>NC_083614.1:5935127-6263699 GCF_963584025.1 Labrus mixtus
GACATGAAGTAGGATGAAGTATTCACTGGAAAAAAAAACTCATTTCATTTCCCCAGATCAACCAAATAATAGGTTTTCATTTTCATAGACAGTAAAACAAATCTGTGCACTGTAGTTTACTTCTGAAAAATCAAAAATTATGATCAGAGATGGAAGTAAAACAAAACCTCATAGCCTTAAGGCCTTTGCACACTGAGTCTTTTTTTTTCATTGACAGAAATTGCCACATGGTTAAAAGAAATACCATCTCATGTTGCATTTGCACACTGACTCTAAAACTTTCTTCTGTCATATTTGTTTCGGAACAGGTTGGGTTTTCTGCGTCAAAATCCTTTAGAGGGTTGTTTGACTATTCAGAGCCACCATACATGCAAACATCATCAAGCAAAATGGCAAACATCCTGCCAGCCGCTCTTTCTTGGTCATTTCCCTTCAATTTGACTTTCTGCTGCTACAACCGGACTTGTCCAGTTAAACAACAGTATGTAGGCTAACATTAGCATATTCATGTTAGCAAACTTGTATTAGATGTTGTTGAGTGACTTATGTTACTGAGTTTGTGACTTTCTAATATTTCATTACTTGTGCTGCATAGATGCTGTCTCTAAAAGCTCAGTAAACGTTTCACATTCTGTGATAAAACCTTTGAGTTTTTAGTTTGAATTTTCCAAAAATTAAGAAACTTTATTTTGTGTTTATTTAGCTGACTCTTGATGAGTATGTCTTATTCTGTAAAGATCTTAAAACTGGCTAGCTCATGCATTAGCCTTGGAAGCCACTTTTGCAGCTTTCTGCAGGATCAATAGTGATGAGGTTAATATTGTCTAGTGGAGACAGGCCCTAATAAACCAACACCAATACATAAGTAACATTAATTTATTTGAAGAAAGTGACCTCAATCCCCATAACCCAATGTATTAGCCTTTATAAATAAAATACACATATAACCAACCTGTCACAGAGGTTATGGGATAATCCAGGATTGATTTTGAGTCCTTTCCAATCCCCAAATTCTATCCACCCATTGGGAGGTCACACATGGTTGAGTTGTGTTTTCTCCAGAGCTCTTTTGCTGTCCAGTGTACTGAACTAGAAAATGCACCATGCCCTGCAAAATGTCTCTAAGAAAAATGTAAACATAGGCTTTCAGGGTTCAAGAGCCATAAATCTTTCTTTCTAATGTTGCAGAGAACATGAGGTGTAAAGAGAAAGAATGGGGGTATGCCTTTGTTATAAAAAACACTGTTTTTCTTTAAGGGGGGGAGAAGCTTGGATAAAATACTAATGAAAAATGATAATTCCTTCACTATCCTCGCTATTTCAAACGAAAATACAAATGACACTAACCAGGCAATCGTCTCTTTAGCAATCTTCCTGTCTAACTCCCATTGTACAAAAACATACAATTAAAAAAACAGGCTCCGATCTTGCTAGATTGGATGACTGGCAAATTCTATTTAACCATTAGACAAAGTGAACCACAAATAAGCAAAGAGAAAATCCAGACACACATCAGCACACATATCCACACGTTCCAATTAACAGGCGTCTCAGGTTAATGGAAAACGCTCTCTCTCTGTTGTGGCCAAGAAAAGCAGCTGTTTGCCATGTTTCCATCATTTGGGAAGCTGCACTGTGATTCGTCGCCACAACTCATGTCAATCAAGCGCTCCTGGTCAGAGGAAATGCAGGGGGGGCGGGGGGGGGGGGGGGAGGTCCACCTGGCTCCCATTAACCTGCTGTTGCCCTGAAATAATGTGGAGGAGCTTCCAGAGAGCAGTGGGAGCGTCACTGTAAACGTCCACTAACTAATGTTAGCCCTGCATGTGTGAATAAGATGGGGCTGTGAAGTGGCTTCTTTAAAGAGTCTCCAGCTCTCTGGTCAACCCAAGAGGTCCGGCGTTGGAAAAAGTGAACACACGCTTCCTTTTTTTGCCAACATGCTTCAGGGAATCTCCTCACAAACACTCAGCAAACATACACAGAGAAACCTCTATCCCAGAGCTAACCATCTGCAGGGCTGTCCGTGTTTATCTTCTGCGTGGTAATGAGCGCAGGGCTTTTGATGTATGAGGTTTGTATATATGTGTGTGTACACGACGCCGGCTGAGGAGTGGAGACGGACATGTAGTGCTCGGGTAAGCGGAGGAGTAAATCGCAGCAGCTCACGGAAGACCTGGCTCTGATTCCCGGTTTGGTTACTTTGTCCTGCCAGAAGATTAGATTCAGTCTGATGTAAATTGTCAGTTTAAAGCAGCTCAAACTAAATGAATAACCTCATAAAAGCTCAACAAATTGTCAACCTACATTTATAAGGCTACTAAAAATAGCATTAAACCCAGACTTTGTGCCATTGATTATGTATGCGGGCTTTGAAAAATGGGCAAATGAAGCATGGGCGGTTCTAGGCAGGGGCCAACAGGGGCCAGTGCCCCTGTAACACTGAGCTTGCCCCCCCCCTGTGGCCACCCCTCCAAAAGGAAGAGCCCCCCTCAAAACACATACACACTATTTGACTCAAGAACCGGACTCACAATCTAGTATTAAATTCTGTTACTGAAACAAATATAAATCATGGTATTTAATGATGAGTGCTATTATTTGGCATAATATATGTATTTTTAAAGCAATCATCTTTGTCTATTTTTGATCTGGGTTGTTGTTCCCCTCTGACAAAACAACTGGCCCCCGTTTGACCCTCTCAGTAAAAGTGGTCTAGAACCACCACTGAAATGAAGGGTTGATATACAGAATATCATACAAATGAGGAAAGGACAAACCATTGGGTCAACTTACTGAGCAAATCATTCTATCAGTGCATAACTTTTACAAGTTTCTACAACTAAGAAGTTGTCTTCCAAACATAATGAATAGGAGAACGTTTGTACAAACTCTCGAGAAAAACTACAGGAAGTGATCGATTCTCTTTAAACATTTCTCATTTGTAGACAATAAGTCGCACAAGGGGTTATTTCAAGAATTTTTAAAACATTACAACATGAATCTGAAGACAACAACCACAGGAATATATTCGCCTATCTTCAATAATGACAAAGAGAGAAAAGAAAAGGATGTTCAGCAACCATAATGGAAGAAGGGTGAGGTTGAAAAAAAAACACACAAAGGTTTTAAAAAAGTTAATCACTTTTACACTAAGTTAAGTTAATTGTTAAAAGTTAAAGAAAACCTGCTGTATAGGAGAAGGTGACATAATGCTGGACATTCTGTTGGGTCAGAGGAGAAAACACTTTTTAAAAACTCAAGAAGAAGAGGTTTGATATTTAGCTCAGTGCCACAACAACAAAAAAAAATCATGGCACATAAGAGAAAAGTATTTGCAACTGGAGGATAACAGAATACCCTTCAGTTTTCACTCTTGGACACATCTCATTCAGCATTATCAGTGACACAGCGCTCTCTGAGGTTAATAATTAAGCTGTGATGCTCCCCCATTAGAAAAAGAGGACCAAACAGATCAGCACTTTGTTCTACCTCTAGATTCTGTCAAATGCATGTTCAGAGCTGTGCTTATATTTACACACATTCCTAAGTAAAAGTACAAGTTGATAAAAATACCACACTTCAAGTGGGAATGTTCTTATGCACTCTTTACGCACATATCTTACACACCATGTTGATAAAAGAGAGCCCTGCAGTTTTGCATTAAAGAAATAAACCTCTTGGTTTTTGGGGGATGAGAGTGTGAAGCTGAAGAGAAGCCAAATCTAGCAAACAGTTAGTTATCAACACTAGTGCTTGCTTGGTTAAAGATAACTTATTTTGGAGTTCTTATAGAATTATGAAAAGGACATTGTTCAGGTTTGCATGGTCATAATCACAAAATCATGCTGAAAAACAAATCCTGCTTTATCATCTACAACACTAATGTGACTATAATTTACAAAAGAACATCGTGCTGTTTTTAAGAAGACTTCAAACATTTGATTAAGACAATAAACTCATGAGTAAAATGTTTAAAAATGAAAATGTATAGGGTTATTTCTCATTGACTTCTATTAAATCATGCATCCTCATGCGAAAGCTGTTTTAAAGAGGTCATATTACGCCCTTTTTGGGGTTCATATATTTAATCTATGTACCTACTAAAGTATGTTCACAATAGTTAAAGTTCTTAAAAAGTGTCTGTTTTCATGTACTGTCGCTCCATGCACCGGCTCGCTTCTGACTCTCTCTCTAAGACTCTGAAGTGCCCACGTTCAGAGTCCCCGTGTGTGCCAAGTCTGATCTGATTGGTCGGCCTGTCGGCTCTGCTGGTTCTCGGAAATGTCACGCCCCTTTTACCATATTGGGAATGCAGCCACTTTGGCTCCGAGGCGAGCAAAAACATTAGCACCTTAGCACTACTGCACTACTACTGCAGGCTACGGCATATCGTGGGCGTGCTACAGAAGTTAACGGGCGTGCAACATGAGCTGCTGGGCTTGCCACAACGAGCCAATGGGCTTAGATCAGTGATCTCACACTGACAAGACGTCACACTGACAAATTACAGCGTTACATGCGGCTAATGCTGCAGCTAACAGGAGGACATAGGAGAAGCTGCGTTTCTGCGGACTTTGAATTTTTTCACATAGATGTGCTTAAACATGCACAGAACACATGGAAAACACACTAAAGAGCATATAAAACCAGAAAAAGCATAATATGACCCCTTTAAGGCACTTCTGCATTTGTGTCACTTTTGAACCAGAAGGTCATCTTCATACAGTCTAAAAGTTAAAATAAGTTTAAATTCTCATTACTAATATATGTTATTCAGCTCAGTGAAAAACATGTTATAATGTATCTGACTTTTCACTTCAGTTTTGATAACTTTTTTTCTTTTTTAGTTTCTGGGGCGATGTTTTGGGACAGAGCCAAACTGTTGCTTTGCTCTATGTTCATACACAATGACAGAAAGGTGAGTGGCACCAAACCTCTCATGCTGATCAGCATCCTCACAGCGCCATTTAAAACAAGTTGGGGAGAAAATAACGTCACATGTGCTTCCCAAAGCGTTTGTAATGTGTCACATAAGTAGAATTCCCACCACCAGCGCGCCTTTACAGAGCTTTAGGAGTTGGCATTTGTGAGCGCGTTGTGTGAATACACTCGCTGCTCATTTTAGAGCAGAGTGACACTTTTGGACAGAGACCGTGAAAAAGGAGGAGAGGCTCGAAAACAGAATCCAAACAGAGACAGACAGCAAACAGACGGACACGCTGGGAGGGCTTTGAGAGAAACTGTGAGGGCAGAGAATAGGAGAGTGAAAAACTCAGCGCTGAATACAAGAAAGAAGAGCTCCTACTATCTATAGGATTGGCACTATACTAGAGAGTGTTTCAAATAAATGATTTGGCCTCACCCTGGTGTCTTAAAAATCTCCAAAGTAAACAGTGCAAAATGAAAGTATGACGCTCTAAGATCTCACACAGGCACACAAAGAGGGAGCCCCCCCTCTGCGAGGTAAAGAGGAGAAGACCGTGATGGAAATGATTCCACTTCATCTGCTCCGAGATAGATCATTGTGGAGGCTCAGGGCCAAATCTTCAGAGCTGTGATTTAGCACAGGGCCAGACAGGAATCAGAGGCTGGCTTCCAAACCCACCCCGACCCAAAAAAACTGTTCTCAGGAAGGGTGGAGGATCAGTGGCCCTCGGGCATTACCCGTCCCAGCCGATCTCCATTAGGATAACTCAAGAATAGTGGGAAAAAAAAAACAATGAATGGCTCCTGGAAGTGACTTTTGTTTTATCCCTTTGTATGTTTTACTGCAACAAACCTGTACACATGAAATGCGTTTTAACAACATAGATGAGGGTCTGTCTGGTGAGTCTGCACTAGAATGTGATCCTCAGTGTTGGGTGTGTGTGTATTAGCCGTGTGCACATGCAAAGCTCTGTGTGTTTGTGTACACGCTGCCATCACCCGAGATGCATTAGGGGTGGTCCCCGAGCTCTCTCCAGTGCTCTTGAAAATCATTCCTAAGTGCCTGTAATTTCTCACGCTTCATCTGTACTGTAATTTCAAAAGGGCTCTCTCTGAAGACCCTCCTTCAGTGGCGACCCGGGGTTGTCAAATAAAAACATCATTTATCCAGTGACCTTGCAGCTTCAGGAAACGGTTTGCTGGGCTGTTCAGCGACGGCCTTGAAATAAGGGAGCCGTGGTGGAGGACTGCGGGGGTTTGTGAAACATGAAACAAAAGGTGGTCTGGCCCCTAAAATCTACAGTATCAGGTTAGAGAGATTTCAGAAAAATGCACACATCCATTTGGAAAAATCTTGTATGGAACCATTTGTATGTTTGCCAAAGTGAGGTTTTCCTCCAGTGAAAATATTTACTTTAAAAAAAGAAACTCTGAAAGTATTTTATTTCAATGCACTC
The DNA here is from genome assembly GCF_963584025.1 of Labrus mixtus. Classification (NCBI taxonomy): domain Eukaryota; kingdom Metazoa; phylum Chordata; class Actinopteri; order Labriformes; family Labridae; genus Labrus; species Labrus mixtus. The sequence continues at coordinate 5,941,514 of NC_083614.1, forward strand.
TGTTCCTTCACCGTGTCCTAACTGTGGTTCTTGTAGTTTTTGGCCTTCAGAGACTCAACTGGCAGGACGGCCAATGACTGGCTCTGCTCCATGGCTCGGTACTTACAGGTTCAAAGACTCGCTCCTCTGGGATTAAGGATCTGAATGTCTTTAATTGGTTTAAAAACATTTATTATGGTGGATTTTTAGGCCCTCAATGCTACATTGTCTCCCTGTAGTTTTCTCCCATTTGTAGGCTTTGTCATCAGTTGCTCAAACATGAGAGCTTCTTTCACTCATCCATGTTTGTGTATAAGTCCAAACTGGTCAAAGACATTTGGACAAAAAGTATAGAAAATCTTAGTGAAACATCTTTATAATGAAAGACCAGATGATGTCCATGAGTGTTGGACACAGTCACATTCATACTGAAATATCTCAACAACTATCAGATTCATTTTTCTTTGCAGCCCTTCATTGTCCACAGAGGATAAATCCTACAGACTTGTGATCCTCTGACATAATGAAGGTAACATTTGTGGTTTAAGGGAAACTCCTCATCATCTATTGGATGGATTGCCCTGAGAATTTGTACAGACATTCAAGCTGACCTCTGTATGAAATGTAATCACTGTGGTGATCCCGCAGGGCAAACTTCAGCAACTATTTCACCTTAAAATAACACATTCACAATAATTTTGATGGTACACTGATTTTTAATAAGAAGAATGATGACTTTTTCATTCCCAGCACTCCCCAAACATCTGCTCTTGCACTAACTTGGGTTGAATGGGAACCATCTCGTATAAGAAGTACGAAACGGCTTTCTGGCAGAATCCCCTGCAGGCTAACGCCTCTTGTTACCAGTTTAAGTTCAATATTCTCATAAAGGACACCATGATGGATGCAAAGAGACCTGAAAGATGTTGTTGTAAAGGAAAGAAAGAGAAAGTGTACGTCCAGAAAAGAGGAAATATTGGACTGGATTTCAATTGTTGAGAGTCAATTGGGCTAAGAATCTAAAATACTTTATTCATTGTGAGTCGTTTATCGACGAGCCTTTGAGTGCTGTGATCTGAGTCAACAACTCTTCAATTCAAGGCACCACACTTCCATTTGTCCACCTTCAATACAAAAGTACCACATGTCATGTCTTACAAGGAGAAACTGAAACTCACAAGGCTAAGGAGTAAACATTTAGTGGATGCATGGTGGATAGCGAGTGTCCAATGCTGCGCGATTCAACCTGATAGCTAACGCTCGTGTGCTGTAAGAACATGGCGTATTAGGATTTACTCAGATCTGGAGCAGACCTCAAGTGGTCCCATGAGGAACTGCAGATACAAGCCCTTCCAACTTGGATTGAATATTTTTCCCTCGATGTTGCTGCCCGAGTTTAAACCAGACAGAAAATAAAATCAAAATCAAAAAGCTAAAGTGTATTTAGTGGTGCTTTGATCTCAAATCAATACAGCGGGCTTTGTACTGATGATGCTGAAGCTGCATTAAGCGTGATAATATGCAAGTAGTTTGAGCACTGACCATTAACACAGCAAAGGTTAATGAGAATGTGTGTTGACACAAGTCAAGGCACAACATTTCAGTCATGAATGTGGATATCATTAATGCACAATTTCCCCCGCTTTGTATTACAAATATGTTCATTGCATGTTTAATTTTTATTTTTTTCAAGTCAAAGATGTCAGTTTACAATTGTAGAAATCTTTTTTTACAGATTTATTTTGCTTTTGCATGGTTCAAGTGAGACAGAAATTGTGGCAGAGAGAAAGCGGGATGACATGCACCAAATGTTGGCATGTATGGAGTCAGACTAACCTTACCTCTCTCTGCATGGGCTACTTGCTCAATCCGATGAGTTAAACGAGCGGCCCAACAGAGTATTCTTTATGAACAGATTCTCTGCAGGAAATGCAAAATTATGATCATCCACTGGTTTTTCAAAAGGCTTTGGTTGTATGTACAAAAACAATTCAGATGGAGAGTAAAAAAGTGCATTGGTTGTAATGCAATACCAGAACCTGTCAACTATTATCTAATGATGCTGTTGCTGGTCAGAGTGTAAACGATGGAGTGGGGGGGGGGGTAATGGAATTCTTGGTACAGAATAACAGCTGGCCACATCTGAAGCCTGGAAAAAAATCGTAATTTTTTGCATTCACTCCCAGGGGCTATATTGTTGAGATGTTGTCACATGATAGCCGATTGGTTCCCAGATTGCAATTACAGTTTAAAAAATTGTTGATAATTATCCCAGACTATAGATTGTCTTGGCTCAAACATTCAGCATCCTAATTTGTCTCATAAAACGTCTTATCGGGATTAACATCCTGCATGCTCTCATCTTGTAATGGGGGTCCTCGCATTAGCAGAGGACTGTTCTTTGTGTGTGTGTTTCTGTGTGTCTTTTGTGCAGGTGTTGGAGATCAGAGCTGGTGGGGATAACTCTGGGATCTGAGTGAAAGCTGAGTGAAAGTTAATGGGATGGAGGGTCCTTAGAGGGCATGCTGGAAAAAAGGGGTCGTGACATTTAATCGTCTTGCCCCAGCCAGGCCGAGGCACTGACAGCGGGGTCAAGGGGGGGCAGAAATGGACCAAGAAGGACAAGGGTGGGGCAGACCCACACAAAGGCCCTCTCAGTGCAGTGATCAGACCTGTCACCCAATAACTCTCTCTGTTACCCTCTCTTATGGCTAAACTCTCTGAAGTACACCTGGAACATGACCCTGATGACACCAACTCAAACACAGTACTGATCTGGGGGGGGGGGGGGGGGGGCAAAATCCCTATTGAAGGACATACTTACCCCGTTTTTGAAGCTTAAAGCCCTTAAAGAGAGCAGTCTGTGAAGTCTGACAAAGACACTGGAGCCTGACAGCTCATTGACTCTGAAGTAAACATCTGCATCATGATCCAGTCGTTGCAGTAATTGTCAACCCAACGCTGGTTGTCGGGACCAATCACGCAGCAGTTCAGTGCACAAAACAGGAAGCTGTTGGCATAAACACGAGCTATAAACACAGTAAACAACACCAACGTTACACTGACGCGCCGCTGATTAAAGGGGAAAGACGTTTGCTAAAGAGGTGTTCAAAAACAGAATGTACACAAACAGTCGGTGATTAGAGATGATGATAATCTCTCTGTGAACGGTGAAAGTTAACAAATCAAGGTGACTGCAGAGAAATAGGACATACTGTAGTTTATGTGAGGTCAGCTTGGAGCTTAATAGTTTCAGCATTTCCAAATCCAAATGGCGCCCAAAATCAGGCCTAAAATCGCCCAGTGTGTAGCCAGCCTAAGAGAACATGTATTGTTATGAACAGAGACAAATGTTCTGTTGATACGGTGTGAACCAAAAGTAGGGATTTCTTGTCTCACAAAAGAGAGGTTCAATGACATTTGAACCTGAAGACAAAGATCCCTCTGCGCACACTTACATTCAGGAACATCACCATTAGCTTTAGTGACTAGAGGGTGTAATGCCACTCCAGAGGACAGAGTGAGCTTGTTATGTGAGTTAGGGGAAATTGAAAATTAGATTAATTTTTGTTTTATTGGCCCATCTATGATGACATAAGGGATTTACTTTTTAGTAAGATGTCCTCCATTAATGCTGATTTGTTTGGATGATTATAACTTGTGTTGTGCTTTAGAGGAGGAACCTGAGAGAAAAGGCAGAATACAAAGTTTAAAACCGATCCTGTAAAAGGAGCATGAAACTTTGTAATGCGACTTTCTACTGCGACTGTTTTTCTAATGTGTCTTGTAAACCCACGAGTGTCGGGCACTTTGTGTGCATGACACGTAAATAAAATACAATCAGTCAGTTACATCCTCCTTTCAAAGGCTAGCTGTTAAGGATAAAGTAGTAGACATATCACATGGCTTCAGTAGTTTCTCATCAGTAGTTTGATATTATGTTAAACACATGCTTAAAAAAGAGCGAGACGCCTTAAAGTCGTAAAACTATGGAAAAAGATGAGTGAACTGAAATGTAATCTAGAAACATGAGAAACCTTCATCCTGACAGAACAAATACAATGAATTTAGAGTTTTTATTTTACGGTCAAAATGATTCATCAGAGGCTCTATACATTTGAACAGAAGTGCTGTGGAAGAAGTAAGTGTACATTCTATATGGTACCTATCATCATTACTGTTTTAACCCTCCTGATTTATGTTTCAGCCCCGAGGGTTTGGGTCAGTCGGTTTGGGCGGCAGTAGCTCAGTCTGTAGGGACTTGGGTTGGGAATCGGAAGGTCGCCGGTTCAAGTCCCGGCACGGACCAAGTCCGGAAATTGGTCTGGTAGCTGGAGAGGTGCCAGGCCACTTCCTGAGCACTGCCGAGGTGCCCTTGAGCAAGGCACCTAACCCCCCCCCCCCCCCCACAAGCTCAGGAGCGCCCGCCGTGGGCAGCCCCCTCACTCTGAGACCTCTCCATTAGTGCATGTCCACAGGATCCTGTTTGTCCATGTGTGTGTATTTCAGTTCATGTTTGTGTAGCATGTTTACTAGACAGAGTGTAAAAAAACGAATTTCCCCTCGCGGGATCAATAAAGTATAAATTCTTCTTCTTACTGAGAAGCCGGCTTCAGGCCAGAGGAACCATCTGTCCCCGCAGCAGCCTTTGATTGTTGGTAAATTGTGGTTTGTGGCGTGCTGAGCGGACTCTTTTAAGCTGAAAGGGTCAGTCAGAGCGCTGGTCTGCTGCTTGTTGATGTAGTGTGGTTTCTGAATTATAGAACAGATAAAATGTATCCAAAACCCGCAGTCAGCATAAATATTTGAGGTTTATGAGGTTAATGTTGAATTAGGAAAACTATGTTGAGACATGAGATGTTCATGAATTATCTGTAAAGTAAAGACAGTTTCTGTAACAATTTACTGTGGAATGGCCTGCAAGCACTGACTGATCATTTTAATGCAAGGAAAATGTAACTATCACATCTGACCTTTAGTAGATTATAATAAAATAATATAGTTTAATGTGCTGTAAGCTTTACATTCAGATTTTTCATCTACTAATGGATATACATCGGAGGCTTTAGTTGTTGGTTAGGTTGCAAAAGAACGATTAATTCCTGTGTATTTCATTACTTTAAACCAAATGATGCCGACACAAAGGTTTAATATCAGAGGCTTTCAGTATTGATGATTTCATGATTATCATTTTCAACCACAAATGGAAATCCAATGACTCAGCTGCACTGTAAAAAAACAACAACCTAGTTGTTATAACTTAAAAAAGTTAGTGTCCAGGCTGCTGTAAAATTTTAAGTCAACTGAACTTAAAAAGATAAGTTGAAATAAATTTGTGATTATTCCAAAGAAATAATTTTTTTTAGTCAAATAAACTTGACATCAAGTCAGTTGTACTTAAATCTTTAAGTTAACAAAACTTTAAATCACAATTCAGTTCCTGTGAAATTATCTAGTTAAGGCAAAATGGTCTTTCAATTTCTTTTGACTTGAAATCAAAAATGAAAAATACTTTATCAAAAGTTTAATCCACCTAAAATATTGAGTTAAATGAATTCATCAATTTAAATTGAATATATATATTTCTATTTCAGTCAACTAAAATCAGTTTAGTTTATACATTTTTAGTGATACTCTTTGCTTTTGTGGAAACTTTCAACTTCCTTTCAAATAATAAAAAAAAGGTATCATCTCTACAGATTATCGTTATCATAGAAACCAACCAACTTAAGTTCTTCAACCTTTAATAGCAGATCAGATCAAATAACACATCTAAACATTTACAAATGTTGTTACTTAAAGTACTGTGCTGGCTTGTTTGTAAAAACATTTCCACCCAAGAATGAGCAAAAAACAGTCATCTTTCTTTTGCTGGATTTACCATTTATTTGGATTGAATTTTTCTTTTCAAACCATCCTGCTGCTTCTTCACTTCACTAGTCATCTCAGTAAGTTCCTCTCGTCTCTGACTCACTGTTTGCTATCTGTCCGGGACCCGTATCAGAAAGAAGGTTCAACAAATTCTCAGGATGTTTTTGAAACATCTGCTATACTTGAGTATGTACTGATTTCTCTGGTCAAAAATTCAGTAGATCATCAGACCAGTCTTCTCTCTGACTGTTTCCCACAATGCAAAGCGCCAGGTCAAAGATTGAAAAGATGGACAGCAACGGCTATCTTCCAGAGAAAGTAAATACACAAAGCAGACAATTTAACCAGATATCGCAATCTCTCCTCCTCTGTATACCTATTGAAAATAATTAATTTAACTGATTCTATAGGATTCTGTTAACAATGACTGATGAGTCACATATTTTGCATTTCAGAAAATGATGTGGACGCCATTGATGTTGCCTGGACGAACAGTTTCTGGTGGTCTGTGAAAGAAATGGAAACCTTCATTTGATCTACTATGTCCCTGTGATGTCCAGAGCCACACAGGGGTAATATCACTCCCCTCATTAGTTGTTCACCAGCACATGTTTATTTAGCAGTCTACAATACAAACAGTTTACACAGTTTGATTTATTATATTATTATAACCACTATATATGTATTATAAGTTCCCCTATCATCTCCTTGTGTTAGGTCTATTTTTTGTGTTCATACCTTAGTTTTCATCTTGTTGATCTAAAGTTATATGAAGTTGACCGCTTTTATAGGCCTAGTTCTTATCATTTGGTTTGTAAATTTGGTTTTCTATTATTTGGTAAAATAAAAACCCATCTTTTCTTTAAACTTACTCCTGTCTAAACAGGATTTTTTTTTTCTTCAACTTTTGTATTTTTTTTGTTTTCTACCCTGTTTTCCCTGAAAGGAGGACAAATGCATCGTGGCAGGAAAAGTGGAAGGAAGAAAGGAGGGCCTGCCAACCCAGTGAATACCCGGGAAAGGCAAGCCAGCGATGAAGAGACAATGGCGCTTCTGGGGTGGTAGGAAGCACTGAGGGTGAAGGTAAGGAGCCAACTCTGTCAGACCTGAAGTCCATTCTCCAGGCCCACATGGGTCAGCAAGAGACCCAGGAGGCTAAGCATAATGAGCTAACTGAAAGGCAAGAACAGAGCTTTAAAGCACTTCATCATCAGTTTCAGCTTCTGCAGTTAGAAGTTCAGGCCAGAACAACTCCAGTACCTGATCCTCAGTTTCCAGACTCTGACCAATCAAATGTGGAGGCTCCATTGACTACCATGCACTATCCTTCAGCCCAAGCTGAGGCCTCTGCAGGTCCTTTTCACTCACACTCTGAGCCCAGGTTGGATAAATTATCTCATAATGACGACATTGAACACTTCCTAGTCACATTTGAATGTATTGCTGTAGCATGCCGGTGTCAGAGAGCTGATTGGGTTTTTCACTTGATACCACTCCTTACTGGCAAGGCTAGAGGTGCTTTTGTGCATATGGACATTGATGACTCTCTTAATTGTGAAAGTGTAAAGTCTGCCTTTCTTGCTAAAAAATTATATTAACCCCGCCACTTACAGGCAAAGATTCCTCTGCCTGGATGTCAACCCTGATGAGAGTCCTAAAGAGTTGTATGTGAGGCTCAAGGAGCTCTTTGGGAAATGGATCCAGCCAAAAGGTAAAAGCATTTTTATGTACCCTCTGGAAACCTTTGTGGCCAAAATGTACACACAAAATCTGCAATAAAATATCAATATTTGCTTGTATTTTGCTGTTTTTCCTGCTTTCTTTTCTGCCCTTTTATGGCTTTTGACAGTAGGAAAGAGGAGATCGTCATTTACTGGACTGAAAAAAAGACTGATCAACTGACAGCCTTAATACCTGTGCATGTCTCTGGTGCATAAAGGGATTGTGTGGGATGCCACATCCAAGCTGTTACAATTTAATGGGAGAATGGAGGATTTGTTCCAGTTAACGGAGTAATCAGAGATAGTGAAGAATGATTCAATAAGTTTAATTGTTTCTTGAAGTGAGGACTGAGGGCCATACAAAGTTATCTTATGACGATGTTTGGGGTTCGATGAAGAGTGTGAACAGAGAGGGGGCGAGTGGGCATCCTTGCCTAGTCCCCCTGTGCAGTGTGATGGGTTGTGATGATTGTCCATTGGTGATAACAGTGGCTGTTGGTGAGGTGTATAGTCTACTGACCCAGTTAATAAATGACTCCCCAAAACCAAATCTGTGTAGTGTGTATCTTAGAAAGGACCAGTTTACTCTATCGAAAGCTTTTGCTCTGCGCCATGTAGTGATGTGTTTATGTAAACTGGATGAATTCCATTTGAATGAGACTGGAGCACGGTCACTAATGATGATGGGGGGATCTTGTTGTCTGAAATGTTTGTAATGATTGACTTGCTGGTGATAAAGAAGTCAATGCGTGAATATGAGTGATGGACTGGTGAAAAAAATGAATATTCTTTTGTGGTTGGGTGCTGCAGACGCCAACTATCGCCAAGACCAAAATCACTCATGAACTGGTTTATTGTTTCAGTGGATTGCCAGATGCATTTATTACTTGAGATATTTATTTATTTTTGGGCTTTTTTGTGCCTTTAATTGAGAGATAGGACAGTGGATAGAGTCAGAAATCAGGGAGAGAGAGAGTAGGGAATGACATGCGGGAAAGGAGCCACAGGCTGGATTCGAACCTGGGCCACCTGCTTGGAAGACTATAGCCTCCATACATGGGGCGTGCGCACTCGGCACAAAAGTAAGGACCCAAAAGCAAGACTCCGAACACAGAAGCACAATTAAACAGTTATTTAATAGTGCAACAAAACTAATAGTGCAAGTGGGGCAAGGGGAAGGAGTGTCCAAATCCTCTGACCGGTGAACGAGCAGGCAGGCAGACACGAGCACGTAATACAGGATCACACCGAGAGATATAGGATACTCAGGCGACGAGAAGTGAAAGACCGGAGTAGATATACTGCTTGATGATGATGAGGGGTAGATTTTCTGCACCTGGGCTGCCCACCTGCCCACTCACACACGCATGCAGACACACAGGGGAGAATGTATTTTACTAAAAAACTCAGTGTATTTTGTTCACAACACCACAATCACAGACCCGGAATGACGTTTCATTATCATAAACATATCAATCAACAATAGTTCATTGAAAATATGTAATCTCTATGGCCCAACCTCCGATGAACCATCATTTTTTCACAATTTATTTTCATCCATATCAAGCATTTGCAACTCCCCAATAATAATCGGAGGTGACTTGTTATGGTTCACCCATAGCAGCTATATGCTCTGCTTCCTCTTGCATGTTGTTAGTTTCCTTCTGTCTGTCTCTCTGTCTGTCTCTATTGTTTTTCGGTCCAAGACGGTGGAAAGTTATGTTGTTGACAGAGTCTGTGTGAAGTTGTTCCTGGCTGAATTCAAAGCTTAGGCACAGAGACTGAACTTCTTGGTGTACAGCTTCAATCATTCCGATTCGGGTGTCGAGGCCGGTAAGTTTATTTTCGGAGGAGGAAGTCCAATGCCACTGTCAACGCAACTCTCACGAGTGCGAGATCCATGATGGTGGCGTCCAGCTGCTAGATGACAACAAACAACTCTGATCGGACTTTTAAGCACATTTTGTTTCTGTATTCTCTCTACATTCCTTTTTCTTTTTCTAAAATCGGAATACAATTTCAACCGACCTGGATCCCCTGGAGAATTGTTTTGACGACTTTTTCGACCACTGTTCCAAAAGACTCTGCATCATGAGCACGGCGACTTCACTCACCAAGAAAACCAGGAAATCCAGCCACACTCCAGATTACAAAAGAGCTTGTTCAGACTCACTGCCCAGCACAGGTACATCTCCATCTCCATCCACATCCCCGAAACCCCCTACCTGCAACGAGTAGGAGAAATACTCCTCTCAATCGAAAACAGAGCTCGCCATTTTTAAGTTAATATGAATCACTTTTCAAGTGACATTCAATTAGTTGAGGTGACATAAACGTATAATATTGAGTTAACAACATTTTCATAGACTTGAAGTAAAACTAACTTAGAAGTTTATGTTATCATGACTTTTTGTCTTTACAGTGTGATAGACGGCTACTGAACAGATCTACAAGGCACAAAACCAGGGGCCCATCTCGTGCTGGAAAGTCGATGACACACCGCAGACTTTGCAAACACAAAAACATGCACCCTCAAAGTTACACAAACAGGTGCACAGAGTAAAAGAGCAACTACAAATGAATGTCAATAATGAAACGACAACAATGACGTGCAAAATTAATTAAAAGAGACAAAAATCAACCCCAAAGATTTCCAAAATGCACACACATGACTTTATATTAAGGCACACACTACCATGTGCGAAACAATTTAAAAGTAACACAAGCAACTGCAAAGCGACAAATTACTAACAGAGACATAAAACAAGACAAAAAAGTTGTGATAAGACAAAGAAATACAAAATGATCACAGAGTGATTTAAAAAGACTTCAAAGAGACAAAAACAACTGGAAAAAGAAGTGAAAATACTGCACAGAGTCCAGAAATACAACAAGACTGAGTGAATTACAATAAGATGTCCACAAAGAGATTCAATAGAGAGACTGCATGTATGCATAAAGACATACAACTAACAGAGATGGAGCACTAAAAAAAAAGTAAAAAAAAAAAAAAAAAAAAGATGCAAACAAAGGAAAAGAAATGCAAACAACCACAAAGAGATGCATAGTACCTGAAAGACACGAAGGACTACAAATAAAACCATGACTGTAAATGACTACAAGAGATAAAAAACCAACACAGAGGGAGGAAAACAGGTGCAAAGAAATCAAACGGGAACAAAGACATGCACAGAGGAGGAACATGGTCAAGCAGGCATGATAAATAAATAACGAGGGAAGGAAGAGTTTTTTGACATTATTTACTTCAAGAAAAAAGTCAAAATGTCTAGAAAAAAAGCATTTCAATTTAATCCTGGACAATCTGACTTTTTTTCTTGACGTTGTTATTGAAAATTGTCTTTTTTACTTTTCTCAACATTAAGACTTTATGTTCCATATTGTATTTTAACTTTTTTCTCTAGATTTTGACTTTTTTTCCCTCAACATTTGACTTTTTTCTCTAAGTGCATGAGAGAAAAAAACAACCCCTTATATCTCTATTTATTTCTCATGTCTGGCCCTAATCCTCCTCCTTAAAAATGACCAAAACATGATGCAAAACATCTTTAACATCAAACACTTAGTGACTCCAAACATCTACACAAATAAATGAACTAAAAAAATTAGATGCACACATGCAAAGAGACACAACTACAATATAAAACACAGTTTAACTAAATAGATACAAAGCGACAACAAACACCACCCATGGGGCATTTACTATCTGTTATCGTGTTGCAAAGTGACCAAAATGTAGCGTTAATGTAGATAATATGTAGCCTACATAGCCACGAGTTTTTGCATGATAAATTCTATAGTTTTGACTTTGATTGCTGCTTTCATCGTGTTCACGCTGAGACTGCAGCCTCTGAATGAATCACAGGCTGGACTGTTTGTGCGACAGCAAAGGTAGCTTCTGGTTACAAACTTTGGACCAATCAGGACGCAGCTTTTCTTTCCTGCGGCAGGAGCAGCAGGAGTTCAACCTGGACACTTTGAAGAAGAAACTATCTGCTACAAATTGAAACTGACATGCTTATCCACTTCCGCCGACACATTTGAAATCCAACTTATTGTCATTGGAGGAAAACATTCCCCAGTAATGACAATGTTGGGTATGTACGTGCCAGACAGATTTTCCCTGAAATCGTCAAAGGTCCAGGATGGAATCGGTCTGTACACGGCGAGGCGGGTGAAAAAGGTTTGTAGTTTCCGACCGGACAACTTTGTAACCGAGTTTTAGCGTTTTTATGTTGCTTTCTAGAAACTTCTAAGCGATTTCGGAAGGTTTTTTTTTTTTTAGCTCGCCTTGTTCTTTGGTAGTCTCTGACAAAATCTCAGTCTCAACCCAAGGCTGCTCTGACGTGAAGTGCCACGTAGATACAGTGACTCCAGTTGTTTCTCGTTCACTACACAACAGTGTAAACATGTCGGGAAAGAAAAGAAGTGAGGCTGTTGTAAAGAGCCGACACATATCACAGTACATGAATGTGAAGTTCTCAACTTTTACGTCTATTTGTAGCGTACAACTGCAGCTATTTTCCCACCGCAGCCAGACATGTGGGCAGTGAAGTTGTGACATGTTGTCAGAGGATGAATGGGCTCATGTAAAGGTAGAGATGTGTTCACACTCAACAGGACATTGTTATTTAAATCTGTGCTAAAGCCCTTTGAGGATGGACATGAATTCTCATTTTGACCACGCCCCCCTGGAGTTTTTGGCTCTCATGTAAGGGTCAAGAGGAAAACATTGTAGCCTACAGTAGGCTACTAAATGATGCATTCACATGTCATATTAAAAAAGTAGGCGTGTCCCACAGATCAAAAGTCATAGTTTGGGCAGTCTACTGGGGTGTGTAAAGATTTTAATATAATCCATACTTGCTGCCAACTTGTTGTAAGATGTCATCGTGTTTGATAAATGATCCCTGTGTTTGTTTTAAAGGGAGAAAAATTTGGCCCCTTCGCAGGCGAGAGGAAGCTGCCCAATGAGCTGGATGAAAGCTCGGACACCAGACTCATGTGGGAGGTGAATACAATCTCTTCGTTTTGCACCTTTCTGCACATTTGAAGGTCTCAGCAGTCAATTATGTAAGTGGAGAAAGTTGCTCCAGTAGATCACCTGAGTTAGCAGTGACATCGTTGTTATGACTGCAGTGTAAGCATTAGCTTAATGTGCCTGAATGAAATAGGTATAGTGAAAGTTTTTATTTTTGCAGAATGTTTTACTAGGTGTTTGACAACATAAAAGGATCTCTACAGATATAGATCTTTTTATTATAAATAAGTGTTTTAACACTTGCACAAAACTCTGAAACATCTTACATTTTATTTTTTAGCGAGCTGCATGTGTAAAAGTGTACTGCAGAATTATTTACCCTGACTTCACCTAGGACCTTCCTGTCAGCGCTCGATTACAATTGTCCCCGGTGAAGACAGGGTGAGTCGATGTGATAATACAGCAGGTAATATTCAGGCAGGGGTTTGTGACGTTTATACCATGTGACCCAGGAGCAACTGGCGCTATCTTCCTGCATGTAGTGAAGCTGCTCTTCTTCTTTGCTGGTATCTTCCTCACTACTCTTTTGTTGATACTCTGAATGTGTACCTTTACCTTGACTCTGCTGCTTCATCGGCCTTATCTGCATCATCATCTTACGTCATGTCCTTCCTCTTGAGATAACCCCACCTCCTGTCCAACAGCGATCATCTCCCGATGTGAGGGACATGTGTGAACAGTCAACTCAGGAGGATTTTAGGTGCAGTCCGTCCTGAAAATTTCTACAAAGTGCATGAATGAAAAAGGGTTTAGATCAGGGACGCAGGAAGTAGGGGTCCTGAGGGAGCTGCAGCAGCCCCTGAAATCAGGGACAATTAAAACCATTTAGACCATTTAAACTACAGCGTACCCCGCTTTATGGGATACAACATTTGATCGCCATTTTCTCGAGATGCACCCCCTTTTTTTTCCTAGACGCTTCTCTCCCTCCTTATGTCAAAAAAGATGCACTTACAGATATCGGAGAGAGAGAGAGAGAGCTGGTCATCATCTGAACTTTCAGTTTGAGGTTTGAAGTCTGTTTTTAAATCTGTATGAGATGCTGTTAAAGCTTTAAGTATTTCTAATACTGAACATTACAATTAATCATTATTTTGTGCAGCACATAATATGACGTCATCAAATTGAATTGCTTCTCTCTACACCCCCAGCTGCCAGGTGCTTCTTTTGACACCAGTCATCACACTGCTTAGCTGAGAGCCACTAGACTCCAATGACAGTATTTAAACCTTAAAAACACACATGTTGTTTGTCTACCTCTCCCTGATCCTTCATCTCATGTTGATATCTTTTATACAAATATTGTTTTGGGTCTGGACAAACTTTTTAAGACACCAAAGTCGCACAATAACACAAACCAATTACCAGCAACTCCTTTGTGTCTGGAGAATCTGGTCGTTAGGAAAAGGTAATAATCAGCTGTTTATGCTTTAATATTCAAAAAAATCACACCATTACAAAAATGTCTCTTGTCTGCAGGGATCCTTTTTTTTAATGCTTGTCAGACACTTAAAATAACAATTTAAGTTGTTGTGACAAAAGAAGCTCTTTCAGTGGACTTTAAATGTTCCTGCAGGGATTGAAATGCTCTTAAAACAGTCATGTCACAGTTGGTGGCTGAAGCAATCGACTTCAGCGATTCCAAAATGTCTATTATAAATCATTTATTTATTATCATACAAAGTGTATTATACACCAAACCCTGTTAGAACAAGGCCGTAGTTCAAAATGATGGGACTTAAGAGTTGATAACACAGCATGACAACACCAGTTACATGCCGATTAAGGCTGTATTAAATATGTAATGTGGTAGTTAACGGAGTTCAGCAGATGATAGCTGCATGCAGATAGTGTTGCATTTAAGAACAACACATCGTTTATCACAGGACAGCTGAGAGGGGATCACACAGCTGCTGCAGTTCTGTCCAAATATGTTCCCACTTTCTCTGTGATAAAACATTTAATTACACGGCAGATCAGTTAACGACGTCGGATTCAAACACACTCTCATCTCATTTGGTTTAGAAGCTGTTGAAGAAATATAAGCTGTGATGTAGTTATCTGTAGCTGCCACATTGTGAGCTACGAGCCGGTGTACATGATAAGATGTTCACATGTAAGAAAACACACTTTGATGAACAGAAGAGAAGAATCAGAAGAAGAATCAGTCGTTCACTTCTGACAGCTCACCCGGTGTATTGTGTGTTTTTTTTTCTTCAGGTGCGTGGCAGTAAAGGAGACGTGCTGTATATTCTGGATGCGAGTAACCCACGCCATGCCAACTGGCTGCGGTTTGTCCATCAGGCGCCGTCACAGGAGCAGAAGAACTTGGCAGCCATACAGGTAAATTTCCTCTCTGTGGACAATGAATCCTTCAGACCTACCTACAAGGACGGATAAGAACGGCCTTTTTTTACATTTACAGGCAAAACACATCTGTCAGGACAAGCTTCTAATTTTGTTTCAAAAAATACGGCCGTAAAGTGACCACTAAGAGAGATTTTGTTTGACTTGGCTTCACATATACGATGCCAGTATTTAGTTCCTTTTTTTCTTTGTAACTGGAGTCGACAGACTGTTTTCAGTCTTAAACCTTCAAAGTCATTCCAAAACTTTTATTTTTTCTTGTAGAAGGTCAAAGTCGAAGACTTTTATTGTATTTATTTTGAAAGACATCCCAGGTGGCCTTGTGAACATAGTTTGACATGTGTCAAAAGTATTTTATAATACAATGATCAGTGGTGTGGAAAGTGGGTAAGGCATTGAAAAGCAATAAACATAGAGAGCTACAAACTGAACTTTAGAGGGAACATCAAGAACCGTCCATGCAATCATATGCAATCATCTGAAAAAGGTTCAAACATTAAACATGTTAATGGTAGCTGGGTGCATGTTTTAATATGTACATCACAAAATAGACATAGATTTACTTTATTGATCCCAAACTGAGAAATTGTGGAAAACAACATTTTGATTCTACGTTCTTTGTAAACCGGAGTCTGTAAAACTTTGTTTTTAGGCTTGCATGATGTGAGGAGAATCTGCCATATGATTAACTATACCATCTTAAGCTCAGATCAAGGACTCTGATTGGACAAGAGGCATTCAATGAGTGCTGATATAAGCCTTGTTCACACTTGCATAAAACTCCTAAAAATCTTCTGAGCATGTGTGAACTCAAACAGACACATTCTTCATGTTTCTCCTGTGAGCCTCCTAATGATGTCTGGATAAGGATATAATCAGGAGAATTCACTACGAGCGAGTAAAAGGGGGTAGTGACGTTTATTCCCTGCGATAGGTGCACAACCATAGATCGATGTGATCTCCATGCATGTAATGAAACTGCTGTATTATGTTTGCCTTTTGTCAATTTGTTCTTCTCTGATCAACACGTAGAATTGATATGAAGGCAAACATTCTTGTTATGGTGTCGTACAGCAGACTCTGTAGCTCTGTCGGCCACTTCTGTGTCGTTCTTTTTAAAGTCATGTCTGGCCTCTGACAGGGATTGTAGCCCGCTGTTAGGTGCATGTGTGAACAACCAGATCAGGAGGATTTCAGGTGTTATCCTCCTGAAATTCTCTCAAAAACTTCTAGAGTGCATATCTGAAAACATTACAACTTCCCTGGAACTTTTCACAATGTGTATCACTCCGCCTGCGCTAGGTGTTTTAAGTTAACATTACAGCAGACAGTTTGTCCTGATTAGTGTAGCTACTACCTCTAGAACACAAAAACATACCCCATATTTAACTCGCTGCATAAAACATAAAATAAATGTAAACAAAACTAAATAGCTGGTCTGTGGTAACCATAGAAACAAAGTAGTGCAGGAGAATGTGTGGGTTAGTTGAAAACAGTCCAGTTTCAGTAAAGATGAGAAACTAGTTTAGGGCCTTTGTTTGCTGACATCAGATGTCCTGCCCCCTCTTGAATTTGATTGGTTTGTGAGGGAGGAGGGACATTGATTAGCGCAAGAGTGGTGTGAGCGAAGCGACTAAAACCAGCTGACGCGTTGCTAAGGGTGTTTTTGGCACTCAGGACGCAGAGTGCTGAAAACCCTGAGCTGCATTGTATTATAAATAGGCACTGCCAACACAAAAAGTGGCCTTAGTGGACATATTAGCCCTTAGTTAGTGGAGAGAAAATATTCTGTTATTCTACTTTAAACCACTACATGCAGTTTGTAGAACAGTTATGTGAAAGCAATATGAAACGAGAGGGAGTGTTGTTGATGCTGAATGTCTGCACTGCTTCGATCGCAGGCACTAGACATGAACAAAGACATTTAGCAGACGGCATGGGACTGAATGTTGATCTTTATCTCATTGTTCATTTAACTTTTTTAAGGATCTTGCTTAATGCAGATGTAACAAAAAATACCAGTGAGTCGTTCTCAAACTGGAATATGGTATGAGCAAACAGTCGCCTCTTATTTGATTTGAGAGTTTCTGTTCTTGTGTTTGTGGTTTTTGGAGGAGCGGGGAATGACTCTCTTTGTCTATTTGTTATTTCCAAAATACCACAAGTACATGTTTTAGAGTTATGACAACAAACTCAGGACCAACAACAGAAGCCTATGAACACAAAAAAAAAAAAATGTAAAGAATTTATCAACACAAACTCTGATACACACTTGTAAACACAACACTAAGCGCACTGGATCTGGAGAATGTCACCTCCTGTTCTCCTATTGAAAAGATAAAAGAAGCTGTTTTCTCATGATGGAAGAAAAATGGAGGTTAAATAAGAAGAGGAGATGAACATTTCAGGTCTGAGGTCCAAGTTCCTGCCATTAATACCCAGAGTGCCCGCTCAGTGATTGGTCGTTTAAAGGTCGTCCATGTGTGTTAACGCTCTGTGTTCCATCAACTGTGACTTTTATTGTGCAGCTTTCTTCTTCTTAATCATTATTTATGTATATTTTGGAATCCCATCGTTAGAACAGAATGATGGTTTGATTTTATTAGCATGACCTTTTAACGACAGGAAAGTTAATGACAACATATTTTAGGGTTTGAGGTTTTGACCTGTGGCCTCAATCAGGCTTAACAGACTGTTTGTCTGGGTGTAATGACTTCAACAGCCTCACTACATCCAGGGTGTAGAACCATAAATGGTAAGAAAAAAAAAGTGTATTCTGGAAAGAATGCTTTTCTCATTTGCTTCATTTCTCTTAAATGTGTCAGGTAGAGCGGTGCCAGTGTTTCATGGCTTTCTTAATTATGTGGTTAGTAGATTATAACCATGTTGGAGGCTCATCCTGTGGTCAGCTGTACCGTTGTTGCATAGTTTACATACAATATCTCATCAGTAATTTTCTGTCTCATTGAAATACTAATCATCCTCTTTTCTCTTTACTCAGCCCCAGATTTAAAGGCCTAAAGGATTATTCCTGTCTTTTTGGACATGCTCTGTTTTTCCATGGCTTGTTCTGGAAGATATGTCACATCAACATTACATATTCACACAGATGATTATATATTTTAATCTGAACGTGCCTGCTCTGTCCAGGAGCAACAGTAGCAGAGTTACCTGGCAGCAAAGCAATATTCAGATTTCAATTATCACATGATACAAAAAATATGTTGCTTGACAAGATACTGGATCTTATTTAAGATATCAAAGTGGTTCATACATCCACATGGATTCAGACGGACAGACAGTCGACACCTTCTGCAGAACGGTGAAAGTATTGGCTCTTTGTTGAGCGGACAGCAGAGTCTTCAGAGCTGCCTCTCAAAAGTAATCGTTTCTTTATGGGTTTATTCCACCCTGTGATCGTCCACTGAGATACAACCTGGTTTGGCAAGTTCATGTGAATGCAGCAGAAGCACTTAACAGATGATATGCTGTCATAGGGCGGCTGTGGCTCAGTTGGTAGAGTCGGTTGTCTCCTTACTGGAAGGTTGGGGGTTTGATCCCCAGCTCCTGTAGCCACATTACCAATGTGTCCGTGGTCAAGCTATAAAAAGCTCCAGTCCATCTACCATTCATCTGAAATCTCAAAGAACGGCGGGTGTATCACCATTTAACTTAACTTAATGATGATGGTCTTGATGTTATTGATGATGATGATGGTAATGACGATGGTTTTTGTTTGATAAACGATGACTTATAAGATGGTTTCTATACTGATTAGAGCTCTCAAGAACTGCCCTCAATGTTGTGCTTTGCCTCTGGTCACTTCCTGTCAGCACCTGTGTGTCCAATCAGACTCAAAGCTGATCGTTTGCTCTTACTGACATTGTTCCCTTTTTTTCTAGATCCTTGCTTGTGTTGTACTTACTCTCTGATGTATGTCGCTTTGGATAAAAGCGTCTGCTAAGTGAATTGTAGAATTGTTGTCACAAGTGAACCAATAGCTCACTGTTTCATCTCTACCATGTTGTTCTC
This sequence comes from Labrus mixtus, assembly GCF_963584025.1. Lineage (NCBI taxonomy): Eukaryota > Metazoa > Chordata > Actinopteri > Labriformes > Labridae > Labrus > Labrus mixtus. Next base: position 5,960,543 of record NC_083614.1, read on the forward strand.
TTTGAGGACGGAGAGAACATCTTTTACCTGGCTGTGGATGACATAGAGACAGACACAGAGCTCCTGATTGGCTACCTGGACAGTGACATGGAGGAAGAAGAGGAGGAGGAAGAGGAGGAGGACATCAGAGACGAAGATGAAAACAGTAAAGATGCCAAGCATCTTGTTAAAATGGGTAAAATGAGGATTCCTTTCTTCGTCATCATTTTAATTTCCCGCCATCACATTATGTTTCATTTGCCTGCTCGCTCCCTGCTCATTATGTGTGCGTGTCACATTTCTACAGAGCTGGTCATAAAGAAGGAAGACCACCCCTGCTTGCTGTGTGAGAGCAGTTTTCCCAGCGAAGAGATCCTGGCGGCCCACCTTCAGAGTCTGCACCAGAGGCCCAGCACGGAGGAGAAGGAGTTCAAATGCAAAAACTGTGGCAAGAGGTTCCCCATCAAACAGGCTCTGCAGCGCCAGTGAGTTTCTGTTCCTTCACTTAACTGTAGTTTCATTTCATGTTCTCACAGACAATCTGCAGGTCATTAGGAGGTCTGACATCAGTTCAGCACGTGAAGGATTTTAACATTTATTTGCTTCCAATACAGAAAAAGGTTTCAATGAATTTAGATTTAGGATGTGATTGTTTTCTACAAAAAAAAAAATACATGAAATTAAGAACAAATAAATACGTGTTCTTAAAGTCTGCTTTTCTGCAAGACTTAATTGAGAAGATTGATATCACTCTCATGTCTTATAAAAGGCTTGAGTCAGTACCAAGTTAACCTATTACGTTGATCTTCATTTTAAAGGTCCCATATTATGCTTTTTCTGGTTTTATATGCTCTTCAGTGTGTTTTCCAAGTGTTCTGTGCATGTTTAGGCACATCTATGTGCAAAAATTTAAAGTCCGTGGAAACAGGGCTTCTCCTACATCCTCCTGTTAGCTGTAGCATTAGCTGCATGTAACGCTCGGTTCTAGCCCCCTCGATAAAAATTTGTCAGTCCGACGTCATTGTCAGTGTGAGATCACTGATCTAAGCCCATTGGCTCGTTGTGGCAAGCCCAGCAGCTCATGTTGCACGCCCGTTAACTTCTGTAGCACGCCCACGATATGCCGTAGCCTGCGGTAGCACAGTAGTGCTAAGGTGCTAATGTTTTTGCTCCCCTCGGACGGAGCCAGTGGCTGCATTCCCAATATGGTAAAAGAGGCGGGACATTTCCGAGACCCGTGCTGAGCAACTGACTAATAACGACAGAGCGGATCAGCAGACCAATCACAGCAGACTTGGCCCACGTGGGGTCTAACAGTGGGGGCTCAACAGAGTGCAGCTGACGGACTCAGAGCGGAGAGGGAGCAAGGAGGAGCAGTACATGAAAACAGACACTTTTTTCGGACTTTAGCTATTGTGAACGTACAAAAGTAGGAACATAGATTAAATATACAAACCATAAAAAGGGCATAATATGGACTCTTTAAATGCTGGATGTCCATACTAAACTTGGGCAAAGTTTCAGATCATGAGGTAAACGTATTTTGGGAGTAATTCCAGGATAAGTCTGCAGCGGGCTCTAAATGGTTTGTCTTGCAAATCACAAGATAGTTCCCCGCCGATATGAAATCAAGAACTTCAAGAGACAGCTTCAAGCCTCTATAAGCTGCTAAAACCAATATAGACCTTCTTCTTCTCCCAGCACTGGAGAGTAGCCCTCTTCTGGCAACCCTGCAGGTAGAGGCTCAAAGTAGGGTTTTTACTGATGCTAGTTTAACTGTAAATCATGCAAAGCTGACCTATAGGTTTGACAACATGAAAGGTCAAAATGAGGATAATGTGAACATAATTACTGAAGGCAACAGCTAGCCTAGCTCTCCGAACCTAACCAGACCTTCCAATGATTACCTCTGAAGATCTCTAAATACATTTTGTAAATGCAAGAAATACAATGCTACCCAGCGGTCCAATCACAGGGCTTGCAGTCGTGGCATTTCGGGGTGTAGTTACATTTTTGAGGAGGTGCACATCAGCCGACGTACTTACTGTCGGCTTCTGTGTAGGTACAGAGCTACTCAAACCTTTGGCTCATACTGCGACTTAGCTGTATAAATCAGGCTTTACTATTTCCCTCCAATACCAGAATTTGTGCTAAGCTAAGCTAACCGTCAGCTTGTTGTAGCTTAGCATTTAATGTGCAGGTTTTAAAAGTGTTAATAATTGTCTAGTTTATGAAATAAATGTATCTACAAAAATCTCAAACTAATCCTGGAATCAAATTGTATTTGTTTATTTGAATTTATAAAAAAGCCAAATATATTTTGCTTTTTCTAGACAAGATTGGTTTGATGGGTTATGTTATAAAATCCTCTGATGATAACTTCAGCAAGAATTCTTCAAATCTATTCGTCCTATATGTCTGACTTTGACAATTTGATAGTACTTTTCATAATCTGCACTCCCCGACGTGTTGCCTCATTTGTTTTTTGGTTTTGACTCCTTCCTCAGTGTTTTGCATTGTTCTGAGTCACTGGATCCATCAGGTGACTCTAAAGCTCACCAGTGCTCGCTGTGCCACAACACATTCAGCTCTGAATCCAGGTAACATTCACAGTCCAAAGAGAAACTATAACCTGCGTGCAGTGTCCTACAGTGAGCTGTTGAACACATCTCATGTATTTCCTCTTTCTTCTTCTTGTGTGTGTAGTTTTGAGCAGCACAAGGAAGCGTGTAAAGGAGACGCTCGGTTCATCTGTAAAGCAGAGAGCTGCGGCAAAAGATTCAAAAGCAAGGACGCCCTGAAGAAGCATAAAGGAAATGTTCACACAGGTTACTACACACACACACACACACACACACACACACACACACACACACACACACACACACACACACACATGCATACATGCATTGCACTTTTCTCTCTTCAAAACATCATATCATGAAGACGGTCGTCCATTAGCAGCCTCAGCACTCCAGGAAGTGCGGGAACAGTACTTGACCTCGATCAGTTCAAATCTCTGTAATGTTGAGACACATCTCTAATTACTTGCGCTCCATAATTGCTGACCTGTGTGTTCTGGGGCAGCTCACTCCTTCAGATAATTGGACTTCAAAAAGCTATTTATGATGGGGATGTAGGGCAGCGGGGATCTGAGCAGGCGAACACGTGCACCAAGTATCAACCCGAGATTAAGACATCCATCTCAGAGGCTGAGGGAGCCGAGAGCCGGGGTTTTATGTTTTACAAATGTGGTTAGGATGAGGGGTGTGTGTGAGACTCTGTGAGTGTGTGTGTGGGCGACGGGAAGTGGATCAGACTCCTCAGATGTGGGGCATGTGATTGAGACGGGATAAGGGGAGGGTCTCTGAATGGTTGGATGGTGGGCCTGTAATGAGGAGATTTCAGTTTCCAGTTTTTCTTTTTTGTATGATCTGTCACTTTGTGCTGGAATACTCAAAAATGATCCCCATAATTGCTCAATTTTGATGTCCTTTTCCTTTAGGTTATTTTTTCATCAATTTCCTCTTTGCCTTGTAGGAAGTGCACGGCGGAAGCTGACGTGCAACATATGCAACCGAAAATGCTCCTCCTCTCTGAATCTGCAGCAACACAGAAAGGTGAGGCTCTACAACATCCTGCTCAGATTATCCCGACCGGATACTTTGCATTGGATCTGAGAGGATTTACAAAAAGCTTAAGCAGTTTTGCATGATCCATTTTTACAGTGATGTCTCTCTTTTCACAGTTTCTTCCTTGTACATCACTCTCACAGTGTTTCCTTAAACTCAGTCTGGTCTCTGCTTCCTGAGCCTCTGAGTTCACTTTGTGTGAGTTTTTTCTGTTTCCATGTGAGGGTGTCTTTATGATGGAGTTGTTACAATTTCATTCTGAGTGACAAAGAGCAGACGGTTGGTTTCTTTTTCACGAGCTCATCCCGCAAGTCTTGTGAAATTTTAAGAGGCGCTGTCGGCAGACAATTAGGTCTCAAACCTTGGCGTCAGAGTTCTCCCGTCTTTCTGATGGATTACAGATTTGAACTGGGCTGTTTAAACTCTACTTGACAGTGTTTTTAATGTATTTCTTTGTTGTGGCTCTGTTTAGGGCTAATGTTAGTCATAGACTACCAGGAAAAAGTAGCCGTTACCATAACGTCACCAAGCAGTATTCAACTGCTGTTTTCTAGCACAGCGTTGGGCATTTCAGTCAGAAGTTGTTTTAAAACGCTGACATAAACCCTTTTCACACATACAGAAATCTCCTGAAAAACTCTGGAGATTTGTCTACCCGGAGGTTCTTTAGGCTATGTGTGAACGCAAACAGACGTATTTTTTGCGCAAACTTTACCCGGAGTTTCTCCAGACCCCTAGTATTTTTTCTGCAGAAAGTCCGAGTGAGCTGATGTCTGAACGCTTCAGCATATACTCCGGAGATTTCAACTCGAGCCAATGAAAAGAGAATGACGTTTATATAGTGACTGTTTAAAGCGTCTGCACCCGATCACTACGATCTCTGTGCACGTAATTAAACGGCTGCATTATGTTTTCTGTTCATCAGTATGTTGTTCTCCTCTCTTTTGTGGATGTTGTCATTTCATTGGATTACACATAGCATTGATATAAAGACAAATATTCTCATTATAACGTCGTGTAGCGGACTCTGTTGATTCGGCCGCTACTTCCACGTTGTTTATTTACGTCACGTCTTATGTCGGGAAATCCCCGCGCCCCCCCTCTCTGACAGGGAAAGTCCCCCTCTGTGAGGAGCATATGTGAACGGCTAGGTCGGGAGAATCTCCGGAGCGGTCCTCCTGTAATTATCTAGCTATTATCCGGAGTCCATATGTGAAAACGGCTATAATGTCAGCTAACGAGTAGTAGCTTGGTTAGCAAGGTCCATCTGTAATTCATAGGATCTTTGATATTAAGTTTGATTAAAATTTTGCTTATTTGTATTTTAATTCTGTCCGGCTGTTCGAAGAAAGAAATGTTGAACTTATATCAGAAAAGAGACATTTATCAATAGCCCTTTCCAGATTGTGTTTCACCAACAGACCTGTAACTAAGCAGATCCATTTCATCTGCGTATGTTCATACTGATTCTATGACGGTGTAATAGATGTGTCCCATTCAATGAAAGTGATAACATTTGCTGATTAGACATCTTTGACTTGATAAATCCCTCAGTACACCTAATAATTAGCCAGTCTACCAAAGACTGGTGTAGAAAATTCCAATAGGTGTGTTGTTCTTTACTGCTGTCAGTAACCTGAAGCTGCAGGTTTTCTGCAGAGATTAAGATAAGAACAGTAAATACAGGAGCTCCTGTTTGTGGGAAATGTTACACCAAACTAAACAAAAACATTGAAATGGTTGTTTTGGTTGTCCTTATGATCCCTGTAGGCTGTGTTTCTGCTTCAGGACTGGGCAGCAGTTCTTATGATGTTTTGGATCTGGATGATACAAGTTGTCTCAAACAAATGATGTCTTTCATTAACAGTCTGCGACTGTTAATGAACGCCATTCATCAACTTACACCCATCATCAGTTATCTCAGCTGGTTATTTTGGAATTTAATTTCCCCTTGTCAACATTTATCATCCAGATAAATCAGCAGGCATTAATCCAACGAGCCGCTTCCTCTCTGTCCAACAGTTAAAGTCACCTGGAATTGGTGACACAGTTCTTCTGCAGTGCATCAGTTAACCTACTTCACCTGTCTGTGAGTTGGTATTCTCCTGTTTCAAATCTCCAGGGCATTTTAAAATAGGTATTCTTCCTTTGTGGCCTCTTTATGTGTCTGTGTGCCAGTTCTGCTTTATGTGGACCATCACGGCAGAAAATATTTCCAATCATGTACAGTCGTCTTAACCATGGTCTGTTCAAGAATTGGAGATGTGAAAGGCTGAATGTTTCATAAATTTAGGTCAGTGTTACATTAGATTTTGACAAAAGATGTATTTTGCAGTAATACATTTAATTAAGATGGAAAGTGGTGTTATACAATATACACCCATTTCTACTCTAAAAATATATTCTTAAAATGTGAATTGAAGACATTCAGGAATTAAGTGTTATTCATGCAGAGCAGCAATCAAACCTCAATAAAGACACGTTAGCTCCAAAGCAGCTTAAATCTGCCATTATCATCATTTAGCTGAACAAGCTTTTGCATCAGCAGCTGTGACAAGAGGAGCTGCTCTCCATTAGCATATTGCTATTGTAGCTGTACGCCGGGGAACTATTGAATGTGCAATCATCAGAGCCGTGCTCTGAAGCAGAAAAAAGATTGGAACTTTTCATCACTTTAATTGCTTTTCTGCCTGTGGACATCAGTCTGATGGAAGCGGACAAGATTTAGTTTACATCGAGGGCCGGGACCCTTCAACTTTGGCATACAAAACAACAAAAGAAAACTTAAAGGGGGATTCCTCAGTTTTAAACCGGGGCCCCTATATGGACATATTTCAAGGATTAAATGACTTCAGGTGTTCATGATAACAGAATCTAAAACTTTGATACAATCCCAGTAAAAATCCAATTATTTACATAGGCTATCTGTTTAGTTACCGTGGCAACAAAAACAGAAGTCATGGGCACCCAATATCCGGTAGTTTCTTGATTTTAGTTGCAAAAAAGTTTTCTAATTTAAACAAAACCAACGGAAATGTTTCGGTACTCAAATGTTGCAAACATAATTTTGTACTGTAGATAGTGAGCTGGAGTTTGCCTGCAGGAGTAAGGATTTATAACTTTCAAAGGCATGTTTCCTTTTTTTGTTTTTTAAGCTATTGTAGTTTAGGATGATATAGATTATCAAAATGAAGTAAATGGACTTGAGCTTGTGTCTTGCTTTTCTAGTCTTCTGACAACTCAAAGTTCTTATTATCCTGTATGTCACACTTACTCGTTATCATCATGATACCAAGTATCATTTTAAATCCCTTGGTGTTAAAAGTATTGAAAAGGTTGACGACCTTACTAATACCTACAGAGCAGTTTGCTTCAGCCGTCAGCAGTGAATCAGGCTGTAATGACAGAAATGCAATCATGTAATGAAAACATGCATAAACACTGTAGGACCAATAATAGTGTTCATTTTACCACTGACTGATTCCATTACAGAAATGATCCCTACAGAGTAAAACAGTTTTCATTCAAACCAGCTACAGCTTCAACCTTTTTTCTTCGACGTAAACAGACTCATTGATAAAAAAACATATATTACCTCCCGGAACACAGAAGTTGAGATTTAATGCTGTTTTTTATTACAGAGTCTTTTTCTTAGTGTTTGTTTCACAGATACTATGTTGGATACTAATTAACCATTCAAAATGACCAAAGTTGCACAACAACACATAAACTCTTTATCGCAGTGGACCACAAAAGGTAAAATTCCTGTTTTTGTCCATGGACTGTGGGGATTTCAAAAAGAGCAATTTAAGAGATGTGGAATAACAATCTGAGCCTGTCAGGGGAAAAAAAAAACTTAAGTGGACGAACTTTGATCAGATGCCTGTAGGGATTACAGAGCAGTGATTACAGCCTGTTTTGCAGCTGCAAGCTAAGCACTTAACAGGAGCTTTAAAAAAAAACTGTCTGTACCTATTTGTAAATTAGACCTCAAGACCTATGATTGTAGATACCGCATTAAATGCCATCTCTTTGTTGTTCAGGTACATGAAATATTTGAATGCCACGCGTGTGACAAGAAGTTCATTTCTACAAATCAGCTGAAACGCCACATGATCACACACTCGGGTGAGAAAATGCTACATTACAAACGTCATTGTTCAAACAGTTTGTTTTTCATCTCTGTTAACCAGAATGCGTTTTGTCTCACTCCTCTCATGATGTAGAGAAGCGACCGTACACCTGTGAGATCTGCAGCCGCTCGTTCAAGCGTCTGGACCAGGTGACGGCTCATAAGATCATCCACAGCGAGGACAAACCGTACAAATGTAAACTGTGTGGGAAAGAGTTCGCTCACCGCAACGTCTACAAGAACCACAAGAAGGTGAGCAGTCGGGGTGTCACACATGAAATCTGTTGATTCCTCGTGTAATACAGCTGATTTTTTTTTTATAATTCTATATCAAAAGGTAGATGACTTCAAAGCTTGAATTATTAGCGAGGCTGTAATCAATCAGGGTCTCGTTGGTGGCTGTTATCTGTGGGGTCTCTGGCCTGCTCCACCCCTGAGGTCCCCCCGTGTTTACTTTTAGGATTGCCGTGTCACTCAGATAGCTAGGTCGGGCATGGGGGGGGGGGGGCAGAAAAACAGAAGCACTTTGAACTTAAAGCCCCTCAAGCTGCTTGTCTTCATCAAGTCAACAAACCAAATCAGCCACGGAGCCTCGGCTTGATCCTCCCCATCAATTTAAGAGGCTTCATCAGTGTCCACAGTGAGGACAGAGGCTCTGTTTACACTTTATAAAACATGCTGCTGTGATTCTGTTTCTCTGCAGACACACTCTGAGGAGAGACCCTTCCAGTGTGAGGAGTGCAAAGCTCTGTTCAGGACCCCCTTCTCTCTGCAGCGTCACTTACTCATCCACAACAGTAAGTAGAAGAGCGTGTGTTCTTATCACCCTGCACACAGTGACACAGAAAAAGTATCTGTTAAGAGAGCTGCAACATCCTGATACATCCACTCTACTACTTCCATTTTAAAGTGAAGAGTTAAACAAAACAAAAAACTACTATTTAGACTACATGTCGAGGACCATTTCAGACCTAATCTCAGTGCACACTAACACCTGATGATGCATAATCACATGAACATAAACATACACAGGCTAACTTAAAGGACATGAAATGGTTCCTCCACCAAAAGTGTCTCTCCATGTTGGGCTGAAAACACCGCTGACAGAGGGTACACTTTGTTTGAACAGTTTGTCTCCTGCACATTTAGGCACATGTTGCAATTTGAAATGCAAAATTCAACTGCAAGACAGCACTGCATAAACTGAAAGGTCAGCAGCGCTCGCAATTAGCTTTTAATGTTGAATTAACTGAAATTTTGAAAATCAAATCAATAAAAGACACATCTGGATTGATGGTGAGGAAACACATGTAAGAGAGTGTTTAAACAGCTTTATTTCTGCCACTGAAACTGAGTCAGAGGTTTTTCCAAAAATCCTCATTATTTAGTCTGCAAAACATCAGACAAATGTGGAGTCTACACATGACAAGATGTATGTTGATAAGTATTCAATCAAATTAATTTGGACTCAAACCTTGTTTTAAAGTTCACCGTTTAGTTGAAGAGTTAATCGGCAGCTATTTAGATCCTGGGCTAAATGTGAAATGTGTGACCTTTGCCAAACAGCAACTACTGAATCCGTAAGTGAGAATAATACTAAACTAAACTTTGCTGTCAATAAACGCCATAAGCCATTGATCATATCAGGGGCTGTAGTTTAAAATGTCTGAGTAATGATGCTTTTGATTGCTTCTGAATTCAGCTTTTCATTCGCTGGACAAAGAAATGTTTTATGTTTTGTGTTTGAAACAGAACAACAGATTTAAAAAGGTCAACATGTTTGCTTTTTTTCCTTTTTTTCCTCTTTTTTGTAGTGAAACAAAGTTCCTCATTGCTTCCATTTCAAATTAGAAAAGGCAAAATAATAATACAAGTGTCAATGCATTGTTTTGTTTGTGGATGGAGAACTGGGGGGATGGGGGGGTAAATGAATGTATTATTCCTGTAGTTTGGACAAGCCATTTAAAATGGTAACTATCTTTATGTTTTAAAAAGACTATACAATATTCCCAGAGTGATTATTGTATCAACCTTAAACTCATTCTTACCCCTGTGATTATTTTCATAATGACAGAAATCATAATTCGATCACACATGCCACCAGGGGACACATTAGAAAGTGTTCAGTCACTCTGGTGGTCTCTCTCTGGGTGCTGTGAAGCTACAGATGGTGGAGCGTCTGCAGGATGCAGCGCCCGGTCCTCCCATTGAGTCTGATAACAAAGAGATTGTAAAGCTGGAGGCATTTCCTGCTGCTGTCTCAGGAGGACGGCTATATAATACCAGAGCTCGTATAGTGTATCGAGTTCTGGACAGTATGTGGGGCGGAGGGTAGAGTGTGTTATTTCACTGTAGGTGAGAGAATAGATGTGTCATGTCTGTCTTTGTAAGTCAGTGTTAGAGAACATGGAAAAGCTCTGTGGTGAGAAAATGAAGCAGAGCCTTTCCAGGTAACATCAAGTCAAACACATTGGTCCAACGACAGTTTAATGTACTTATCCTGAGTCTCTTGTACTTATTTTCTCATATGATCACCTCAAAACAGACCCTTAAAACTCTCCTGACTTGACAAACACAAACTGCCAGGTGAATGTCACCTGTTCATGAAGAGGTGCATATTCATAATATTTAGTATAATATGCAGTGGTGTCTATTCATTCTCTGAGGTCAAGGGCGATGGGGAGGAGTCTTCCATAACAGTGGCTTTCTGGTTAAAAAAAAAGATGCCAACATATTTAAGGAGGTTTCAAAGTACAAACGGATAAATTAGAAAAGATAATACAGACAACAGAGGCAGCAGAAAAGAGTATAATGCAGAATAACGATGTCATCACCCCTCCACCTCCCTCAGATACAGGCAGGATTTCTCCATTTCTATTCCTTGCGTTCCTGTTGTCCATAGTTCCTTGCCGTTGAGGTGGAGATTGGAGCAGTGCTGTGCATCAATGAGGATGACGGTGGTTGTGGGGATGACACAGTCTGATGGTTGTGGCTGGGCGTCAGGGACGTTGGGTGGTAGTTGTATAGTTCGGTTGGGGATTGATTAACTCTTGCACGTATACACCTCAATCAGACCCAAATATGACCAAGCGTAGACTAGCAGAAGTTGCGTTGTCGTCTGCAAACAGATATCACCACAAGCTAGAGGGATTGCATGTAACACAAGTGAACCAAAATTCAAGCGTAGAGCATGTCCGAAATGTACAGAGATGTAAAGTTGTCCATGTTTCCATGTTTCCACCTTTTAACGTACAACCACCACTTTGCCGTTGGCTAACTTGTTAGCAAGGTCAATCTGAAAGAAGGTCCTATAGTAACTTGCTGAAAGAGGGTATAACACTACCTACTGTAGCCGAGGTGGACAGAGTCAACACATCGATTCTCCCTCTGTGCTTATATACTTAGACAGTGTTCCAATTAAATGACCTAATCAAGCTGTAACTGTTGCTCAACTCTAGTGTGCATGTAAAGATTTCTCACTAAGTGGATGGTATGAAGAAGTCACTGCATTTCGTATGATCAGATTCGGCCATGTTGTTTTTTACATTTTTGAAACCAGCCCTAAAGGTGCACAGAATTCCAGAAGAGTGTGTGTCGAAGGGTTTGGGAGAAATTGGGGCCCATGCATTTCATGTTTGATTCTGCTCCCCTCCCTCATGTCTAGCCAGCAGTACAATAAACACATTCATAAACCTCAACAGGATTAGTAGTGCACATACAAACCATTTATTTTACATACCTACATTTACCTGCAGCTCGAGCAGCTTAAAGGTACAGGAATTCTTAATAAAGGCAACAGCAGGTTAACTTATCGCACTTCTCTGAGAGCTCTGTATTTCTGTCACATCATGTTTCTATTTCCTCGTCTTCTCAGTTGGTTCTTTTGGATTTGAGATATTATCAAGTCGCAGGATTTTTCATGGCATCAGCATCATCCACAGTGACGTTTTCTTTTTCAGTAGAAGGTGTGCAGAAAGAAAGGTGACGGCTTTTGTTCCCACTGCACAAACCTCACAGTAAAGTTATCCTGTGGGACATTTTTTGTACCCTACAACCCCTGATTCAGATTGTCTGTCCCAACAGGAAGTGGATTAAGAACACTGTGGCTGGCTAGGTGGACTGTCCCATCTGGTATGAACCAGAAATGCCAGATTGCCAGTCTGAGCTATCAGGTGTTTATGGTGGATAATTATCATGGAAAGCTATTTAACCTAGATATAGATCCTCATGCAGCTGTCAGTCCGAGGGGATTTTCCACACAGCTGCTCAATTTGAACCGTAAAATATCAAAAACAAAAAATGTCTAATCCCTCAGTCAAATCAGAGGCAGACACTTTCACTCTATACTCAGTTTACATGGTGCTCTTTTTAAGGGTTGTTGTGATTGATATTTGTTCTAATTGAACCTTTTTGATCCAAACACTATTTTTTTGTTCTAATTTTGAGAATGAAAAGCAGCTTCATTTCTGAACCTAAAAAAGAGATCTGACGCCCCTATAGTTTTGTGTTTAATTATTTAACTGCAAGTATTTAGATTAAGATGGACCGCTGATTGCATGAGGGTTATCTTTAATCACTTGCGCATTAACAAAAGAACAAATGTCTTTGTCAGATTTAAATTGTTCTTTAAAGTTTCCATGAAACAACTAGTAGAGTGCTTTTAGTTTTTGCAAATGTAATTGTTTTCTTTAAAAGTGGGAATCTAGGGTCGGGTTTGTGGAGAGCAAAGGGCACTTAATGTGGAAAAATCCTTCAATAAATGATCATAAATGAAATACATCCATCCATCCATCATCTGTAATGCTATTCCTGTTCGGGGTCGTGTGGGGCTGGACCTGATCCCAGCTGACATTGGGGGAGAGGCGGGGTACATCCTGGACTGGTCGCCAGTCAATCACATGGCTGAGACATATAGAGAAAGACAACCAGCCACACTCACATACACACCTAAGGCACATTTAGAGTCACTAAATAACCTAACAAGCATGTCCGGACTGTTAACTCCACTTTACCTCAGTTAAAAACATAAACAGAACTTAAAAAAAAAAAAAACAGAACTGTGACTACATGATGCACACACATCACACATTCCAATCTGCACATTGCACTTTGACACCCTGGACACTTTACACACTGACACTTTACACTGTTTACATTATTCTATATTTTGTATATTCAAATATTTCTTTTTTTAATTTTACATTATATTTCTATATTACTGTATATATGTGTATTAGTCATTTGAGTGTTGATTGCATGGCCTTGTGGAACAGTCTTTACATTTCACTGCACATCTGTATGAGCATGTGACAAATTAAAATCTTGAATCTTGAATCTTGATTGTGGGAGGAAGTGGGAGTACCCGTTGAGAAACCTTGCATGCACGTGGGGAACGTGCAAACGGGTTCAGGGATTTGAACTAGGAACCTTCTCGCTGTGAGGCAACAGCGCTAACCACGACTGTGCTGCCCAAACATGAAATACAGCGATGACCAATAACTGCAAGCTAGCTCATATAGGTCCAGTGCCTAAAAAAATGTGAACATCATGATTCTATTGTATGTTAACTTTACACCTGAGGAAACTTTGTGTGAAGGGACCACAGGCATATCTGTGTGTTCGCACGTGTTGTTTAATACAATGATAATGAAATCTTTATGTGAGGGTGTTGTTGACATTAATTAGTGTCAAGTGAATGTGTCGATTTTACACAAAATGTAATGAACTTCAGCTTCCACTGGTGTTCATGTTATTAAGCTGACCATCATCGTCCTTGGTAATATGAGAGCGAGCATAAGCTTGTAACCATTTGCTCCTGCCAGCCACACACACACACACACACACACTCTGTCGAAGCTCCTCTGTGGAAATTGAATGATCTCCGTATAATGGAAACAACCACTCTTCAACAATAGAGGCTGTTGTGCGGAGCGGAGAGCAGAGGCGTGAAGGGAAACATCAGGCTGCTCTCTGTGAACAGCTGACACTGTCTGAGGACTGTCTGTCTGCAGTTTTTACTGCTTTTCACCGAAAGGATTCATAAAAAAGCCATGTTTTCTACTCTGACGTTTGGATGAAACATATGGCAGAGCAGTTACTTTTTACTGTTTCCCCCGGGATGGCAGCTACAAATACACAAAAAAAAGATGAGTTCTGTCCCAAAAGAACAGGACCAGACTTTTCTATAGACCATTGTTTGGAGGTTGTCTGGTACGATGAAATACCCCTCTTTGTTTGTTTTCTGGCCTCACAATCGCACCGCTGAAATTGGTTCCTCTCTTGCTGTGCGTGATGACTGTGTGTTTACAGGAACGACAATAGATGACTGAAAATGGTTCTTACACATGTTCCCGCAGGTGAGAGGACATTCAAGTGTGACCAGTGTGATGCCACCTTCAAGAGGAAGGACACGCTCAACGTGCACATCCAGGTGGTGCATGATGGTCATAAGAAGTACAAGTGCGACCTGTGTGAGAAGGCCTTTGTAACACCGTCTGTCCTCAAGAGCCACAAAAAGGTAAAACATTATTAAAAAAAAAAAAAAAACACACACCACCATCACACAGTGTGAGTGCATGTTGGTAAGTGCTGTTATGTTGTCCACAAATTCAGTTCAAGCTGCAATTTGTTTGTATTTATTTGAAATGCATACGGTAAACGTAAGAGTTTGATAATAACTTATGAAACCGCAAATAGCCAATCACAGATTGAGATTTTAGGGTAGCATTAGGATTGGCCATTCGGATTTCAAGGAGGCCCGTGCCCCCCCTGGCCACCTCTCTGGACCTGCCCCTGTCTGTGAAATGCAAAAGTAAAGCTGATTCATTATTGAAGCCCAAACTATGATTGTCACCTCAACCTGACTGAGCACTTTTGGTGTCTCAACATAAACTGTGACTGCTTCACAAAACAATACAAATACATCCCATAAACCTGTGTGAGCCAACATTACCCATCACAAAGTCACTTATTTATCTTTTTACACAAACTTAACATATTTAAAAACAAGGAACCAAACACATTTTTTCTAACCTCCTAAATCCTGCTTTTTTTAATGTTCGATTAAAGTAATGGAAGCTACCAAATTGCAGTTTAAAATCAGAGTTTCCACAATCAACCCTCTTCTATCCAGCTGAATTAAAAGGCAGAAAATAAACGCCTGGCCCGCTACTTTAGATTTTGTTTTTTCCATAGTTCCACTTCCAGAATGTTGGGCAGCTAACTGTGCTAATATCAGGACCGTCACACCTGGCGGAGAACACCGACCTGATGGTTGCTGCCCATGAAAGCTTGGAAATCAATTCCTGTGCTGATTAGAAATGGCAGTTAGTCCATTAGCTCTGCAGGGTTTCAAAGCGCCAAACAGATCTGACTGCAGATTATGAGCTCAGAATGTGACAACGTCCGGTGTGGTTGTGAACCCAGATTGAAAGCAAACAGCTTCTTGGCACAGTGAAAAAGAAAACGTCTCAGAGGTTGTCTCAGAACAGTAGGGCTGAAGACTCCGGGCATGTTGAACTGTCTCCCTGCTCGCCGGGAGCAGAGGCTGCTGGGAGATCTGGCCTTGATCAAAGCCAGGTTGCCGAGGAGACGACATCTTGCAGGCTGTGTCTACATGCACGGAGCAACCTCGCTTCTGGCCGTACTGATGTTGACGTCTTATTTAATGTACACACTGATAATCTGTAACTGTTTGTCTGAGCAAACTTTGGCCCCAAAACAATCATGTTTAATTCTTACAGCCATGTTTGGTTTGGATCAAACTCGAGTAGTCACTCTCCGCACCATGTTTGACTTAAGAAGATGATGTCTAAAGCAAATGGAGCAAAATAAGTAGCTAAACATTTTGAAAGGCCAACATCTGATCCAGATGATACAATTTGACTCCATTATCATAACTGAATTCATATTATGAGTAGAGCTGCGAGGAAAGATTTCATTACAGATCAAGCCGTTTTGATTTGATAAAAAGTCTATTGTTTGGGGAAGAAAACTTACTCTTATGTGTTACTTCATTTTGAGTCTTTGTTTAATTCCCAGGACTTGTTCCGGTGTGATGCTGCAGAAGTTGTTTGTATAAATAAAGAGTAATTCGGTCCATATCTGGCAGAAAAGCGGACGTTATTCAGTATAGAATAGAATCAGCCTTATTGGCCATGTATGCTTACACACACACACACACACACACACACACACACACACACACACACAGACTCACACACACACACACATACACACAGACTCACACACACACACACACACACACACACACACACACACACAAGACATTTATCTTCAGTAACTGTGCTCTCAATGTACAAAGTCAAACATTAAACATAATATAAGTAAAAAAAACACTAATACAAGGCTAAATAAGACAATAGTGCAGTGGTGATTAGTACAAAAAAATGCTGAGATGAACATGATAATAAAAATATAGTTATGTAACAGATGGTTAATATATATGAGGTAGAGTTTTTACAGTGTTTGATAAATTAATGAATAAATCATTCATGGAGCGCTCTTGTGTTACGGTGGATGCTTTCTCCTCAGTGATCCTGGGTTTGTGTTATATGAGAGGGTGTGTGTGTTAGCAGCATGTAATCTGCATGTACTGTATGTTTTATAGAAGATGGTATCATCTTTGTCCGTGCTCGGCTGGAAGAATTGACTCCTGCATGAAAATGACAGGTTATAAGAGACCAAGAGATCATTTATCCATTAAAAAAAACCTAAACAAATCTCCTACAACTCCTAATAACTTCCACTTTTATGATTTGAAAGTATTCCCATGTGAACTGGTTGTTGAAGAAAGACATTCCAGGTGTTTTCTCTTTCTAACAAACAACATCAGGGACACGTGTTGCTAAATGTTTGTGCATGATCGTATGTGACTGAGCTTGTGAGTGTGTATGCATGTGTTTGCAACTGTGCATGTGTGTGTGTTTGAGGATGTGTGTTTATGTGTGTGTGTGGATGGAGCCTTTGTAAGGAAACACCCGAGGTGTCAGAGGGACACAGTGGGGTGATGCAGGAAAGGATGGGGGCCCAGAGAGGAGGTGTTCCTGTATTGTTGTCCTGCTGTTGAAACTGTCGCTCTGAGTTTGAGCTTTTCATACTCTGGATTATTCTGTACAAGCGGCCGGAGGGCGGGGGTGAGGGGGGGAGAATTCACAGTAAACTTTTCAACAAGGAATGAGGGGGGGGGGGGGTGCGTGGAGGAAAAGGTAGCACGCTCTTTCCACATGCTCTTCTTCCCTGTATGCATGTGCAGACCTTATGAGTCTGCAGAGCTTAACACTGTGGAGAGCTGGGAGGTAAAAAGGGGAGAGGGGGAGATGAATGCATACGTGCACCCTGGCCTTCAGTCCCCTGGGCTTTGGGACCCCGGCAAATCTGCATCGTCTGTTCTTTGATCCTGCCTTCAGGGCTTCAGCTCGGTGGATCCACTGTCATGCAAACATGTGCATCTCCATTTCTAGTTTACTACTTAGTTATCTGTGCATTCTTAACCCGCTCAGGCATTTAAAAATAAGCTCTGAAGGCTGTGTTCAAAGTGGAATCTGGATTGTGAAGTTACTTTAACAGAACAAAAATGAGATTATGTTTGAAGATGCAGCAGGATAAAGCACGATGAGTACAACGTCCTGACATTGATTCACATTTAACTCTGTAATGTAAGTAGGACGTGGAGCATGAATGTTACAAATGTTTCTCCTAACATCAACCACATGTCCTGTGTTATCCTCAGACTCACACGGGGGAGAAGGAGAAGATCTGCCCGTACTGTGGACAGAAGTTCGCCAGCAACGGCACGCTGAGGGTCCACATCCGCAGCCACACAGGTCAGTGCCCCCTCTGCAGCGTGATGCTTTGTGAAATCTACCCTCCATCAGAGGCCATTAACATCAGCGGCTAAAGTGAGGGATGTGGAGTATCATCATAACACACATATACATGAAGCAAGGATCTCACTTCAGCTCAAACTAGAGTTCCTGTAATAATCACACTGAGAGGGGATGTTCTCTCATTTTCATTTTACATTTAAAGATTTGATCCACCTCCCAATTTCAGCCACAGAACACATCCATCAGTGAGAGAACTTTTTCCTTATTTGTGTAATGCTGTGTAAATGGAGACTGTGGACAGTGATGAACACACAGGCAGACTTAGTACAGTCTTACTTTAATGTAGTTTATTCATTTCCAACAAGAAAATCAAAATACAAAGAAATGATGGAAATTTAAGACAGGATGTTAAATGGCCTATGCAGAGGCAACACTTGCAGAGTTAAGAGGTTACAACTGACAACATGCGACCTCCACTCCGCTCTAACCAAGCAGAAGCAAATGAGGTTCAGACTGAGTTATATAAAAGGTGTCTCAAATGGCACTTGGACATTCTGGGATTACTTAACCTTCCTTTTTAAAAGAAACAAACATGTTATTGCTTTACAGGTAGAACACGTATCACAATAATCAGTAAAACTTACAGTTGAAACTTCTAACATAATCATCCCAATCATGAAGGAAAACATATATTCATTAATAAATAAATCATCATGAGACTGTATCAGAGTGAAAGCCTTTTCACATCACTCATGTGAGGGATATTCAAGACAATCCTTAAAATAGAAATTCAACATTTTCTACTTGTTTCCTTGTTTTGTCCTTCTTGATCCACGTTCAATCCTGTGTTGTTCCATCCCTGTCTGACACACGGACCCCACTGTTCTGTCAGAACGTCTCTTTTTCTGTCTAAAGTGGGTTAATAACAATCTTTAGTGCTTGTTTGGAAAGGTTATTGATTTTCATGATAAATGAGGAAGGTAAACTTGTGTTAGTTAGATGTAGCTATAGGAAGCTAACCAGCTCTTGAGGAAGATGAGAAACACCATTTTGTTCCCACCTGTAAAGCTCTCATGATGCTCCAGAGCTTTTGAACAGGTGAACATATCAAAGAAGAGGCTGCTGATTAGAGCTTCTCCACACACACACACACACACACACACACACACACACACACACACACACACACACACACACACACACACACTAACTTAACACCAGGAAACATGTGAATGAAGGATGAAGAGCACATTTTATCATTCTAAAAAGCCAGCCTGATGTTACACTGCTTCTTTCCTCCAGTCTTTGCACAGACACACAGATAGAGCCCTGGATGTTCATTAAACTGCCTTAAACTGGAAAGCTACACATTCCAGTGTGTTTCCTTACCAACAGACTGGTGCAAAGCCCTGGCACACACAAACACACACACACACACACACACAAACACACACACACACACATGCACACACACACACACACACACACACACACGTACTCACTCTTCTTGGCCTCCAAACTCCTACACTCACTCACTCTTTCATGTTCTCTTTTTCTCTTGGCTGTGTCTCTTCGACCACACTCTTCTTCTCTCTCATGTGGTCTTCTTATTGTCCTCTTGTTTTTCTAGGATTAAATCAACACTTTACTCTGCTTGTTGTTTGCCAGCTTCAGGCACTCCTGCTCAAAGACAGTTTCAGAGGAATTATTTTTTGTTTTTTTCTCAAAGTGGGCCATATGTCTTTATTTGTTTATATATTAGGGTTAGCCTTGGGGGCAAATGTGCCCGATCTAAGTGTATATACTAAAAGTGCTGGGTGGTTTATTTTTGGAGTGTCTGACAACGTCACAAACAGGAGCCGTAAAGAAAGACGATTTCTGTTAAAAGAGTTATCATGCTGCTTTCAAACATGCACAAAATCTTCCTGAAGTTTTCAGGGTGAGCTGCATGTGTGAACGCAAACAGCAACTTTTTTTCATTCTGACTCAACCCAGAATTTTTCCTGTCAGCCCCTGCGAGTACATTTCCGGGATGATCTGATCTGATGTACATTTTCATTCAAAGTGAGCGGGATGGGGTGGTGAAGTTCATAACCTGTGACTGAAGCCATCCAGAGACTGTATGAACCCAACAGGCTCAATCTCTGTGCACATAATGAAACTGCTTCATTTGCCAGTTTGTTCCTCTCTGCTATTTTGTTGAAATTGTCAATGTGGCAAACAACAGGGAGCAGAGATAGAAAGGCAAACATTGTGGTTATAGAGTCGTGTTGCTTCCTCTGAGATTAAATCATGGATCAGTCAGCTTTACATGAGCTGTTCAATCCATACCTCAGAGTGAATTATGAATCATACAAGTTTACCCGTCAGTAGTTTAAAGATTGTTGTGTCAAAATATGTTTGTGTGTGTGTGTGTGTGTGTGTGTGTGTGTGTGTGTGTGTGTGTGTGGTGGTTGGACGGTGGTCCCTTTATAAGCCCACCACACTCTGTCAACAGCTCCCTTTGTATCTGTGTGTGTGTGTGTGTGAGCTGTGTGTTTGTGTATTTCCGTACATGTGTGTATGTGTGAAGGACAAACCAACAGAAAAGGGAGAATGTATACCAGTGTGGGCCCGCTCTGATTGTATTTATATAGAATAAACAAAAGAGAGGAATGCTGGGGGAGGGGTGGGAGCCGAGGGGACACCTCAAAGAAAAGAAAGGAGTAAAGAGAGAAAAGACCACTCCAAGAAAGCATCCAGCCGGAGGACCCCTGACCCCGACTGGCTGTAAATCTGTCCCCTCATTCTATAGACTGGGCTTTTTTTTTGTTTGTTGTGTTGTTTTTTGTGTGTGAGGGGGAAAAAATAAAGCTCCCTGGGCGACAATCCTGACGACTTGTTCTCAAACAGTGAGGAGTGATTTTGTGGGTACACATAACCCCGTGTGTGGATGTGTAAACGTGTGTGATAAATGTGGAATTTGTAGGCTGAATCATAAACCGACACTGTTGATGTAAGTGAAGCTTTAAAGACGGCTGGTTGGTCCGTCCCAAGCCTCTTAAAGATGGCGACCAGCTGAGGTAAAGACCTTTTAAATCGACAGCTTCTCTTGAGCGTCGACAGGAAAGCTTGATCTTGTTTGTCTTCCTGCTTCACAGGAAAAAGTCAGCATTGATTATTTACCTGCTAAACACAGAGGGCTTTGTCAGGATCCCGTGGAGATTTCCTCCCAGCATCAGTTTACCAGTCCAACACTGGGGAGCTTTTTGGGTGGAATCTGAAAGTGAGAAAAATGTAATACTCTAATACTTCTAAATTACTTTTCAATACCATGTTTTAAAATGATACAATCTCTGTTTATGTGACGATCAATATTATCAAAAAGTACCAAAGCTAAATAAACACACAGATCTTCAATGAGATTTTCAAGCAAAAAAATCTGCTTTCCATAAGAGAGATAGCATCATCGGGTTGGAGACATTATGGTAGTGAAATGTTGTCAATGTCTTTGTGCATTTTAGACTTTGTGCAGGAGTTTGAGTGCATTTTCTAATTAATTGAAAACAAGAAATAAGTCATTAAAAGTTGTTTATAAGGAATTCTTCTATTGTTGTTGCTGTGGTATCTTAACATGTATTGATATCGTTGAGTCATATCCAGATTTAAAATGCTGGTATTGAGATAAACCTGTTTTGGTCGAAATTTGTAAATTGGAAAAAGTTTAGAGAGAAAATTAAGATAAGATAAGACACTTTATTGTCATTGTATGTGATACCAAACGAAATTTGGTTGGTGACAAACAGCCCAGCAGCAATCTATGACTTAGTTTTAAATTGTCTAAACTATGCAGCTTTCTGGTTCCACTTAGAAATGATTCAATCTGTTATTTCAATGATCGAAAGTATTGAAAACTAAACTACCAACCTTTTAAAAAACTTTTGGACCTTTGGACTTATTTTAAAGGAGCACCGAGAGAGAGAGAGAGCTCTGAGGAAATTGCACAAATAAGAAACGTTGCCAACATATTTGTGCAGTTTAGACATTGTGTGCAGGAGTCTGTCTGCAATTTGAATTAAAATAGAAAAGAAATGATCCAACATTAGGTGCCTCGGACTTGTGTTTTCGATGCGGCGGCATGAAAACAGTCATCCATAGTGACTTGAACTCGTATCAAATCTCAGTTTAAAATTCTGGTATTGTGACAACCTCATTTAAAAACATCAACTTGAGAGTGTGAAGAAAAGCTGGCAGGACATGTACTGTGTATTTGGCTTTGATTTTTGTTTGATTTTATTTAGTGAGAACATCATGTCGGGCTCAAACGCATTAGCTGCAGAGCCACACAGGCAGGCAGGCGTCTTCTCCGAGAGCAAGCCTGCATGAGATCACCACAAAATGAGAGCTGTCAGAAAGTTGGAAGTGGACGTAGGAGACGTTGGTGAACTCAGGAGGCATGATGGATGTTTCTGTCATCTTTTAAATGATTCTTTTTTTGGCCCTCTCATGGCGTTAATGTGTTCTTCTCCACATCACAGCGCAGTGCGAGGAGATTTTTCCCACCATGTGTGCCACGATGTGGTGAACAAACCCGAGTGGCTTCATGAGGTTTTATTTGTGCCAGGGGAGATGTGACAGAACGCAGAGCCTCAGTGTTACGCTGACATCATGGCACATGTCATGTTTGGGCTCAGTGATCACTGTGGACCCATGAGCTGTGTTACAACAAATTGCTTTGGCATTTTAACCCCTTACATTACAACATGATTCCAGTGGGCACCACTCTGCGTTTGACGTTGTGTCTGTGATGATGTTCTGTGGCTTTAAATCCCGCACAGAGCTGGATTTGATTTTTACTAACCCAACTGATTTGGTTATTCTTTACTTGTGCGTTTCAATAGACACATTTTGTTTCACTATTGAACAAACTTACAAAGCCATCACTGAGTTTAAGTTCCTGCCTGCCGCTCTCTTCTGCGCAGCTTTATCCCTTAAAAAAAAGTAGCTCTCGTTAAATAAATCAGGCTTTGTCCATCAATATTTTGAAAAAAGATGCTGTCAAAATTTGGTATTTAAGTATTTCCACTCCTTATTTTAAATCATTTTTTAACCACAATAACAGAGATGTAATCCATGGACTTTGTCTCACACTATCGGAATGTGTACATACGCAAGTGTATGAAACGATGTTACAAATGTAAACGCAGACCAGCGGGGGAGGAGGGGCCAATCGTGCTCAGGTGCTTTACAAAACAATCCTGCCTAAAGTTCAGTGAACTCTGAGGCAGAAAAAAAAAGAAGAAGGCTACTTTTTGAGTTCGAACAGATTTCAGAGTGAGACAAGAGTTGATAAAAACCAAACACGTTGCATTCAGTATTGTGCTTTCAGTAAATAATGAGACAGAGAATACATTTGAAGCAGCCTGTTCTTACGTACACTGCTGGCACTGGACAGAGGATGCTTATTGTCTGGGTGTCATTTGTTATAATAATTATACACAGCCATATTTAGACGCTTCAAAGAGCCGCGCGTTGCAACATCAACTGATCTCACGACACAACAACTGCCCTCAGATGGACATCTGGTGCAACTCTGGAATCACTGAACCTATTTACGTACAGATGATTGCTTTGTTGTCACTGTGGTCATGGTTACGATCTTGTACATAAAATCATCCTGTAGTCTCTGATGAAAAGTTCCTCACTTATGCATCTTTAAGTGGTTCTGGATGCATATTTACAACAGGCTCTTTCATTATTTTTCGAAACCTGGGTCCTATTTTCAAAATATTTTGGGCTCTAAATGACTAATAGGTTGAACAAGTTGTGGAATTGCTCCACTAAGATTGCCTCAGCTGTCAGCTGGGAAACAGGGTGTAATGACTGCAATGCAATCTTAGAGGGAATGATGATCAAAGTCTGTCCATTCAAAGTGCTTAGTGCACAAATGATCACATTGTTATTCTGAAAGTCTAAAGACAGAAATGATCTTACAGAGACGGGACAACATGCTTTATTAGAGCCAGAAACTGCAGCTCCATCCGCTCCCCTCAAAGTCACCAACTCCCTCAACAAATACAATCATTTGACCTCACAGAACGTGGGAGCTGCTGGTCTATCGCTGCCGTGATCAGTAGCATGTTTCTAATAATAACTTTGTCTTTTGAGGTAAAGTTATTTTTTGAAATAAGGTATTAATGGTTTGAAGAGAGTGATGTAAGGTTTTTTTTTCTGGTTTGAGAAAGAGAATCCAACCTTAACAGAACGTTCTGTACCTAGAAGGATCGGGTTGTCATGTCACCACATTTTTTTATTATCATAGGATACATGTTGAAATACCATGGCAACAAAAATAAAAGTCCTGGGAGACTAATAATGGGAAGTTTCTTGTTGTCAGTTACCAAAAATTGTAACGATTATTGCACTCCTGCACACCGTCTTCATTGCACAAATACATTAGCTATGTTGCAGAACCCATGTTTACAAAGCTTCAATGCTGAAACATTTCAAATGTAATCGTTCAATCAACAACTGAGACAGTGTCACCTCCTCTGCTCCTCTGTTTGTAAGAGACTTAAAGTAACCTCAATTTGAGAAACATCTGTATTTCCCGACCTCTTGAGTTTGAATGGACCACGGCTACTCTCTCTCTTTTTCCCACCTTTGGTTAAAAGTATGACTGAATGATCTGTTGTCGTTTTTTTAAAGCTTTGGTACAGATATGGTAATAATGATTATTAAACACATGGTATCAAAGAGTATTGAAGTGGCAGAAATGTTTACAACCTTTCTTCAAAAATAATCTGCAGTGCACTTCTACTTATTCATAAATCGTCCCTCTTTGTCGACTGTGGGAACAAAAATGGTCATGATCCCAAAAGTTTTCTCACAGGAGCTTTAACAAAAAAGTTGTTTTAGGGGTCCTTACTGTGGTGTTGTTGGACAATTGGATTAGAGCATGGCTTAAAGAGCACTTTTGGGGGGAAATTAAAAGTTGATTGAGTGCACTTACGGTGTAATCATCATGGTCTATTTCAAGGCTGCAGGCTGAGGCTCTTTAGTACCTATCGGCCGTTTAGACCGTACAGTATGTCAAAATAGGGCCCAGGTTTTGAAATACCGGGGATGGCCTTCAATTTGGATGGTATTACTATTTGAGATGTGTGTTGACAGGTTGGATCAGCTGCATGTGGGGTATAATGTCTGTATGATACAGTTACCCTCATAAGGGCAAGTTCAAGAGAATTGTTTGCGGAAGCAGAGAGGTCCACTGAGACCCCGGCTATAATGGAAAAGGTCAAGTGTAAAAGTTGTCGGGCGTTCCTATGGATCATCAAAGGCGATCTCTTATCATCTCCAAACACACTGATATCACGTTACCTCTGTCGGTATGCGACGTGAGGCGGAGAGGAGGACAGTGCAGGGCCCACTGTCTGCTGTACCGGAGGAAGTGGTGAATTAATTTCTGACAGACAGCACTAATGTCTTTCAGACCGGAGCCCTGAAGCTACAAAGCTTTTCTCCATAACACGAACACTGTGCAGCAGGCAGATAACAACAAAGCCGGTCCATCTGCTAAGCAGACACACGGCATGTATGCACACACACACACACACACACATACGACACACATGGGGGTGCCAAACGGATCGATTAGCAGACGAGGAGTGTGAGGGCCACAGCAGGGGCCATGGGGAGACACCCAGGGTCAAAGAGATGGTGTTCTGTTTCAGCACATGCTAAATCAGTTACCATCTCCGCACACATAAAGACCCCGGCTCAGAGCTGCAGCCACCTCCTCATAATCCCCAAACAATCTGGCTCAATCTGGAGAATAAGTGGAGGGGTTTCCAGTTACAGTAACTCAGCAGAACAGACACCGAGACCCTCACACGCATAACACCGAGCAATGTTGCCAGAAAGTTACTACTTAAGTTTCCAAGTAGCGTTTTGTTTATTTCCTGTTTCCGCTAAAGGGATCGAGTTCCTCTTGTTTAACTCTGGGCATGTTGAGGCTGAGGATAAGCCAAAAATTTCTGGACTTAAATGTAGTATTGAGTCCATAAGTGGCTGTATTTATGAATGACCTCTCTTAGAATATCAAATACCATCATTTTCTCTGCTTTTTTTCCAGCCGAGGCACACATGTCCAGACTCGGGGAGCGTATAGGTTAAGTAGGTGAATTGGTGTGCACTTATGTGTTCGCATGGGTGCGGTTTTTCTGTGTATTATCCGACAATAGCCAGCTCCTGGGAGGGATGTGATCCAAGCCGCAGAAAACACACTGGCACACTGTGCTCCGGTGCTATTAGTGCACTAATGCCTTCCCCAGGACTCCCCCAAGGCCGGCACGGGGGCCTTAACCCGATACCACACATGCTACACAACACATAGGATTTTGCTCTCCTCTTTCTCCAAACACATCTGGGATTCAGATTTTTCCTGTTTGTCAACAAAAGGCCTCCGACAGGCTGAGACGGCCCAGACGGGGGACAGAACGGCGAGCTGCCCCTCTCTGCACATGTTTCACTTTGTGTAATCAGTCCACATATGTCCCTTTTAACCCTTTCTACACCCAACGTTACACATTTTATTACTTTGTGTCACAGCACTCCTCCTCGTGCTCCTCTGAAGCCCTCTGGTGGGGGGGGGGGGGGGGGGTTATGGTGGGTTTAGACCCCCACGTGTACATCTGCTACATGACAGCTGTCCAAGCTGCTCTGGTAAAGACACAGGATTTTACGGGATATGAATGCATTCAATTTAACCATTGTAACCTTTTGACTGTCAGAAGTTGGACTGATTTGGAAAGCCTTAATGTTGGTGCACTAGCCTGTAATTGAAAAAGGTCTGATTAGCTCATGTCTCAACAGGCACACACTGTGAATTTTTTTGATTACTCATCCATGTAATGGTTGGTCAAGGGGCTTAAAGGGAAACATGAATCTGTATTGACATTGGGTCATATATGTAGTAGATCTGTTCAGTCGTATCTTGTCCAGGAAAAAAAAGTGCAGCAGTTGTTGACATTTGTGTTTCTGCAGTGATAAACTACCCTTGAACATTTTGCCTCTGCATGCCTTCACACTCGCTGTAGGAAACTAGAGGAGAATCCTTCCTCCTGCACAGCTGGGTTCGTAGCAGAAGGATAATATTGCTCTTCTCAGAAGTTCCCTCGATGGATTTTCTGATTTAATAAGCATCTTTGCATTTTGAATCCCAGGGAAACACAGCTAATTAACCTTATTACTTAAAGGGGCAGAGCATCTCCCCCATCAATAAAACTACTCGGCAGCCTGTTCGACAATTAGTCACCAAAGGCAGATTACGTCGGTGTGAAGCAGATTGTGAAATGAGATTGTTGCACTGAAGAAATGAGTACAAACGTGTAGCAGTTGGTTTCTATAATTAGAAGTGTTTCATTACATTTAACTTTGTACACTTGAAGGCATTATATCATTTCAGGAGATAGGGGGTTTCTAATATCATGAGGTAGAAGATTAAACAAAATATGGACTCTGTAACAGTGAGTTCTCCTCTATTTTCTAAAAAAAAAAAAAAAAACAGTTTGCACAGACTTCCTTTAGAAGGGTACCTTAGAAATGAATTATTAAACCCAGAATTTTTCCTCATCATGTTTCTACTGTATCTTCCTCCCTATAATTTCAGTGTGGCTCTATAGGTTACCTCATATCCCTTCTATACATTAGTAATCAGCTCGGTTGCTCCTATCTGGCTCGTGGATCAGCAGGCGGTAAATGCATCCATGTGTTAGCGTCCCGTTTGACTGACAGCCCGTCACTTTCTCTTTGTCATCATCGCTGGGCGCTCAGATAGGATCTGTGCAAGTTTGCTCTGAATTCTTTTGATCCAGTTTGGATAAAGCCATTCTGCCTCTGATGTGCTCCTAAACTGTTGGCCAGTTGGGGCTCAGATAGCGAGCCAACATAAGCTTCTGCAGCGCTGTGGAAAGTCAGCGTGCATGCAAAATGAAAGGGTCTGGATGGAAGGAAGATCTCTGGTCTACCAGTAGCAAGGTCAAGGCAGGTCAGGAAGAACAGAAGACAGAGGCAGCACCATGTGCACTTCAACATCCTACTCCGCAGCACAGCAGTGATACACAAATATCCATCGGCATTCTTTCCTCTTCCTGGCAGTGAAGCTCTCTTGGTTGTTTTGGAAATACATTTTTGTTTCATTTAGAGCCAGTTTGACTCCGCTACATTTCTATGAAAGTTCTCGTTACTCTTTACTTTTGCTCTGATGTCAGCTCATGAATTTTATTTTCTACAATCCAATCTGAAAGACAATAAACTGTGTTTGTGTAGTTCTGTGTGTGGTAGGTGGTGTTGCTGTACCTGTACATCACGTCTCCGTGGTTGAACGTAGAGCAAACGCGGGAGTAAACATCCCTCAGATAAGACGGCTCATATAGTGCCGGAACCACCGTCGTCCTCCTTCATGCACGGCCTGCTCCGACCTCCAACTCTGAAGTGTGGACAACATGAAGGCGAGGAATACAAAGGAGAAATCCTTCCTGTATCTTATCCCATCTGCTCTTTTGTCCAGAGTTAACACTTGTTATGAATTGGTGTTATACAAATTATTGATTGATAGTAGTGGTGGTGGTAATAATGGCTACAGCAGAGAAGGATGATGATTCTCAACCTGAGCAGCCATGGCCATATCTTCAGCCTATGTTATAAATGTGAATGTTGTCTCACGGTGTTAAGCCAAGATGACATTTTCCCTGCTCATCAGGTTGTTTTTGTTGTTCCCATTATTATTCTGTTAATTTGCAAATCCGTCGCATGTGAGTTAAAACATGTTCTCTGCATTTTATGTGCTCTGAATAAACATACAAGATGATACAAAAACACGTATCACAGGCCCTTGTGGTAAGATATATAAACATCGCACAAAAAGTAAGGACATTTGTGTTTGGTAGATTATGTCTTGGTCTTGCTTCTTGACAACAATCTTATATCATTGGAAAGCCTGTTTATTTCCCTTTTAAATGTTGCCACATTTGTAAGGAACATGCATTTGTGGGATGAGCAGCAGAGCTGAGTATGTGGGTTGCACCCATGAAAAACTTTTTGTGTGATGTTTATGTAGATATATTTGCAGTGCTGTTTATTTAATGTAGTACATTTTTATTGGTCAATTTGTGTCTGCATACATGAGCTTTTGAAATTGAAATGTGCCTGTTTTGCAGAGTTGATGTTGAAATAAGTATTCAGTATCTGTTATCAGTCTCATGTGAATGATGTTTTCTCATGCACACTATTTGTTTTTGTTCCTCAGGTGAGCGTCCATACCAGTGTCCGTACTGCGACAAAGCGTTCAGCAAGAACGATGGCCTGAAGATGCACATCCGCACACACACTCGCGTAAGTTTCCCCCGTCTCTGTGCTCCTGTTTGTATAACCTTCATCTTTCATACTGATATAAACTTTTCCAGATTCTTGGATACTAATTTTATTGGTTGATCCTGATCAGATGCTCATCAGTTGTTTGGATGAATGTTTTATTTTTGTCTTCTCCATCACACTAATGGTCCTTAATTATAGGCAAACTTTCTGACCAATTAGAGCACCAGTATGTTCTGCCTACACACTTTCATAACAAAGTGCACCACAACACATGCACCTTGGGCCTTTTTTTTCAGAGCAGCAAGGTAAATGTGCAGTAGATTACACACAATGAAAAGCACACAGGTGTGTATATATATTAACAGTAATTTTGGCTGTGTTCCATTTAGCTTCTTCAGTTTCAGGGTCGTGGTATTGTGCATGCTCACTGCATGTAACAGCTGACTCAGACACCTGAATAGAACGATTGTTAAAGTTATTATTAAACCCTGTGCCTTCCTTCTGTACGGGTCAAAATGTCTGCTATTATAAAAGGTGAGGAGGAACTCTATTAATCCCTCATTGTTATCATCTAATTACACTTTTCAATGTAGTTTAATGAGTGAAGTAAACGGGGGTAGAGACAGAGAAAGGGATGCTGACCCAGTGTCAGGTGTCACACTGACATTCTGATTCAATCTGGAGCTCTTTGCTTCAGGGTTTTCTGTTCAGCTGTTATCTGAACTGCAGAGTGTGCAAAAAGATATTCTCTCACACACCTCATGGATAGAGTGAAGTCCTGTCTCCTCTGTGTCTCACATATGTGACACTCCCAGCCTATTTAAAATGAGGTAATTCCCACAGTTGCAGGTTCTTTCATGAATCATTTAGTAAAGTCTACTGACACTAGGCATGACTAAAGAACAGCAAAACAATACTGACTGACATTCACCTGCAGACAAAGGAACCATTGTCTTGATTCCTTAACATGTGAATGTTAAAGGATAATTCTGAAGGTTTTTAATCTAAAGCCCTTTTTCAAGTTATAAGGAGCCTTAATGACTAATAGGTAGAAAAAGTCTGGAACTGATCGAGGAGTGTACTTTAAAACACACCAGTGACACGCTGACACATGAAGTTGTTTTAACAACTAAACTGAATGCATCCATGCACAGATGGACTTGCTAAGGAGCAGGATGTGTTATTTGAAACCAGAAACAGCCGTAATGTTAATGTCTTTGAGGCCACCAGACTCCATTGAAAAAAAAACAACAATTTAACGTTGCAGAGTGCAGCGAGTGCTCATCTTCAGCTGTCTTGATTAGATAGTTTTATTGTGTTATTATGTGACATATTATGTGTTGGATCATAGCCAACCATCTGAAAAGCACCTAAAGACAAACTGTAACACAAATGAACTTACTGATTTAAGTGGCAGCAGACCAGCAAGTCCTGTCTTCTGCAATATTAAAGGAGTGTTTTTGTCAATGGAGTCTGGTGGCTGTAAAGAAACATGAAGATCTCCCTCTGAAGAGAGCATTTTGGCGTTGTTGTCAGACTCTCTGAATGACAATCATGAGCATGTAAGTGGTAAAAAGATTGTTTCAGCACATACTCTGATTACATTGCAGCCTTGATAGCCCATGGTTTTCTACTGCGGTGGTAAAGAAATCTGCTGCAGCCATTTAGATACGTCCTGACTTATTAGTCATTAAAGCATTAAAAAACAAAACAAAAATGCAGTTCAGGTTAAAAAAACAGACACCCCTAAAAGTGAGTCAGGGCTCAGGGTGGAGAAAGGAGGAGGTAAGTTTCTCTCTGGCGTTTTAAAGTCATTCTTTTCCCTGCATCACTTCTCAACACGTTGAAGTTGTAATACATTTCCAAACCTCTCTGAGCATCTGGACGTGTGTGTTTGAGCCACTTGTGATGAATGAGACTTAATATTTGTTTCATCAGAGATTTCCATCATCAGTTCGTACAGCTCTGACTGTGACAGTGGCAGCCTGTCAGCACTGTTAATTTCAAAGATCTTTTTTTTTTTAATGCTGTCCAGAGTGCAGCGCTGTGCTCCACACTGTGCTGATAATGGAGGTCTGCTCCTGCCTGCCTGGGGTTGGCGTCTCTCAGTAGAAACAGGTATCATTTTCTGCTGTGCTGCTGATTAAACAGTCTGATGTTTGGCTCTTAATGGCCTCAGATCTGCCTTTGCTCAGCGCGCTCTGAAATATCGGCTGAGAAGTTACAAACAGCAGAGCCAGATGAAGTCACTGCCGAGCTAAACAAATGTCATTGGGCTGAAAGAGCTCGCTGTTGATGTACACGATTAAAGATGGATGCATTTGGAGTTTGTGCGTTTGTACCACAAACCACATGACAGGCACGCTAAAATGAAACACACTGGATGACGATATGAACTACTGACATTTTGGATATTTGAGACATTTTTCATGACATTGTTTTGATCTCTAATGAGAATGGATGTGACTGCATGTTGAACAACTATTTTTTTTTCATATTTTCTTTGATGAAAGGCGTTTCATATTTTGGATCAGGATATTTTATAACTCGCGGCTGTCAAAGACAAACTTTCTGTTCTTTGTTAAACAAATGTGAGACTACTTGTGTTCCTGATGTAACTTCCAAAGAAAAATTATCAAATTAGAAGAAGAAGGGGACTAAACTGTGATGTAATTTCTAGTAGGGTTACTTCAAATCAGCTGATGCTGTGTTGAGGTAATCCTTCTGTGTAAGCGAACATGACGGATAAATGTAAGAGGACAGGACCAGAAATTTAAATGGGCCCTTTTTTATGACAATGTTTACATTAAAATATCATAATTATTAAAAAATTGACTAAACCTATGTAATTAAAAAAAAAATGTGTTGAGTACTTACATTGCCTCAAATATTTCCAACAGTTATCAAAGCCAGAGTAATCCGTAATTTTATAGCTTTAAGGGGACAATGTCTTGTTAAGGCGGCCTCCATGACAGACAGAATATTTATCGTTGCTGTGGAAACACCGGATGTTACGTCAAAGATCACTACATAAGGAATCGGGAATTGCTACTGAAAGCTGCCATACTGTTGCTGTTTATCCTGCTGTGATAAAAACGTCATGTAAATTATACTTGGATACATCGTCAGTAAACATATACTCTTCTTCATGTTTGTTTCGCCCGTTCATCTTTACTATGGCAACGGGGAGTTCGTTTTCACTGGGGGGAGGGTGGGAGTAGCAGAGAGAACTCCCATGATTCCCCTCTAGCCTCGACGTCATCTTTTGTTATTGTAGTGTTGATTGAGAGCCCCCTGGTGGCTGAATCTACATATTGTATCTTTAATGGTCTAAATAACAAATAGATAAAAATATAAACAGACATACATTGATAGGTGGCGCTGCACTACTGTCAGCCTGTTACAGCCCCTCTCGCCCATCACTGCATTTTCCTTCAATTTAGCTTTTTTATACGTACACAAAACTCTTGAAAACTTCATAAAAATGTTTCTTAAGGCAAAAACTTACTCATTGTGTTCAACTCTGCTGCTGTTTCCACCATTTCCACATCGCTCTTTTTACATCATGTGCTGCCTCCTGAGACCCCCCCTCCTGTCATCCTGTCTGTCACCTGCTGTGAGGTGCACATGTGAAGAGGCAACTCAGGAAGATTACTCAGTCTGTACTGAAATGTTCAAGAGCGCATGTGTGAAAAGGGCTTTTGTAGCCTTTAGGCTTTGTGTTTTGGTTTACTTTTCTGGTGGACTAATTTATTACGCAACTGCTACAGGATGGACAAAAACCTTGTTGGGCCACCTCCACATGTAGCAGTTTAGTTTACTCCTCAGAACAGCTGTTAGCTCTTTGTAGCACAGTGAGGCTAACCAAATAAAGGGCCTGATGTTTCCTGCAAGCTAAAGAGAAGGAGAAGATGCAACAAACTTAAACCAGTCCAAATGTGTGGACTGTGCCCTGTTTTGTAATGACTGTAAACACAAAAATGTCCTCTAGAGATAAATATTAAGTAATAAGTGAAATGGCCAATTATTTATGACAATGCTCGAACAAGGCAGGTTCAGATTGTTATTTTCAGTGTCATTAAGAAAATGATCCCTACAGAGATATACGTTTTTGATAAGAAGTTGAAGCCTCATTTTTATTTGAAACATAGTTCCATCACTCTTCTCAAAGCTACCAGACTCCATTGGCATTAATGGTAACTTTTCTTTGATAAACACAGGAGTTTCTGGTCTACCGCTATAAATCCTTTAAAACACTTTAGACAAATCATAACAAATAAACACTTCTATCAAATATCATAAAACTGGTCTTATACTTGTTTATCTGCTGAAAGAACCCCACACTGAACACACAGGCGGATGTGATAAAAACACACAGCCATTGTGTGTGTTGAGTTATATAATTCACACTATATAATAGATGCCATTGTGTCAGCGAGCTGTCTGTTGATTTGTAACTTCACTCTGAAGCCTAATGGAGCACAATGACTTCCTATCGGCCTGCTGCTTTACAAATACACACACATTAAACAGGACACATGAGACGCAAGGCTCGTCTGGAGTAAATAAACCAAACTCCATCTTTTTCATTTATAGACGTGCTCTTTGCTCAGAGTGGTCCGATTCAGACGACAGGTCAGGGCAAAGATCATCAAGTGAACAGCTGCTG
This sequence comes from Labrus mixtus, assembly GCF_963584025.1. NCBI lineage: Eukaryota > Metazoa > Chordata > Actinopteri > Labriformes > Labridae > Labrus > Labrus mixtus. The sequence continues at coordinate 5,994,158 of NC_083614.1, forward strand.
GAGAATGAAGGGCATCAGGTACAGATGTTCGATGTTACCGGGGTCACAGTGATGCATTCTGGGTAAACCTCATCACCTAAGTCCATCCATGTGTTTCCTAACCTCTGCACTTTGACCCTATGTAGTTTTTTCCTTTTGTCATATAGGAACCTTTTATTCCTGGGTGATTCTTGGAAATTTGCATCACATAGATCATGACTGGAGTGTTTCCACACACACACACACACACACACACACACACACACACACACACACGAACACGCTGCTTTATTTCCATCACCCCCCTTTCTTTCATTCAGTCACACAAACAGTTGCATCCTTAAACACGCACACACGCAGTGAACCTGATCTTTACCTCCTTTTGTATCCCGTGTCATTGGGCGCTCCTTGCCCCGCCCACATGATAGCGCCTTTCCCAGGACCCTTACTTCCTGCATTCACCCCGTTCTCATGACAACTAAGCTTCAAATGGGTAGAGCCTTTTTTTGCTATCAGCCAGACTTGTCAAAAACAGCTTCCCCAAAGAGTGACACTGGAAACAAACTCCTGAGATCTGCACTATTTTCACTTCTCCTCTCATCTTTTTAGGTGGCACCACTTGTTTCCCCTCAGACTGCAGGACACACCCACACACACATTTACACACACATACTTGCAGATTTTTGTACAAACACACCCACAGTGAGATAGCTGCCTTGACTGACACTAAGGCGGGCCTCCAAACTGCACAGAGGAAATGTTCTTTGGTAAACTGATGAGGTGTGGAGACGGAGGAGTGATATTCTACAGCCGCAGAGAGCCAGCGCTCTGATACATGTTCAAAGGGATTCTGTGCGCCGTGTTTTCCTTACTCTTTTGAGGAATCCATGTGGTTTTGATGGCCCCTACTCCGGTCATTTCCTCCCTACTGCAGGGGCTGTACAATCTTTCATTTCATATCTTCATGAGCTCCCAGGGAGAACACCGGGTGTGAAGTGAGAGAGGGGATCAGTGTCGCAGGATGAGTTACTGCTGGACAACATGACAGAAAAATTAAACCAGGACAAGTTTTCTGTTCTCATTAAAATATGTGTATATATATATATGTTTATATATACTGCTCACACATTTAAACTGTACATTTTTAAAACACTTTTAGTTTCCCCTTTCATTTTCCAAGACTCTTTGGAGGTTGGGATGTCAGAGGAGGCTGCAGGCTGAGCTGCTGCTAACAGTGTTAACTTAGTATTTAAGGTCAGGGTTCATTAATCGCTCAAAACTGTAATAACAGGGGCGTGATAGCCTAGCGGTTATGTTGCCTGGGTTGCCATGTACGGAGGATAAAGACCTCATCACTGGCTGTGGGTTCAAATCCAACTTCAGCCCTTTGATGCATGTTATCCCCCACTCTTTCCTCCCAACATGTTCTGACTCTCTTCAGCTGTCCTATCTAATACAGGCCAAGAACTGTTATAACAAAGAATAAAGCAGATTGTTGTGATGTTAAAATATAAAAAATCTACGTTATTTTCTTTTGGAGGGCCTATGGGGGCTGTGAGCAGAGCTGAAATTATTTCAGGTTGTTCACACTCATTTCAGACCTCAATGACTGAAACCCTTTTCAAGTCAAGTGATTTAGTTTGAAATTCACTGACCTCATCAGTAGTTTTAGGAACAGAAAAAAAACAAAGTCATTTGTAAATGTGTCAATGCAGACCACCTGGTTGATTTCCTGTTGTGTGATAATCTGAGAGATCTGTCATTGTGTAGTAACAACATGTCCAAAGTTAATCATTAAGTTATCAACATTGATGTCATTAAGACCCTGTTTGAAAAGCAATTAACTGTGTGTCAATGTGTGTGTGTAACTAAGATATTTCTCCACTCCACTTTTCCACTGTGCCGTGCTGTTTGTTTTTCCTCTGTGCACACGTGTGTGTTATTACACTGCAGTACGGCATCATGGACACAACGCATCTCCAGGTTTTGTCCATATGAGATCAAACTGGGGACGTATTGTGTTTTACATATATATATATGTATATGTGCTGGTATACACTGACTGTACTAACCTTTGTCTTTGTGTGTGTGTGTGTGTGTGTGTGTGTGTGTGTGTGTGTGTGTGTCTGTCATTGCAGGAGAAGCCGTATAAATGCAGCGAGTGCAACAAAGCCTTCAGCCAGAAACGAGGGCTGGACGAGCACATGAGGACCCACACAGGAGAGAAACCTTTCCAATGTGACGTGAGTGATCCCTGCAAGAGTCTGTGTGTGTTTGTGTGTGATGGCATGAGGCCAGATGTGGAGAGTTAAGGGGTGGGTTTGGGGGCTCAGTAAGAGGCAGATAGTGATCTTGCTTCTCTTGAGGGGCCAGGCAGGCTGATCTCACGTAAACACATTGAGAGGATCAGAGGGAGAAATTACCGTCTGCTTATAATACTGCTGCACAATAATTACTCTCAGAGACTGGGGTGTGTGTGTGTATGTGTGTGACAGAAGATGTTGTCCATGCTAGGAGCAAACTTTTAAGGCTCTGTGTTTCATCACCAGTTAAAGTTGGAAACATACATGAAAGGCAATTAACTGTGTTTGACCTGCTTTTTGCTTTCAAAGCCACAGCTGCATCTTGGAAATGTCTTCAATTCAAAATGATTCAAAACCTACCCAACTATGTTTAAAAAAACAATATAATGGATAATGATTTAGCTAAAGAACACACAACACATTTCAAACAGAATTAAGATCATGTTATTTTCTATGATTCTAGGCCAAAGCGTTAAAACTGTGCAGCATGTTAGACAAAGACTCAGCATGAAGTAAAAGGGACAGGTGCACAAAGTGATCGTGGTTAAAGCCACCTGTTACCATCTTCAGACAATCTCTGCTCTCCCTCTTTATACATAACAGCTAGCTCATTTTCAGGAGACTAAAGAGATCAACTTTGAATATAACAAACTGTTTCAGAGGTAGAAAAATAATAATGATTTGTCATAAAGGTTCTCAGTCATCAAGGTAATTGTTATAATCCTAGATACCTGTTTCCTAATGAAAGGATAACGCTCAGTGAAGAAACCCCTTACACCCCCCTCCTAATGCTCTACTGATAAGTTACATAACCTACCTCATGGCCCCTATTGGCCCCCACAATGGGCAGGAAGAAGAGGTGGCTTCTTCTTGAAGATGTTCTGAACAACTGAAGAAGCCTTATGTATGAGAAGCCAAATGTCTTTCAGAACTTCAACAAGAAGAGTCTAGTTGCCGTTGACGCTTCACCTGACCTACAGGGACAGCTGTGGCTTAGTGGTAGAGTTGGTTGTCTCTGAACCGGATGGTTTTGGGTTCGTTCCCCAGAAACCTGCAGACACAAGTTCAATGTGTCCTTGGGCAAGACACTGAGCCTCAAATTGGACACTTCACATAGCCTACCATCAGTGTGAAAATGGTTTGAATATGTAGGTGTGACTTGTAGTGTAAAGCACTTGGAGTAGTCAGTAGGGGTGTAACAGTACACAAAAAGTTTGGTTCGGTACGGTTCCAAGTTTTGAAGCTTCGGTTCGGTACATTTTCGGTACAGTAAAGGGACCTCATGCAACTTTTTTTTTCTTTATTAGGAACACTTAGAATTTCCCTTTTACACATTGGGCTAAGTGCAGCATCGACAGTTCAGACTTGTACACCTGCTCAGGTTACTTTTTAATAACATTTTAAATTAAAAATAAACTTATGCTGCATCCTTCAACCAAAAGAGTCTCCAATAAATAAAAGATATGAATGAAATAAAGCATTTTAGAATGAAATGAAGTAATTAATATAGCCTATATGTAAAAATATTTCTTCTTAATTACATTTCCACCTTTTAGTTTATGAAGGCACCAGTTTTTTGAATGCCCTTTGAGCACATAATAAACCTAATCACATCTGTGACAGTATAGTTTCATCTCAGAACTATTAATATTTCCCTCTGTTGATATAAGAACTTCAACGGCATTTGTTATGGCTTTGGCCCGTTTAGAATTACTAGTAAAAGTCTGTCTGTTGGGGAGGGAGGGGGTTCATTCTATCATGCTGCAGGTTATTTTCACGCAGCAGCGCTGTTGGAGCGGGATCATCGCTGAAAATCAAAACGAAATTTAAGAGTTAGTCCGTAAAAAGAACTCCATCCCGGTTATATGCAACTGTCCAAACCAACAGGACTCGAGGAACTAGTAATCTGCACAGTTTATGTTTGAACTTTTTTACAAGTTACTAACTAAAAGCTGTGTCCCATACCAGTGGCCGCAGCCTTCCTCCACACTGAGGTGTGCTTCCGTTTTGCGGGAACACAGATTAAAGCACTTCTGTTCCGCGCGTACTCGGATCGGTCCGCGTGCGCACTTTGTTCTGTTCAGCAGAGTCAATGACAATAATCTTAAATTGTGACTCTGGATTCCAAAAATCTTTTAATTCTTTGCTGAAAAGAAAAACCATCTCATCAATCACTCATAAGTCTGTTCTCAGATTCTCGTCTGAGCTTTAACACACAGATAAATCCTCATTAAATGGCATTGTGTCAAGATTTAAACCAGAAAGAAAGAGTCCCCTCGTCCCCGGAGAACGCTCTCCAGTCGTCGTTTAATACCACAGAACAAGTTTCCTATTTATCGTCTCTGAAGCATCACCAGAAAGTGTCTCCCACTTATATCAAACATTCATCTGGATGCTTTGTCCCAGCTGTGAGGGAGATTTTCATGTAAATAATTCTATGCTCAACGATTAAAGCTAATAGAAATAACATGTGGATTGTGTTTTAGGGTTTGGATTTTGAGACAGACAAAAGTATCTCATAGTTCCAGGAACATTTTCCAGACAGGCCGGAGGGGCAGCGTCATAAAGGCATTAAAAATGTTGTAGAAGCATCCAGAAACATGTGTGGAGCGATGAGACGAGGAGGCCCCGCTCTCATCAGCTCCCGTCACTGTTTCACTTATTCAAATATCACATTTTTTACTGACACGGGCTCAAATTTGTAGATTGTTTGAAGCGTGTTTACTCCCTCTTTGATGGTAAATCATTTGATACAAATTATAGTTATGAGCTTCAAACAACTCTGAACAAAAAAAGAAATCAGATATTTTTAGAATGACTGTATAATTATATGACAGGAATCTCCCTATTTCTTCACTGGATGTGTTCAGTCCAAAAGTCTTTTATTTGTGCCACAGATGCAGACTGTGTGTGAGATTTTCTCGTTGTAATTCGTCGCGCTGCAGCTCTTCACAGATGGAGTGAGGAGGACACACGCTGTGATCTTCAAGCCTTGTGTTAAACTGCAGCTGAACAGCAGCCAGAGGCGGATTATCATGATTGATAGAGGACGATGGAGTCATTTGTACAGTGTAAAATGGCTCATTTATGATGGATGTTAAGATGCATGCATTCCCTCTCGCTATGGGGGGAAAAAAAGATTTGTGTGGCTAAGGTCCACAGCATTTGATTTACATTTGATTTAGCGGCTCTGGCTGTGCCTGGGTAAACTCTGCTTGGAGAAAATCTAAAGTAAAGTGTGTGTTTTGATAAGGACATCCACTTCAAGTTAAAGATCCAAATCATCAGTAGAGAAGAGCCTGAGTTGTCTTGAGTTTCAGATTTTTTTAGTATTTAACGTACACAGAAACATAAGCCTGGTCTCAAAATGACCTCTCGATTTTCAGTCAGGTTTTTAAAATGAGCTGAATTATCCTCAGAGGTCTCTGCCTCTCAAAAACAATAAGCCCAGTTATTCATTTATTTTTGGCCTTTTTATCCATCATTAAATAGGACAGCTGAAGAGAGACAGGGAATGTTGGAAGGAAAGAGTAAGGAATGACATGCAGCTAAGGGGTGAAGTCAGATTCAAACCCGACACAGCCGCTAGGCTATCTGCGCTCCTGAAGCCTGGTTATTAAAAAGGACGGAAGCATGAAATTACAAAAATAAAAAAAACGGTTTCTCCAAAACTATTCTGCATGTAAAGGATTGTAATAATAGCTTTGAGATGAGCAGCAGCTAGCTTGTAGTTAGTGCTCATAACCAAGCGCTAAATTATTCCAAAAATAGACCCTGTGTTCACTACAGATGAAAACCTGACAAATGCAGTTTCACATTGAAGTCATTATCCCTCCTTTTATTTTATTTAACATTTATTTAACCAGAGACTTTTTGAAACTAAAAATCTTTTTCAAAAGTGTCCTTTGTTCTTTTGCAGAGCTTTATGGGCTGTGAGCCGAGCTGCCGCTTACTTTAACTTCCTCTAAACAATCTTTCATGCACCAACATCTATAAGTATACAACTGGATTTGAAAAGTAATATTACTGTGGAACATCTACACTAGTTTTTTTGTTGAGTTACATTATTGTACACAGAGCAATGTGGGCGTAACAGACTGTTTACAAAAGAGTCACACACTAACTCATCTGTGTTTGCATGGTTTTTAACAAGAGCTGAAATATTCACAGAGCTCTCCTTCTCTCTTACATAAACTGACTGGATGATTAAAATCTGTTAAAACACTCCATGAAGCAGCTTCCCTCTAAAAATCTTTAGAGTTTTTTTTACCAAGGCTATTTAGCAGACATAAACCATTAAGAGGGGCTGCAAACTGAGCAGCTGCTACCTTGTTTCTAGGTGCTTAGCTTGTTATGAGATCACATAATTTAACGTACCTTGTTTACCAGCAAAGTTGTCAGCATTGGTTCCCTTTTTTTGATTTTTTTTAAGGAAACAGATATTCAAAAAGTTCAAAATACTACTTAGAGCATGTTCTTCTTAAAAATAACTCCTCAACACTCTATAGTGGTGGTAGCTGCTTCTCTAGGTTAAATGATATTGTTAAAAGTGAAAGTGATGTTACTTTCATCCATAGACTATATAAAACATGGACGTCATTTCAGTGACGTCACCCATTGGTTTTTGAAGAAGCGTTCTGACGCCAATCGATGGCACCAGATTGGAAACGCTAACTTAACCTAACTTTCAATCAGTCTAGACTAAAAGGTGGAGTTGAACTTTGGCTACAGTACACCCACCTGTCAGTCAACTCTACCACCCCGAAATATGCAAATGTATACAAATCTCTTAGTCCTAATAAAGTCAAAGCACATGTTTTATATATATCTATAAAATATATATTTTAGAGTCCAAAGCCTTTTTGAACCAGGCTGTAAACATGTTTATTTCAGCTGTAAAAACAGACATTTTAAATATGGGACCTGCTGGGGATTGCTTGGCTCTTGGATGCAGTTCCTCTAGTGGACACTCGAGGAACTGCAGTTTTTTAATTTGCCATAATCGTAAGAAAGAATTTAGCTAGAAATGCTTTCATGTATGCTAGACTATTGGCCCTTTAAAATTGAATGTAAAAAATTCTACAGATATAAAAATGTATAAACAATGAATGTGTCTTACATGTAATACACGAGACTCAGTTTGGCTTTAAAAAATGTTTGTTGTGGCCCTGAGCTGCATTAAAAGAAACAAAAGGTGAATCCTTCAGTTAAACAAAGTCTCTTTAACTGACAGGTTACGTAAAGCTCTCTTATATCTGCTTCTGTCTAATCTTTAAATCCTGGGTGTGTTGGTGTCTTCTAGGTGTGTGACCTGTCATTCAGCTTGAAGAAGATGCTCAGCAGACACAAACTCACACACAACCCAAACCGGCCCATGGCAGAGTGCCAGCTGTGCCACAAGAAGTTCACCAGGAACGACTACCTCAAAGTGCACATGGAGAACGTCCACGGAGAAACGGAGAGCTAGAGACCGTTATCGCAGCACGGGGCTGGAAATGTTATCTGATGCCTCTGATACAGTCCATGCTGCCTGCATGGCCTTTACATACTGTATATACAGATGGATAGATAGCAGATACTCTCTTATTAAAGATACATACATGTGGAAATGGAAAACATTTGGGCGCGTATTTCCTGATTGAAACATGGCTGTACATTTGTTTTTAAGATATTGTTAAAGATATGTTTGAGCAGAGCCGCTGTGTCTGCTCACTGAATGTCTGACCTTTAGTTTTACTCTCTAACCAGTTTGTCACAATCTGACCTCTTCCTCTAATATTTTCTCAACTTTCTGAACCCCTAACACCATGGATGGATTCTGACACAATGAGCTCCAGGGCAAAGTCACACCCCAGCTGTCCTTTTGGAAAACGTCTTGTTGTTGTCTCTCTTGTGCATCACTTTATAGTATCTGTTTTGCATGCCTTCATTTCTTTTTTTCATCTCTGTAGCCGTCTTTGCCTCTCTTTGTAGCTGTTTGTGTCCTTATGTTCGTCTGTCTTATCTTTCAGCTTGTTTAGCATGTTTTTAAGTTATGTGTTTGTTTTGTATTTATTTTTATGTCTTATACGTTGAATTGTTTCCTTGTTCTTGTTGTGCATCTCTTTTACTTTTAATCTGTGCTTTAACTGTGTGCTCGTTAGTATCTCTTTTGTAAATCTTTGTTCATCCTTAATATTGTGTCTGTTTTTTGTCCTTCACGTCGATTTGTAGATTTACTGCCTTTTAACATTTTTGTTGTTTGTTTGTTTCTCTCTGTAGTTGTTTTCTGCTTTGGGCTCATTTTAATCTTACTTTGTGATCTTTTCTGTCTTTTTTGTTTTCCTTTTGATTTTCATGAGTCTTTGTTGTCATTTGTCCATCTTAATGAGTTTCTGTATCTTCTTGCTTATTTATGTCGTTGTATTGACTTTCCAACAACACATGTCGTAATGCTGTAATCAGAGATCCTGATCCAGGGCTCTCTTATCATTTTTGTTCCCTTGGCCTGCTCAGTAATCCATCCATACCTGGGACCAAAGACCTTTCAGTGCCTTTCACTAAAACCTGTAGGATTCTTACATGTTTACACTTTACTGTTACATTCACACCTTTGTCTCCAAACGTCTTGGAGATTTGGACTGTGATGTAAGTTTATTATATCAAATAGAAGAAGTGCTACAGGATGATGTTACAGGAGATGTAGAGGGAGAAGTGGAGCTATGAAAACAAATCTGTGCAGCTACAAAATCTAAAGGTGCTAACAAACACAATGCATACATGATGCACGAGTTCTAGAGGACTACAAAGTATTATTAAACCTTGCTCAGTCTTTTTAAGATAAACATTTCTTATGAACTATCAATTGAAATGTATCATTGATTCTCAGATTTTCCCCTAAATTAAAGAAACCATGTTTTTATTTGAAGGTGTAATCTGGTTGACAGATGTACTTATTTGAGTGCAGATGAATAACTTCATCCTTTCCCTGACCTGTTTGGGCTTGAAGTGTTTTACTGTTTCTGTGTCACAAACTGTTACAAAGAATCCAAAGTACTGTGTGTTGACTTTTTCAATGAATTGTTCAGCATGTTTTCATATGAACGGGCCCGGGTTATTGTGCCTTACAGTATGTGTTTACATTGTTCTTAATAACCCGATTTGTTCAGCACACTATTTCATGTTTTTGAATGGAAGTGCAATTCTGTCTGTTTTAAAAACCCATTCACTTCTTCATTTACTGCCTCTTCATTGATGCACATTTTCCAGCTTGTTTTTTTCCACATCTGTCGACTGTGAATTGTCACTTCACACTTTTGTATTTAGAAATGTATAAAACCTCATCACCTACCAAACATCCATTTCCTCCGCTCGCTCTAACTTAATGTTTGTGAACTGTTGACATCGGGGGGGGGGGGCTGGGAGGTTCAAAAGGAAACGCTTTGAGAGTTGATTAAAAGTGTTCAGTTCTCGCTGTTAATCTAACCTCTATTCTTGGGTTGGCAGCCTGCTGGGAGTCGAGGCTAATTAAGGCCCTTTTTTTTTTTTTTTTTTCTGAGGCCACAGTCACCACCCGTCTGATCTGGAGAGCCACACACCAAAAGAGCCTCTGATGGTTTCTCTCTGTGAGTCTTTCTCACGTCCGTCCGCCTGCAGAGACTCTCAGGGTTCAACTGTGAGAATCTGACGAGCTGAGAGATGTTCTGTGAAGTTTGTCAAAGTTGCCAAAAAAAAGCCGCTGTTCAGACTCTGTAAATCTTGCCATGTGTGGGTTTGGCTTCCTGAAAACACAGAACAAATACAGAGAGTTTATGTTAACGTCTTTCGACTGTGTGCTGTTTGTTTAACAATTAACTAATTACTGGTATCATGTTTGATGACATTCCTCCATGGCATAAAGTCTCAGATCACCATTGACTGTATAAACAATGAACGCAGCCACCATGATGTCACTGACTGCTTGTCGTCTGCCTTTCTGGAATCTCCAGTTCAGTCTTTTGTCAGTTTCCATGTTGGTTTTCTGGAGCCAGAAGTGCCCATACTTGGACGAGACGTTGGCGCTGGAGAGGAGTGAGCGGTTAGCAAACGCCAAGTTATCCAAACTTAAGAGTCAGTGCCCGTGGCTAATTCATTACAGGTTGAATGATCTGGTTAACCACCCTGTTTCCCACAGAATGACTCTCTATTTAGATGGTAACTGATCAGAGTTGGTTATTTATCAGACTAAAGAAGTTAAGAGAATGGGAGCCACAGAGTGGACAGGTGAGTGAGAAAGACAATGGTTGAATGATTTTAAACAAACTGATCTTATTATCAAGACAGCCGACTTTCTGCTCTGTAAGGAAAAGCTTCTGACTACCTTTCTCACATGCACAGGTTGAAGAGGGCGTGTCTAATCTGTTTTTGACTGGGGCGCTTGCTGCATTCATGTCGGACTGTCCCAGTTCTTCTGACTTAAGTGCGTTCATATAGTTTCAGTTATAGTTGTGCAAAAAGCTGATGTGCAATACGTGAATTAATAAAAATGATCTTAACATTAACAGAACTGATTTATCTCCCATGTGATGACCATTATGACGTCATGTTGGGTACCTAATTATTTTCCGAGTTTCCGAGTTGTTGCTCCGACTTGAGCAGGAGTTCATGTGCATTTAAAGAGATCTTCACGTTTTTCAGTTAAACATTCACAAAGGTACGGAAGCCCTAAAAGGACATCCATCCTTACTTTTTTTTTAACTTTGTTTTTACTTTATAATGACTACATTTCAGGTTTTTCTTTTGAGATGTCAACTTACTTATGTCCTTATCTCGAGATCACAAAGCTTTTTTTCACTTTACAAGAACTAAATTTCACTTGTTTTCTGATGATCTTGAAAAGTTTACTTATTTTCAATCAAATTACAGCATAATAAAGTACAGAAAACAACCAGATAATAGTAAAGTGAAGTACACTGAAACACTGAATTGTGAGATGAACAGACAGTGAGAATATGCTTTTTTCTCTTATTATTTAATGGCACATATTGTTTCCGGACCGGAGATACTGTGATAGTGTTTCCATTCTTCATTTTTTTGGACTATCATGAGTCCTCACAGACTTGTGTACTGAATGCCACCAAAGTCTGTTAAAGGCTTTATATGTGATTTTTTGATCCAGCAGATGTCGCCCTTGAGCTCCAGCATGAAACCAAAACAACTCGCGCTGCATTGTTGTGTTAGCATGCTAATGCTAGCGATCTTTATTATGCTCGTATCTTCACACTGCATGTAAATTTACCTGAAATGAGCGTGATCTAGAAACACAGTTAAGCAGTGAGTACAGTATGTTATTCTTCTTTTCTCTAGTCCCTCAATTAAACAACTTTTATACGTGAGGGGAGGAGTCAGCCGGCCGTCCCGGCGATGTAAACAAACTGAAGATAGGACTCATCACAGACAGTGGGACTCGGGTGTTACACTCATTGTAGACAGTCATGACTCACAGAGTTATTTTCAGAGGATATACTTTATTTATATTATATTTAAGTGTAAGTGTGTAAGTGTACATTTAAGTATAAAGTCTTTAAGGTTCATTGTTTAGGCTTGAGGGTGGCGAGTGGAATGTGGCTACAGAGACCAAACATGTTTTTCATGCAGGCTGCAAACAAGTTCATTTCTACAGAAAAGTTGGACATTTTAATTTGGGGATATATGAGGTGGGACTCGCTCTTGAGGCAAGCCCCAAGTGGCCATTTAAAGAACTGCAGTTTTGGAGGTTGGGGTAACCTGTCCTCCCTCTGCAGCGCGGTTCACCACACGGCCCTGCAGGGCGTGGCTGGGCTCGCCCCGGCCCCACGCTGCCCACTGATCTCGTGCTGCCCACATTCTGCTTGTTAGTGGTGAAGCCTTCAGGACAAACTGACGCAATCTGAACACAGTGGCATTTAAACTGCATCTTGTAAACAGTAGTATAGTAGACAGAGGGATTTCCAACAGTGGGATATTATTGTCTGCCACATGTCTGTCCTAAACTAACTGACAGGTCAGCCGGGGTGTTGAGATGTCTGTTTCTTATTAGCACTGTTTCTCCGTCTCTCTGTAACGATGTGTCCTGGCTGTCTCCGTGCACTTCTCTGCTTTTCCATTTTTTGTCTCACAACATTTTCTTTTCTCGTGGGACTTTCCCAGTGACCCACTGATCTTGTCCTCCACTTCACTCAAACTCTTTTTTTTTTCCTTGCCGTGTGCATCCCTTCCTGCTGCTGGGTGTATCAAGCCAGAAGCTCCCAGTCAATGTGTTTCTAATTACATGTTTTTACTGGAAGCGCCGGTTTCCTGTGCTGCCTCCTCGTTTGTGAGTGTGGCCAGACCGGGCCCGACCAGCGTCCACAGAGCCCAACGCCAGCCCCCGCCCACTGACAGGAGTATCATTACCACACTGGTTTGGGTTTATGGCAAACCGCTGTCACGTTAGGAATGACACGGACACGCTTGTCTGACCTCTGTGTTTGCCAGTGTTCCCATGGTAACAGGTAGGATACCCCTCAGCTTCTCCTGGTCCAGAGTAGCTTGGAATGTGCGTGCCCGACGAAGAGTGCCACACAGAGGAATTTTAACAGGAGTGGGCAGGGTGTGTTTGGGTATTCTGGGTTGCCCTCTCAGCAGTGATGGATGTTCCCTTAAAAACCACATTTCCATGGAAACGGACTGTGGTACTCGGGCACCTAAAACGCCTTGACACTGAAAACCATTTAAAGGTCAAATGCTTGACACAAGGCCACAGGGCCTGAGCTGGAAAACTTTCTGTCTGAGTGAAACACACACACACACACACACACACACACACACACTCTCACGATACTCCTGTCTTTGCTGCTGAAACACAAGGTGGTTCTAATTTAAAGTCCAGACTTCACTCCGGGCTAGAGGCGATACATCAGGTCAGGTAGACAGGGATTATTTCATTAGGAGGAAATTGAAAACGGAACTCTCATTGTGCTGCAAGTTTTCCCCTCCTCCAACATGCGCACAACCAAAAACTTTATGTATTCACAACTATTAAACAGAAACAACACTAACATTTTTTTAATTTAAATTCAATCAAGTGCAACAAGTTATTTTTATAGAGGTATGATCAAGGTTTCATGTTAACAGTGGAGCGTACCAGGATGTGTACCATGAAGGTGATCATTTATACTGAAGAAACAATAATGATTTGTTACTCTTACCTTTTGTAGCTTTTTAGCTACTTTATTTTTCATTTAATTTGTTTAGTGTTTGTTATTTTGTTTCTAGGCACAATAATTTAAGCCATGCTTCCATTGTAGGAACTTTCCCCAAGAAGATTGCAGCTTTGCAGAAGTGTTTGAGTGTTTCATAGAACGACGTCATTATATCTGTAGGGGACTGGCTGGTTCAGCCAGCCATGCTTCAGCATGGTATGAGGCAACTGGACCTAGTGTTGAGTGCGCCACAAGTTACCGGGGATATTTGAAAACCCTCCCATACCCCTACTTCAGGGATAGTACCCTAACCAAAAGGCACATTTTTGATTGGCAATGTACAACAGCCTCTTTTTGCCAGCTGCCAATTTTTTAAATCTGCTTTGTTCTTTTTCCATTTCGAATGAAGAAATCACGTAAAGTTATGAAAGAGAGCATTGAAAAGATGGAAAATTACAGATTCCTTGATGAAAGCAGCACAATTGGACACGGAATCCTGCAATGATGAGCTGTCACTTTCTATGGTTTCACTGTAGTTGTGTAGTTGCAAAAAAAATTTTTTTTTTGATGGTTGTCAGTTTTTTTGTTCAGCATTTGACCCTTTTTGTCTAATGGAATCACCTTTGTCAGTGTGGTGGAAATGCAAATAACGGCTGAATTAACCTCACAGCTTCTTTTCAGCAATACCCTTCTCAAAGACCCAGACTGCTTGCCCTCAATAAGAAGCAGCAGATATTAATAGTTAGCTGGCCGGCATTAGAGGCACTTCTAAAATCAGAGGGATTATTGGACTTACATTTAGAAATGTTGCCAGAAACACATCTGAAGATAAATATTAATGCTGCTACACTGTTATCAATAAGCTTTTATAAAATGTTACCATCTTAACGCTCTGTTGACAATTTGTTTCTGCTGCCTGCAAATAGCCAAAATAATCAGTAAATGCTGTTTTTTTTTCTTCTACGGCTACATTATGGAGAAACCAAAAAATGTTTCCTTCTGAAAATAAAAAAATTGAGAACACATTTGATCAAAATTTTAGTTTCCCATGTGGAAAGAGCCTGCCAGATCCAAATAGATGTGTATTGATGGGGAAACAGCATGGCCTGGTTGTTTATGTTTAAGTGCCTGCAGGAAATGGAACCACATTTGAAGCGCTGGAGCACAATGGTTCCTTGGACACAAACTCGTGAGAAAGACGAGAACTCAACAGTGTGCAGAGGTGAAAAGCTGGCCAGGAAACGCTCCAGAAGAATGATGGAGAATTGTCTCCTTTTTCCCAGTTTTGTCCCCTTTGGGAGGTGAAGCCCTGCGAGAATGACTCAGCCTGTGCCAAGTATAGCTGCTAACTCCAATAAACAAGAATGTTGACTTTTTCTGACTGTGAGGGGATCGAGGAGATGAAAGGCTGCTCACACAGAGGCTCTCATCAGTCAGTGTGGGGGTGCTCCTCTGCAGCGTCAGTGTTGGTCACTTCTGTCAGCACGTTGTAGCTGTGGGACATCACTCCTCAGCCTCATTACAACTACAGCGCTGTCCTCACTTTATGCTCTCCGGCTCCATGTCTCAAGTCTCTCTTCATGACCGTGTGCTCTAACAACAGAACAGAGACAAAAAGGAGGACAAGGTGCTCTTACAAAATGCAACCCCACCCACCCACCCAACAGGGGAAAACCCCCCAAAAACAGCAGGCTGAGCAGTAACAATAAACTACTGCTTTAAAGGTTTGCAAACTGTTCATTACTCCATACAAGAAGTTCATTTTCATTCAGCTGAGATTGTGAAAAAGGTGATCTATTTTCTTAAATGTAGAAGAAATAGTAGTTATAACTTATTTTAGAAAAAGTGATGTTATTGTCAATGTACAAAGGGGAATACCAATTTGTAGCAGAGAAAGAAGAAGAACCTATATGCCCGATTTTGTCACAACATTTTTTGTTTTATTATGTTTCGATCAGATGTCTTCTTCTGCACATCTTCTTCTTCTCTCTGTTGTTTTTGTATCGCACTGCACCTATGTGATGTGCATAAAAGCAGCACTCTTCTTTACCAAATTAGAGCAAAATATCCTACAAATAAGAAGTGTCATCTGTTAAGGTTAATTGTAAAAAGTGTGCACTTGTTCTGATGTCAAATAAGAAAATAAGAAAAAAATGTAGAAGTGAGTGCTGCACTGGGTCAAAAAACAATATAAATATAGAAAAATCTAACAAAATAATAAATACCCTCCTGGTCATGGACAGTGTAAGGTATAAATATTAGTTTGGATTAATAAATTCAGATTCTGCTTCAAGCAGATGAGCTTCCTAAACAACACCTGAGACCTCAACCTGTCCCAAACAAAACCATCCAATGACAGCTTTTCACTCAAACACTAAGGACTGTTAAAGATTTATTGTAAACGAATCTTGACTTGTCATTATCCATCAACAACTGAAACAGTAGTGTAAAAATATTTAGATTTCACTCAGTTATCTTGTTATGCCCCAGAATTTTGCAGTCTTTACTTCAGTAATTAATGGCACAAAAACAACCCCAAACAAACATTTAGCTGCTTAAAGGCTGGAGACATATTTGCTTTGTAACCTTGTTGTTTTGTACTCTCTTGTAACTCGAAGGAGTCACTATTATATCAATACAAAGATTAGAATGAACATACCAGTAAAATGAATAATCAATAGTACTAATAGATAGCCCTGAAACACTCACAGATGTATTGTTTCTGTCCTGGTGTTTTGGTAAAACGAGTGACCCTGTTAACTGGTGACTTTCAGCCAAATGCGTCCATTGTTATGGTAGTTACAGCAGCTGTTTAACATGGAGAAAGTCCTCGTGAATATCTAATGTCAAATGTGCCTATCAAATCTGTATTTGATGAAAAACTAAGCCATTAGAAATGCAGCTAAAGATGCACTCCGCTGAATGTAGAGCCCGTTCACAGGGTCCTTCGGTGAACCACAACACTGATCTTGTTCATGTTTAGTTTTGCAGGTTTCCACATTGACTTGGAAAAAATGGAACTCATTGGTCCCAGATATTTTGACGGGCATGTTTGTCTCTGTGCAGCAGCAGAGACACTAGACTTTGGTAATTGTGGACTTTGTGTATCGGTTTGTCTTAAAAAAAAAACATTCAGCCATTGTATTTCCTGCTGCTGTGTTGACTGTAACATCCCCTCTGCCTCTGTCTCTACCAGTGTGATATGTGAACTCTGCAGGCTGCGTCTGCATTGCATTTATCTTTGAGGACACGCACAGACAATGCACCAAACAGATGCAGGGGTCAAGTTGCATACACGTTGTTAAAGGCAACCCTGAGTCTCTGTGTGAATATGGAGGCATGTTGAACTACCAACAAGCTGCACTATAAATGTTTAACTTCTTGATGAATTCTATGTAGTTAACTAATGCCCCAAACTGAGTCTGCAGGGGTAATGAAACAAAGCCAACGCTGTCCTCAGCTGCAGAAACTCAACTTGGCAGAAAATATACAACAAAACAGAAAATCCAATAAGATTCTGACCTTTGCCAAGGTTCAGTGTTACCCACAAAGCAGAGAGAGTCTCTCAAGAGACGCCAGAAACCAAATTCAACCCATTCTTTTTATTAGTCTGTGAACATTTGAGCGTGCCGTTTAAAAAAGCTGCAGCCAGACTCGTCTTTCTGGTTGCGTCCTTCCCAACCGAGAGCTGCTCAGGGATTTATTGTCGGGTGATTAGTGATGACAGAGAGGACTCGGCCGGTCTAGCCAAAACATTTGTGCAAATGTGATGATGGATGCACCATAACTCCTCTCTTTTCTCTGGCTCATCCTCCCCTCCTCCCTCTGCTGTTATTGTGTCAGCCCTCATAATGTTGGCGGTTTTGTGGAGACCTGTGTTACACACACTTCACACAGCCCAACACAAATAACACCAAAACTCCTGCTGGGCTAAAGAAACAGGAGTAATGACTGCAAGAACACACACAGAGAGGAGGATTCACTCGGGCAGAGACGGGCACAGAGGGAAATTTAAAGTTTTAATCTTAGCATGAAACCTTTTGAACTAAATATGAAACATCCGTCTGTGGATGAAAGATGAAAGATATTTAAAATAGATGCAAAACTATCTTCATTTCTTTCATGGATGTATTTGGAACAGCAGTGAGCAATCTGTGGAATTAAATCTAACTGGTGACATAACATTGGCCTTATTGTCCCCCGCTCATGCTACACTTCTGTTTTGAATTTGGCTCCATGTTTGAAATGTGAGGTTGGGAGAAACCAAATACCACAGCGAGGGTCTGTTTCCTGTCAGAGCGGCAGGAGAAGCAACACTGAGATACACACCTTTCATGTGCTGATTTAGGTTTCGGTCCAACGAGCAGCCAAACACACACACACACACACACACACACACACACACACACACACACACACACACACACACACACACACACACACACACACACACACAGAGAGAGCTGTACATGCACATGACTCTAACTTGACGCAGAAAGGCCTCAGTGTCTGTGTCCCTGCTGGAAGTGTGAGGTGGGACGGGGATCTGTCTGAGCCCTCTGAATTAGCCACGCTGAACCCTGTAAACCTAGACCACACACACACACACACACACACACACACACACACACATATGTGCGTGCACTGAATGATAATTCCCCCCGCTGTAAAGGGACATGATGCGAGGGGAGTGACTGTTGTCAGAGCTAACAGCTGCTCCAGCCAAAACACATCTATCTTCTACAGGAAGTCATTGGTCAAACAAATGTAATGAATCTGTTGTTCTTGTCATGTTGACCGTGAGCATATCTGCCTCCCTTTCACACACACACACACACAACCCCACTCATCCTCACGCAAACCAACTGTGAAACAAGCGTGTATGTTTGCGTGCTCACTTTCTCTTCCTCTCTCCCGCTAACAGAAACTGTCGAGAGGGGAGACGATCAAGGCTGTGGACCTCTGGGATTAAAGGCGGCTGGTTTAACCGTTTAGGTTCTGCAGCTGACTGGAAGGAAATTGTGAAAAAAACACTCAAAGGGTGAAATTCCAAGAACCACAATTTGATTTAAAAACGTATTTTTTGAATGTTTGTTACTGACATACCACTTTAATATGAACAAGTGTGGAACACCTTTTACCCCGCAAATAAACGACACAAACACTTGAAGGTATCTTGGTGTTCATGTGTTACTTTTAATGACAGCTGTCCTTTTCTATCAGAAAGGTATCCTTAAATGACTTCTTTCCCTGATTTCCGACTCTATCCACTACCATTATATTAGGGGGGCGGGCCGCCTCCCTAATATAATGGTAGGGGAAACACTGGGCTCCTTTCCCACATGTCATTCCTCTCTCTCTCTCTCACTGATTTCCTCCCCTGTCCACTGTCCTATCTCTCCATTAAAGGCACAAAAAAACAAAAAATAGATATAAAAAAAAAAAGATAAAACTTGAATTTCTCAATGAAAAGTCTTTGAGTCCATTAAGCACTTATTTAATATATTCATACTGGAAAGCATTCTCTCTCCATGAGGTGAAAATGTCCACCAATAATATCACAGTGACTGTCCTGTCATGTGGTCGTCACGCTGCAGGTGAACTACATCCACACACAGGAGAAAAAGGAGAAATCAGCATGCTGCGTTTCTTTCTAAGAAAAAAAAGAAGAAGCGAAGGATGTCACACATGTACGACATCAGACGCTCTGCCCCGCTGCCTCCCCGGCTGTCATCAGAAGGGAATGATTTATAGCGGCTCGTGTTCATGTTCACTTGTTGGAGGGCTGATAAAATAAGGAAGTGCAGATACCTGCCCCCCCGAGCTGCTCTGTTAGACATCAGCCTTGATCCCATAACTCCAGGAACCCGGCCCTGTCACGCTGAAGAATGGAGTGAGTCCGAGCCAGGTTGTGGAGCAGTCAGGGCCTTCAGATTCACATAAATTACAGCCTTGTTATGAATAAAATCCTGTCTGACGAGTGGAACAAGGAGAAGAAGAAATGCAGAAACTTGGTAGCTATTCACAAGGAGGAGGAGCATACAGAAAATGATGCTGCTGTCTGCAAATTCAGGACATTGAAGTCGGTCGATTCAAAAATATTCCAGTAGAAAACAGACTTTGTGAGATGTGTGAGTTGGACGAAGTTGAAACGGAGTAACATTTTCTTTTGCATTGTACAAAATCTGATGCTTTAAGAGAATTATTGTTTCATGAAGTAAGATCTGAAATATTGGGGCGGACAGATGTGCAGAAACTGGAATGGCTGTTTAAGTTTGATGTGTTTAAATTTGCTCATTTTGTTTCAAATGCTTGGAAAAGAAGACAGGATATTCTGTTTCATTAGTTTGACTTGCTTTTGCTTTCTCTTTTTGTTTCTTGAGAATGAATATAGCTTACCTAGTGCACTCTGATCCGGGAACGTTTTAATTTATGGTGTCATCTAACACATGGATGTATGTATGACACAATAATAAAATAAAAAACTAAAACTAAAACTCTATGAAGACAAGAGGGAGCCTTTCTTTCTTGATGTTAGAAGTCACATAACCACATTCAAACTGTGAAGTGTGAGCTTGTGTTTGGTGTGAGATAGTTTACCTTCATGTCAGTGATGGAGTCTTTGATGCACTCACCCTCAGTCTTTGTTCCTGAGTTACACACAATGATGTTTGTGTTGGACGATCCTTTAAAATGTGGGCAACCCGTATATTTAACCTCTGCATCAAACCTTTACAGCAGGCGGCTCTTTCACATCTCTTCTTTTTCACACAGTTTAAACTGATACCATCACTGGTAAAGATAACACACGATCTGAGAGCCATCGCACAGTACGTCACTTTAAACCTTCTGTTCTTCACAGCCAACGAGCGAGGCCGCTCTTCAGCTCCATTAAGCAGAGGAGCACTTATTTACTGCGTTTTGTTTTCTTTTCTCCAGCTTGGCCACAGGTGCAGGCTGAGCTCAGAGACCCCTGTACACAGGGGTCTCTGTAGGGAGAGTAATGATCCTTCATACTGGTCCTACTGGGAGGTAGATACGGTCCATTTTAATGAGATTTGTGCTCTCAGTGAGCTGAGCTGAAATACAAAGGATAAAGTCATTATCTAAAGCATGTACAGTATAACACTGTGATTGCATCATTAGACTGTTGGAAGGAGGAGTTTTATGTTTAAAACTTATATTTGTAGTGACCTCACATTTCATAGTTTTATGTTTAAAACTTATATTTGAAATCAGAGGAAAACTCTTATTAGCCTTCCTGTGGACAATTAGCAGATGTGTGACACTCTCACCCATCAGGAAGTCACCAGTCTACAGCCATTAGCCGGCTAACTTAGCTTAGCATCAAGAGTGGCTTGGCATGCTCTGGCACTGCGGGGAGCTAAACGAAATGGCATCAATCAAAATCTAATCCAGACAATAACCAGAGTGAAAAACAACGATCCAGTCACAGTGACATGAGTCCAGTTCTGCTCGATGTTTCTGTCATAAGTGTTGAGCATGTTACTGAAAATAAGTAACAGTTAGTTACTACTATTTAGGGGTGCAAACGAGTACTCAGGTACCCGAGAAATCACCCCGAAGTGTTGATACTTCCTGCACATAGACAACAACTCACCGCTTTATTCTTGCCGTTTAACTTGAGCAGGGAAAAAAATAATGTTGACATTTCTGAGACAGAAAGTTCATGGCTGAATTATCACCTGCCTGTGTTTGTTTAGAGCGCGCAACCTTCTTTCTCCCAGTATGCTGCTGTGCTGACGTAAGTGTAACATCACACACTTGTTTTCATAAAGTAATAACATTTAAATGTTAGTAATTAAACAGCATAATTGAATCTGGATAGAAACCAATTTGTTACTAGTTATTGTCAATGTATTTCTATAATAGTAGTGGTTGAGGCTGTGTTAATGTAACTGAACAGATGTGATGGATGTCAGTGTTTTCATTTGCCCTCTCAGTAAGAAAACAAAAATGTCCAACTATGCATACAACACAGTTCAGAAGTGTAAGTCTAAACTTACACAGTGATGAAACGATGCTTCAAATGGATGCAAACAAATTTCCCTGTGGTTACAATAAAGACACCTTTGAACTTTGAGCCTTTATGTGTGGAAATGATTTCCAATATGTTTTCTTTTACTCATGATGGACTCTGTACCACATGTTTGAGACCGCTCTTCATTGAACTGCTTTTTGAAAAGGTTTTCTTCAAAGCTTCCAGAGGTTTCAGTAGTCTTACCTTTTGGCTTTAACATCTCTGGAAGTCATAAGCAACCCTAAGTTTTTAGTTTATCTGAATGTCAGTGAGTTTTCAAAACAAATTGTAACGTGAGATAGTGGAGGTCTAAACTCTGGTTACGTCTGTCAGCCTGCTTTGGAACAGGATGCTTCGGAGGGGTCTTTGTTTGGAGCCGCTGGTCTGTGAGGGAGCCCGTGTTTGGAGCTGTGGGCACGCTCTCGCCCAGGTCACCTCTGCTACAGCTTTTGATTCTGCGTCTTTGTTCTCCAATCACAAAACGTGTTTCAGTTTGAGTTTCATTAAAAGCATGTCCTGAAATCGGATCCTTCTCTTTGTACAGCCGCCCAACAGGAACAGTGTGCGACCTAACTGGAAGCAGATCATCCTACCAGTCATCAATGGACCGGGCTCCGTGTGTGTGTGTGTGTGTGTGTGTGTGTGTGTGTGTGTGTGTGTGTGTGGTGTTCTGTAACACACCTATGTTGTTGTTAGCTGTGTAAGTTACAGTGTGAAACATGTATCTGTGCTTATGAAACCTTATAGAGCAAAGTGTCACTCTCCCTGCAAACGTCTCAAATGACCTGACAGCTACATTTATGCTCCGTGTATGACATCATTCACCCCTCAGACATATTAATGATTATTTCATTCTCTCCTGCAGCCAAGGTAACACCCTCGCCTCTTTAAAGAGCACAGCGGCACACATAGAAAACATTTTCCACAGGAAACAAGAGGCTTTAGGCGGCTGTGTTACCGCCTGTTCAGCCAACAGGCATCAAGCGGCCAACAAACATGCTTGAGACTAAAAGCTAACAAGGCGTGCCATAATCGTCTGAATCCAAGGTTTTATTCATGTTTTCAAGTTTATATTTTGATTTAAAATGACTGCTACTCAAGGGAATACTACGGGAGCCCTAAGCAGACACGCATCAATGCATACTCGATCTGGTTTTCTGTAATAATGATTAATATGGTTCTTGAGATCTAATTTATCCACAGAGTAGTGAAAGCACAAAACAAACATTTATGTAGCTTAACTTACATCATCGGTGTGGACAATGGCAACATGGCCTGTGGTGGTCCGACTATTTTTGTTTTCTAAATCGCCAGAAAATGATCCTGCTGTCACAGAAAAAGAAGCCTTTTTATCTCAACATAATGAGAAAAATAAAACAGACAATCAGAAGTTACCCGTTACCATGGAGAAATGGAGTGAAAAAAATGTATGGATGAATGTCCTCTCAGGGCTTCCATAAAATGCATTATTTATTGCACATTATATTTCATCCATTATTAAAAATGTTAAAATATTCAACATTTGGTACACGGGAAGCTTCAGAGAGGTTAAACATTGTATGCACAAAAAATATACCAAAACCAATCAGAAGTCTTGAATATGGTCCTACAGAGTGCTACACTATTAAATCAGTAATGAAAAAAATAAGCTTGCAGTAAGTGGAACACAGACATGTGCATGTAAACAACATTATTTATTTGTGATTTCAATAATGAGGCCTTTTTAAGAAGAAGTTTCTAATTAAGACATATAGAAAAGGCTTATCCATGTTTAAGGAGCATTTTTTTGGACGTATAGGACAAAGATATGGCTCGATCTGAGTCAGGGGTTACCGCAGTTGCACAATTAAGCAGGGTTGGTTTGAATATAGACGAAGAGAATCGTCAGTCCTGGTTTTGATTTGATTAATAATCACATGGGAATCTTGTTTTTAACCCCAAACTTAATCAAGGCATCCCTTTTGCTTTTAAATGTCATCTCACCATCACACACTGTACACAGAATGTCATCATGCATCATGGTTTCACTTCCCTGACCTTACACAAAGAGCCCTCAGAACAAAACGAGGTGTTAAAGACTCCCTCAAATTGTTCCCATTCTGATCTCCTTTTATTCTCCACCTTCTGATGAAACTGATCCCGTAAACATCAGGGCGAGGAATGTGTCCTGGAGTGCTGCAGAAATCTCCGGCTCCTTTTTCACGTCGTTACAGGAGCTTCACATCAGACCTCCTGGGAACGCAAAGTGAGCAGAGAAATGTCAATGCAGCACATGTCGGGAAGAGCTTCCAGATGTGACATGTCAGCATCAACGACACTCAGTGACGAGCTCGATTGGGGGGGGGGGGGGGTGTCTGACTGACTGTGTGAATGAGAAACTCACTCAGGTTGAGAAAGAGAACAAATAATCGACTCCTCAATGGAAAGCTGTGTTTGTGTCTGCAGAGGTGATGTTTACAGGAGAGCGAGTGCACTCTGGTTTGTGGGAATGTTTTGGTGTCTACATGTTCCTCCAAGCCGGCATGAGAGACAGACACAAACATGAATACTGTGTATCTGTATCCTTTAACCGCAGACCAACTTTGCACTGATGAGCTTGTCTCATGTTTAGAGCTGAAACAAGGAAATCAACATGTTTGGGTTCAAAGCCAACATTTTCTATGTCCGATGTGAATGTGTGGAGAAGGTAAGTTATTGTTGAAATCCTGAATATTTCTGAAAAATCAAACCCCCCTTTTGATATGTATTGTTGCCATTTTGGCACCAGAAGCCGTCAAATGTATTTATGTACAATAATTAGTCTACCTTTAGTTTTATCTCTTAATGCACATGACATTCAAAGGATATGACTCCAATTTGGTCTCAATCCCAACTTTCAAGTCTTCTTTAATGACTCATTCTTAATCCTGTTTACGCTTTAAGTTCATAAAATCTGTATTGAACCTTGACTCGTCTCGTATTAGTGATGTTTTTCTATTGTTTCAAACAGCAACAGCCTTGGCACAATGCATTGACAAATAGATGACTGATTGACAGTGTTGCCAACATGGTGTATTGTTTTGGTTGGTCAAAACCAGGATGGGGACTGTTTGGACATATTGTTTGAAACATATTTGTGGAGACTTGGGACACAGAGCTTGAAAACGGGACAGTTTCGGTCAAATCGGGACACATGGTCACCCTATTATTACTTTATATCAAAATATTTCAGGCCCTAAACTGTGAAGTTAGCTATGTATGACCAAGTTTATTGAACATATTGAACATTTTTAAGGCTTTAGAAATAAACCGCAGATTTGCAGTGTTGATCGTGTCGCGTATAATTGTAGCACAGAATCTGCTAATGTAAGCAGATTGCTAATTTGCTGTGCTACAGCCTCATCCACCACCTTAGCTTCCACCTTACATGAAGGGAACGCAGCAGTCTTCACTGAATATTCACATTGGTTACTAAATCTGAGGGAGGGATCTTTAACAATGAAGGAGCTTCTCAGGATTCTGATCTGTGTTAGTGCACATCTGGACAATTCATGCATCTTTGTGTTCATTAGTGCATGGATTCACAAAAGTGCAGCATGTGTGCTTGTGAATGCCATCACAGGGTCTGTGGGGCATATGTTACGTACAACACAACCAGAGAAGGAAGCCCAGCTGGAGAAGTGCAGGCTGCTGAATTCCTACAGAGGAGAACATTTCCCAGCCAATCAAATGCGATGACACACCTTCAGAGGGGATCTAACACATGTTGAAGAAGTGTTTTGGTACCTCGGCCAGCTCATTCACCAGACTGGCTTCATTACCTTTAAAGGGCATGGCTTGGTATTCAGGCTCATTCAGGCTAAATGGACGCGGGAGAGCCGATCAGGCCCGCGGTTTCCTGCTGGGCACAAAGTCGCTCTCATAAGCACCGCTCCATATGTGGGCCAGATGCTGCTGGCCTCAGTCCCCTTCAAAGGAACAATTAGACACAATTATCGCAACATATAAATGAATTTCATCCATGATTAAAATGTTTGGGAGTGGGGGCCGAGCTGGACGCACTGCCAGGTGGTTGTAATCTTGATGGAGGTCTCAGTGGGGCTTCACTCAAAGAGGGTTAAGGAAAGAAAAAAACCTGCCGAGCTGTTTATTCAGGCACTTGTACGTCTGGTCAAGTGCTCACTCCCCCCCTCTGTTGCTACATGTTCACCCCACTAGTAAAGGCATCTGTCCCCTAATACCTCTTTAATGAAGGTCATTCATTTTAATGGAGCCTCATTTCAAAACCCCAGTAATTAAAGCTAGCGCTGCACTCGACTGGGGAGGTTGTTGAGACAGTTCGAGTGCCAGTTCTGCAAATAAACATTTCCCCCCCTGTAAGCCAAACGGGCGACTGTACAGCTCAATCCAGCTCACAGAGAGCTGGCCCATGAGTGCGGTTCAGCTCCGAGGAGAAATCTAAACCATGTTGAAGAGATGAAAACCACATTTAGCTAAGTGGCAAAAGGATGACAGGTGGCTCGAGCATTTGCGGAGGATAACAGAACAATCGGGTCTAATCGGGTTTGAAAGGCTGAGAACACGAGGAGGAACTGAGGAGTGATACGCTGAGACTCTGATGTCAAGTGTTTGTCAGACCGCTGCCGAAAACGAGCTCAACTCGGAGAGGGATCAAGCTGCATTACACTCAGAGTAACTGTCTCAGTGTGTGTTTGTGGCATTTGAAGGAGAGGAGCTGGGCTGAGAAATGAGAACTTTCCCACTAATTCTTCTTTCTGCTTTGCATCCCTTTAGATATTAGGATTCGATTAAAAACACCATACAGACGGGTTATTATGTCTTAAACTGTGTGCTGTTTTACTTCATCTTTAATCTGGATGAAATGTTTGTGGTCAAGAAAGAAGACTTGAGGTGTTAACTGCAGCGCGTCTTGCAGACTCAGATACCTGGTCTGTCTCTATTGTATGAAATATGAAACACAATAAGCAGTGTAAAACTCATTAAGAAAATATTCAGCTATATTGTAAGTGGAAGCTCAGCTCACAGCCCCACAGCCCTTGACTTCCTCAGTTTTGAACGAGACCTCACAAATAACTCGTCTCCTGAATGAAACACAAACCTTTCAACACTCCCAACAAAAAATCTGAGCTAAAAATGTAGCAGTAGCTCAGCTCTCAGCCTTCCTGTTTGGCTGTTGTTAACGTGAAGCTGCTTCATTAACCTTATGAACATATTTTAAGACTACAGCTTTAAAAAATGTGATAAACTGAAGACCATAATAATATTAAATATTTGAAGTTTGTCTTGTTTCTTTAAACTCCCGCTATAAGGATACTCGGGAAGCACAAGATTATTTTATTTGACACCATTTTACATGAGATCTCAACTTGTTAGTCTCTCTGTTCATTTCATTATCTCGGGTAACAACAATGGTTTTCCCATTATAACCAGTGAATTTCTTAAAATTTTTTTAAAAAAATAACTAAGCAAACCAGTGTTAATGAAAACAAGTGAAATGTAATTTTTCTCTGACAAATTGAGTAAAAAGGGATGCATGGACGTTTATCCACTTAGGGCTTTTTTAGGAAAACTTTACAACTCTCAGCTTTATCAAATAATATTACCAGATAATTAAAGAATGAAACATTATTTAAAATATCGTCCAGTCCCATGTACATTCATTCTTGTTAAGATGTGCCCCTGCAGTCTCCCTCAGCTCTCAGGTTAGACATGAGGACGATGTGTTTGGATCCCAGGTGAGAGTGAGATGAAGGGAGCTGCTGGTGCACGTGAGAGCTCTGCTGTCTCAGCAGGATAGTGAACTACAGTGACATATCACTGTCACACACACACTGTGATGTATTACACCAAGGTGAGAGGATTCTCTGACATATATTGTTTTAAATTTCTATCTGCCTGCTGCTGTCACATGTGATAAATTCAAATTAATATGTAAATGTAGAACATCTCTCCGGCTACATCTCAGCTAAATTGAAACCAACTTCCCATGCACATTCTTGAACATTTCCCCGGATAATTTATGTGCTCAGATTAGAGAGATCCATCTTTCTAGGTGTGTCATCTACCCAGCATGCTTTGCTGCTTCCTGGCGTCAGATGGTATAATGTTGATGTATGATCTGTGAAGAGGAGCCTTGTTTTATCTCCTGCGTGGTGACATGGGACCGTTGTTTTATCTCCTGCACAGACTCATGGGATACTAGTCCCCGCTCCTCTCGGCCTATCAGCAGGCCCCGCTGAGGGGTCTGATGAAAGCGCTCGGCCACCTCGTCCAGATGGCAAACATCCATCAGAGGAGCAGCACGTCAAACAGTGAGGGCAGAGCAGAGTCGTACTCAGGGTGAAGGAAGGGTACCGGCTTGGTCAGACACACACACACCTCAGCAGTCGAGATGTTTGGATTGTAGCTGTCAATGTTAACAGGATATAAAGCTGCAAACACAACAGTTAGTCAGGGTTTGAGTGGGGTGTGTTTGAGAAACCAGGGCCAAATGGTCTGTGAAGAAATCATGGTTAAGAACTGAACTGCAAGCTTCTCATTTTTAGATTTCATAATCTCAGTGTCAGTTTGTTTTGTATGTTGATTTCAATGTAACTTAAAATGTACAGTAATGATTTTATGCAGTGTCAGATAATCCTGGTTTTCTGTTGTTAGCAGTGATGGGAGTAACACAGTACTGTTACTCATCTACTATTTGCAATAACTCGTACTGTATCCAATTACTTTTCCAATTCAACAAAACTGTTGAACAACTACAGAAATTGAAAAGCACTCGTTACTCGTTACTTTACTTAAAATAGCAGACGACTACACCACAGGAGATTCAATTTTATTAACGTCAAGTCAGCAGGCGAGGTTACAGCACATAGTAGCGTGATGTAAACACACAAAAACAGGAGGATGATCATTCAGGTGTGAGCTCTCTGTCTTGAAAATACCGACTTCATTTTTCCTCTACTCGAGTTTAACGACAAGAAAATAGCCTTGAGTTATTAAAACAGGTGATGTTAGCTAATGTGAGCTCAACATGCATGAGACAGAGCAACAGGATCAACTTACATCATATTTGCGATCCCAGGCTTTACCACAGGTGATTTAGTGGTCTCGTCTTGAGTAATGCTAAGCGGATGGACCTCTCTTACACGATTGTTTATTGTCCTTCTTGGATTGAGATTGGTCTGTAAGGCTCATTTAACCCTTCATCTAACAGTCCTGGGGCTAACCCTGCTGATTATAACACAACATAGTTATTGCAGTTTGCCTCTTTCAAGCACGTCTGATTAAACTATTCTTTTTCTACCTTTGAGTCATCACAAATAGCTGAAGACATACCACAGCACAGTTAGGACTTTGTTGTACAAGCAAAAACATGGATTGAAACGGTTAAAAGGGAAAAAAACAAGAGGAGAAAAAAATCAGGATGAGACAACACCTACCTTGTATAAACACTGTTCCTTGTTCTCAGATGGAACGTTTCTACTTTTGCAGAGTTGACTCTTTTATAAAAAAATAAAAAAATATTAAACATCTTTTTGCAGGAAGTTACTCCAGCAGTGTGATCAGAACTTGTTTCATTGAAGCCTTTTTTACATTTTCTACACTCAATCCCCCCAGTTTAGTGACATTTGAATCTGTGGACATCATTTCTCTTTCTCTCTCTCTCTCTCTCTCCTTCACCCTCTCTGTGTTTCCTGATTGCTTCCACACACTCGAAGCCGGTCCAGCTGGAGACTGTAAAAATAAACTTCATGTTTAAAAATGGGCAGATTAGCCCTTTCAAATTGGTTTCTTTTCATGTTTTTTGCGTCGCTGTGTGTCCAACCTGGCAGGAGCTGCAAGCCGCTTAAGAACAGAGACTGTGTGTGAGAGAGAGAGAGAGAGAAAGTGTGTGTGTGTGTATGAGGAAACATAGAGCAGTGCAGGGAAACACTAATTGGCAAGCGAGTGTAGAATGAAACCTGTCGCCTGCCAGATGTTTCTGTAAAAGCGGTTAGCGCGGTGCAGGTCGTCGGCGAGGTGTCGGAGGCCTGCTCATGCATCAGAGGAGCCGTCAAGGTTCCTGGACCGCTCTGCTTGCAGGACACCTGGCTTCCTGCCTCCCTCACAGCTGTGCACCTCCACATGCTTCATCATGTTTGGATCTTGTTGCATCTCGCCCCTTTTTCATGCTGTATGCTGTCAGATTATGTTTATTGTGTAACAAGAATATCGTGCAAGAATCCCTTTTGTGGTCGGGACGAACAAAAGACAGCGATTAGGTGTGAAGGAAAGGAAGTCACCGTTATTACATAATGACATGATGCATGTTGACTGTTGTGAGTAAAGAGATAAACACACGGGGAGAAGCTCACGCAGAACACTTTAGGTTTCTTTTTTTTCTGATTGTAATGTGCAGACTGTGCTCAGGGTTTCTAAACACTTTACATGTCAACACTCCTACTTTCAAAGACTCACATTTCCAGATTTCTTCAGAATGACACCTGATTTTAAATAGCTACAACTTTATTATCTAGATGTGTTTACCCAAATGAAATCTACAGAATAGGCCAACCAGGCTTAATATATTTGGATTGTTTATCAAGCCTTTGGAAAGTTGAAGCATTTTAAACTATAGGTGGTAAACTATAAGGGTCTCTCTATATATATATTGAAAAACAATTGTTAAATCACAATTTCTCTCCGTTTTTGTGATGTATTTTTGTAGTTGTGATGTCATTTCACAGCTCAGACTTCATTAAGTGGACGTAGTAATGGAAATGTTACCTGATGTGTGTGTGTGTGTGTGTGTGTGTGTGTGTGTGTGTGTGTGTGTGTGTGTGTGTGTGGCATTCATGCTGTTGCTGATCAAATTCTTGCAAGCGCACATTCCTGGCAGTTACTTTGTGATGTAAATGATCATATAAGATACGATAAGTTGGGGCGCGCACTAACCACAGCACCATGTACGGAGGCTATGGTTCTCAAAGTGGGCGGCCAAGGTTCAAATCCAACCTGTGGCTCCTTTCCCGCATATGAATCCTGCACTCTCACTCTCCCTGATTTCCAACCACTGTCCTGTCTCTCCAATTAAGTCACAAACCCCCCCCCCCCCCAAAAACTGAAAACTATGGAAACTAAAATAGTGTCTCAGGCTTTTTTTTGTTTGTTTTTGACTTCCAATCACTCTCAGTCTCATAGATCTGGAGGCTCAGGTCGGCCTTTAGCAGAGCTTTCATTGCGTGGCTGTGACTTGCAGGTATCGAGGCAGCTCTGCTGAGTATAGTGTGTGTTCTTTCCTATGCTTGATAATATTGCATCTCGCTTTGGATAAGTTGAAGCCAGCTCTGGCTTGAATTCACTCACAGTCAACGCTTATCCTGAGAAAGTTTGAATGGATATGGTAGTCTGGAAAGTCATTTTCTATACTTTATCTTATGTCACTTATCTTTTTCATACTACTGTATAACTAACACTACTATTCAAATTTAAATCCATAGTTTTCCATCCCCCATAGGGACACTCAGTGGTATAGTAATAAAGTGTTACATATTTAAGCTGGACGTTTTCTTGCAGCTCATCACGGCCTTTTGCGTGTCACTGATGGGTCATGTTTAGGACACAGGTCTGTTCATTTAGAACTAAACAAGGAGTGTTGAATATTTGAGTCTTTTTTAGCACACGCTCTCACGACCGCCTCTCGTTTTTCAACAGTCTGTCATTTTTTGGATGGCACATTATGAAACATATTACTCCTCACTCATCACTTTCAGGGAGACAGATGGAGAGAGGAGCTTAAAAGTGAACCTCAGCAAAACCCATCTGGGAGGCTTAATTACAACTAAGCTCTGTTTAATAAGCACTGGATCATATATCGCCCGTTCAGCGTGTGGAGGAGCAGAGAGGAACCTCCAGAGGAATGTCACTGTTTGTGGATGAATGTGTGCTGTACATGCCAGCCGTGTGGCTCTGAGGAGCTGTTTGAGGCAAACCTGGCTGAAAGAAGCTGAATGACCAACTCTCTCCATTTCCTCAGTGACCGCTGAAGAGGTGCTCTTTACTGCGCCACTTTACCTCAGACTGGCTCAGGAAGCTGCCAGGAACTCACTGAAATGTGTGAATGAGCAGCAAAGTGTAACTTCAAAATATGATATTTCATTTTTCTTTTAACAATATGTTTATTGAGTTTTAAACATTTTTCCAAGATACACAATTACAATTAAATAAATTCTAAGGAAAAAAAAAGATATACACATGCACATATATACATATTCATAAAATAAGGGGGGGAAAAAGTAAAATATAATAATACAAAAAAAAAAGAAAAACCTTAATTACAAAAATAACCAAAGGGAGTACATGGCCATAGATGATTTGTTAATCACAAATATTCTGTGGTATTTTATTTTTACCAGACATTTTTTTGCATTTAAAATCAGTTATATTTGTGTCCTGACACCATACTCTGTGTTGCTGTTGTGGAGATGTAGACATCTGTAAGCATGGGAAATCAATAGCCCAACAAACAATCACAGAATGAAGCTCTGCAGACCTTCACTGTCGCACCATGTTCTCTGTGTTGTCCTTCATACTGCTCTGCAGACACATCGCACCCATGGGTGATATGGGATTTGCAACACCCACACCTATACTGAAATGTTATATAATGGGCTTGCTAGGTGTTTGCCTTGGAAGGAATCAAAAGCAGATTTGCCTATATATCATCCACATTTACTATAGTGATACACAAGCTGGTTTAAAATCTTTAAATGATTCCTTTCTGCAAATGTTTTATTTAACAATGAATCATGAAGGAGGCATTAATGTCCGTACCAAGTTTCATCGTTCTTCCTCTAACGATCGAGATGTTAAAGTCAAAAGCAAAGTGAACAACTCTGTCTCATGTGCTGTTCCTTTAACAGTTCAGTCACACACATGCATTGTTTTACTGTCTTCGATTTTGGCAAGTTTGGAAAATCAGAGAGAGAGAGAGAGAGAGAGAGAGAGAGAGAGAGAGAGAGAGAGAGAGAGAGAGAGAGAGAGAGAGAGAGAGAGGGGTGGTATTTGTGTTGCAGCAGTGTGTGACCTATGAGTGCATCAAATCGGTGATGTCTCTTTCTGGAATAATGCACCATGCACCATCTGTAAATCAGAACTCTGAATAATCTGACAATAAGAATCACATGTGCACTTTTACCTCGACCATCCACCAGAATTCATGTGTGTGTAACATTTGTCTTTGTCGTTCATACCTGCTGTTAGTTTATGCTCCTAAAACAGATTTGTTTTCAGGAGAAGATCAAAACAATTCAGAGCAAACCCTGATGGGAACTAATTTGTTTTTTCAAGGACACAGATACAGTCTGGTTGTGGTTGCTGTGGTGACATCTTACAAACTGTTTATGTAGCACCCGGCTGAACAAGAAGCTTAAGAGTCCTTTATTCTGACAAACAAACCAGCCCTGCTGACAGTTACAGAGGTGATTAACAGAGAAAGCTTTTTCTACAACCACCTGCATGGTTTTATTGCACAACATTAAAAACCATCTAATCGAGCTATCAGATGAAACTGCTGAAACATGAGGGATGAAATGCAACGTAAATCTCACTGCAGGGGAATTACCCAGAAAAACAAAAGCATGCAGGTTTGAATGATGTGAGGTATGACGAGATTAGAGATCTCTTACTTCTGATGACACCATCAAAACCTTATCTCTGTTTCCTACTCGTTGAGATCACGATGAGAGTCGCGACACTATTTCAGAGGTACCTAGGGCCTGCACTATAAAACAGGATGTTAGAGAAGTAACTTCAGAATTAAGGTCTGTGTCCACCTAGCATTTTTTTTTGAGCGCCTTTTTTCAATTATTTTCAATGTAGAGAGCGTGAGCAGTGGAAAGCGGCCGGCTGGACAAACAGCACAGCGTCCAGCGTCTTTTTTCCTAGTAGTCCGCCTTTCTTGTGCGACTGCTCAAGTTGAAAACCTTTCAACTTTTCAGAAAGGCGCTGTTGACGTCAGTGGCGCTCATTTCCCAATGTTTGATATTCCCTGTAATTTATTCCGCCTGTGGATCGTGTCTTGTACCCAAATCCTCTTTGCTCCGTGTCTGATCAGGTAAAAAACTATCTCATATATAAAACATGCAGTAAAAAGTAACGGAGCCATGTGGTCATACAGCGGCCGTTGTCAACAGACTGCTGTCATAGAGACAAGATGGACGAGCAGGGCTTTATCTTCTCAGCACACAAACGCTCAATGCAAGCGCTCAAGAGCGCACAGTCAGCGCTTTTCTGCCCGGAACAAAGCTAGATGGACACGGGGCCTCTGTTATATAAAATGTTGTATAAATCAAAAACGAATATCATTACTGATAAAATCTGGATCGATTTATCGTTTGTTTGCAAGTTTAACTTATTAAAAATGTTTTCATACGTTGAATAACACAAACAGCTACTGTTTTGAATTGTGACACTAAACGTCAAATCCTGCAGCCAGGTAGAAATGAGAGGTTTGTCTCCTGCATGAGACGAAAACAGTCACAGAAATGGTAGCTGGGCTGTACACTATTTTTTGTTTTGGCATGACTCATCACACATTCAGTACTTAATGTAAAGGAATCCTGTTAATAATCTGACCCCCTAATGTTTCTAGTGGAGCCTTCGTCAGCTGAATGGACTCCTGCATACATTTACTCTGCTCCTGCCTATGAAATAATGGATGACTGTTCGGCCTTGTTCTGCTCTTTTGCTGAGCGCTCAAACTTTTATCAGAGTGATTTGAAGCTTTACATCACCAGTGTGTCTGATAATCTGTAATAATTCACAACTTCTCTTTGTTGTCTGCGGGTCAGTTCAGTCCTCCAGAACTTCAATTAGTAATTCTTCTGAAGGAGAGATGAAGGATTTCTGTCTTGACTAATAGCCTGAGCTCTTATCTCTGCCGTTGATTGACACCGTCTTTAATGAGTGTGTTTGCACGAGGTCCCGCCTTTAGCGTCTGTCATCCAGTCACCTCTCATACATGTCAGAGGCTCCGTGAGTCCCTTCTGTCCCACTCTGAGCTAAAGTGAGAGACACGGGCACTATTTCTGTCTTAGCTAACTAAACCTTTACATGCCTCTTAAGTTAAAGACAACATTTAACATATGGCTGAAATGTTTTTGGCTTTTTCTAAGGATGTCTGCTAACAACATAGTTAAAGACAGGAGGACTTGTTTTCCTCAGCTTCATAAAAAAACCTGCGTACACCCCATGTACAGAGGAGTCCTCGAGAGTGGGTAGCCCAGGGTTTGAATGTGACCTGTGGCTCCTAACTGCATGTTGTTCCCTACTCTCCCACTCTCGTCGGTTACTGAATCTATCCACTGCCTTATCTCTCATATAAAGGCATACATTGTCTTGATTTGATCCACTTTGGCGCTCACCAAAGGTCTCCGGGTGCAACTATATGAATTGTCACTTGCTGCCCAATTTTAACCTCATTCCGGCTTCTCGCTTGGTCAATCTTTCCCTCTTCTTCCATCTCTTAACATCTTAAAGGGATACTTCACCCGTTGAAACATGAATCTGTACTGACATTGGGTCATATATGTAGTAGAAATGTGAACTACATTTTGAAGTTGGTGTCTTCTTGGCCAAGAAAAGGCAGAAAGTGTCTTTTTGGCTCATGTTGATGAAAGACACCAAATCCCAGAATGCACAGCACCGCAGGCCACTCCCACTAAGGTCAGGTTTACAGACATGTTTACTTCAACACATAAGACCATTTCCTCAACAGATTCAGAGATTTCTTCCAGAATTGATCTTGTAAATTCCTGTCAGAAAACAGACTCTATGTCTGTGTCCATAGACAAACAGTGAGAGCACCCACACTACCAGTCCGCCCCAGCTCGAGCCGGCCCCGGCTCCTCGTCCTCACCGCCACCGACAGGCAGGCCTTATGTCTCTGCTGATGAGCTGGCAACGGCCGGCAGCGGCAATATAGCTGCGAGACGGCTGCTGCCGACAGGCCGGTCTTGTGTTGAGGCGGCCCCAGCGGCCGCAGCAGCCAATACACAAGACCGGCCTGTCGTCAGCAGCCGTCTCGCCGCTATATTTATATTTTTTCGCCATTATCAGCTTTCTTCATAGAGCCTGTTAGCATAGCTTCTAAGCAATATGGCGGACGTTAAGTTTCGATTCTGAGAGTGAGTTCCCACCCACTGATCTGTGATTGGTCTGTAGCTTCAGTGGTCGAAAATATGAGGAACTAGCGTTGTAGTTTCACCCTGCTAACCACAACAGCTTCCAGTGACGCAAAAATCATCATTTTGCATCACTGGAAGCTCCTTTTCAGACTTAGAAATACAAAGATTTCCCATCTCAGGAGAAAATGAGGGCAGGATGCACGACCATTCAAAAATACTACCAGGTTTCTAATGATACAAAGATTAATGCAAATGGGTGAAGTATCCCTTTAAGCAACGATGATTATTTGCATAGAAAGGGGGTAGTTTTTCCCCAAATTGCAATGAAATGGCTTATTTAAATACGCACAACCAGCACTGTCATACAGAGACGCTGTTTCCTCACAGTGCATTTCGATGTGCATTGATCCCTGTGTGTGTGTTTTGAGAATTAGTCTTTGTGAGTATAGGTTTAGCGAGCACAAAGGCAGCACAATCCTTCAGTAAATCAGGCAATGAGTGTCTTAAATTCAACAAACAGATCAACTTGTCTTTACTGTATGCAGCTGTTTTACAAATACTTCCTTTATTTGTCATTCATTATAAAAGTCTGGTGTTCTCATCTCTGTTGTGACAGTGTCACAGTGTGTGGGGTCTGAGCTCTATAATGAACTCTATATTTCAGTCCACTAATTACACACTGAGAGGTGTTTCCTGCAACCCTTAGGATACACCGCATGCCTTTCTGACGAGACGGGAATTTCCCATTCCCTGCTCTCTCGCCTGCTATTTCAGATGTTCAGACAAGCTTTAATATGGAATATCTCCCAGAAGCCTTTGCTTTATCTTTGCTGGACTGTTCATGCAAGGTTAACATTCCTACTGGAAGCTTTAGATGCATAATTGGTTCCCCTGTGAGACCAGGAATTAGACATGACTGTTTACCTGTGATTACAAGACTGTTTGGGGGAAAACAGGGGCCCTTCAAAGACAAAACTTTAATCTGATGTGGCAGAAACAAACGTGACCAAACCCGAGTGACGACAGGGAATAGGTTAAGTTTCACGCTGGAATAATTTGAAACTACTGGAACATTTCACGTCAAACACTCAGTGCAGGCAGCACTCCTTCGGGAAAGAGTTTTATTCCACCGGCCTGTACCTGTTCTCAGAGCTCTGCCATCACACTTTCCCTGCACACACCATCAAACAGCACACACCCCCACAGGTTCATTTCACCTCTGGGCACCACAAAATACCTTTGTACACTGTACATGCTTTGTGTGAACACATTTAGTCGTAATGCACTTGATTCAGAGCTGGCATGATTTCCAGCATGTCCCAGTTTTTTCCAGGCCTTGTTGAACCCAACAGACATGACATCATTCAACAGACGGATGCACGTAACAGGCAGACCCCGCTGACAGCATTTCAGTTCAGCCATCACTATAAGCGTCTTTTAAATTATCTGAGTTTTGAATTACTTTAACCTTTTTATTTTTAAGTGCAGCTCTAAACACAGGAGAGTTGACATACAAGAATTTGCCTTTGAAATAGTAGTCTCTTCTGGCAATATAAACTGGTGATATCCTGGCCTGACCTGTCTGCAAACTTTCTCTGCCTGCTTGTTGAGGCAGAAGGCCGTCCACCAGTGAGTCTGGTTCTGCTCAAGATTTCTGCCTGTCTGTCTCTGTCGGTAGCCAGATTCTCACTCATGAGGAATGAACTTCCAAACTCCATTGGATCTACAGAGTCCCTCTGCACCTTTAAGAAAAAGCTAAAGACCCAGCTCTTTCATGAATACTAACTTAATGATGATGGTCTCCATATTATTGATGATGATGATGGTAATGACGATGGTTTTTGTTTGATAACGACAACTTATAAGATGGTTTCTATACTGATTAGAGCTCTCAAGAACAATGTTGTGCTTTGCCTCTGGTCACTTCCTGTCAGCACCTGTGTGTCCAATCAGACTCAAAGCTGATCGTTTGCTCTTACTGACATTGTTCCCTTTTTTCTAGATCCTTGCTTGTGTTGTACTTACTCTCTGATGTACGTCACTTTGGATAAAAGCGTCTGCTTACTGAATTGTAGAATGATGCAGAAATATTTATGGTTCATTGCTGAAGACATTTTGCATTCTGCAATATTACGACATGACATGATAAGACATGATGGTGCTCTTGTTACGTTGCATGATAGAACTCGAATTTTGGTGCTATTTAAAAGAAAGTGGTTCGACTGATTGCTTAAAAAATATAATGGAAGATGTATGTATGCCATATTTGTAAAAAGTAAAGAGGTAGTACAGGTTTTTTCAAGTGAGGTCGTATGAGGACCACTGTACCAACATACTGATTTCCTACATTTCCTAAATAGGTCAGCAGTTATCAGTCCTACATACAACACATGTATACATGTCAGACAGGTAATTCTCTGTTCAACATCAACACTTCTTCAAATTCCACCTGGTTTGTGGAGTCCCCCAAGGTTCTGTCCTAGACCCAATTCGGTTTGCCTTGTACCTGCTTTCATTCAGCCACATAATAAAACGCTTTAAAGACATTTCTTACCATTGTTATGCGGATAACATTCAATTACATATTTCATTATTAACCACAGTCCAAACAGTCAAGTCTGTCAAAAATAGGAGTAGAAGTAGGTGATAGGTACAAATGAAGAGACAGAAAGAAATAAAATGATGTTTTGATGATGATAAGTGTTATATATCCAAACCTTTTTTTCAAAGATGGCATGAATGGCACTTGAGTTTTAAAAAATTTTTTTTTTACTAAGAATTCTTTAGAAACTGTGAATTCCTGGTTTTCACAATCTGGTTTCAGTTTCAGTTGTGAGCTTCTTCTGTCAGAAGATTTAGTTTAATGCTCCAGTCTTAAAGGTTGAAACCTGATCATGGTGTCTTTTTGTATTTCGTTTCCCTCTCTCTGTACTCCCAGTGAGTTATGGTTAAACTCAACACAACTACTTCATCTCTTCTTCCAGCACTAAAGTTCCTTTGGAGAGTCGACCTCTCAGCCGTGAAAATCATTCCTGTGTTTGGACGCAGCCCTGTGACACGAGCTTTTAGCACTGTGAGACCAATGAAGCGTTATCGACTGTCCAGCGTGGTCTCAGAGTTCAAAGATACGCAACACCAAAGGCAAAGTTAAAGCACAACTCCAATTCATGAAGAAGAAACAGTCGACAAAGTCTGACGATACAAGTTGATAGATTTACATTTCCACAAAGTTTACAGAGAGGATACAAGGACATCTGATCCATCACTGATGCTTAACATTTGATAAAAATCCTTTTCCCCAGTCTGTGATACTGACTACTCAGGATATCATGTAAAAAGATGTAGATTATGAAACAATTATTCATGCAGAGGGATAGAAGCTCCACTGATTTGTCACAGTTGCTAACAAACAAGTATTTGGTACACTGATTAGTTATAGCTTTGTTCTGGATTTTACAGAAATATGAACCTTTCCACACATTTAATTAACGCACATCAGATAGACACCTAATTAAGGTACTAAAGGGTGTTTTGGTGGAAATAATTTAAGAATATTATAAATTCACTTCAAAGTTGGGTATCCCAATATTCTGTTATTCATGACCCAATCCTGCCGACTCAGAGATTTCTCAAAGTCGAATCCTTCAGAGACCCAGTGTCTAAACTTGCAGATATTTTCTGAATCTTTGGCAGAGACAAGCTTGTCGTCACATTGTTTAAAATGTTTGGGCATAGATATAAGCGCAACATCATTGGTGTATGAAAGAAGCAGCTGGCAACAATTTGGTTGGTGGTCAATTTAGTCTTGTATATATACACCACAAATCAGCCCCAAACTGGCCCAGACCTCCTGAGCATGCTCCACAGTTTCCTCGGAAGTCGAGCAGCATAAATGTGTAGAAGAAAGCCTTGAAGAAAATAAGAAAAGGTATCAATGGTATCGACACGCATGTGTGATCATACGAGGAGCCACAGTTTGTGCCGTGTCAGCAGAAATGTACAGAGCTGTACATTGTCCATATTTTCACTGTTCAACATACAACCAGTTTGCCACTTGCTAACTTGTCAATTGTTGGTTTGTGACGTAATAGGTCATCAGGAACTTGCTAAAAAAGCTATATTTGTAGCTCGACTTAACTGTGCATGTTAACATGCTAGATAATCAGCATTGAAAAGGCTACAGTTGAACAAAACTGGGTGTTAGCAGAAAGACACATTTATCTGAAATAAATCAAAACCAATTTGACTAAATGAAAGGACTATGTTCTTTAGTTTGTTAACTTACTGTGTCTGTGTCACCATATTCTTGTGCATTAACTCCAGTCAAAACAAAACCTTTGAAAGAGTGCAGAAGTTGAACTTTCATCAATTGGACCATGATTCAAACTTCTTCTTTTGAGCATTGACTTCATCTATAAAACTCCAGATAAAAGCTAAAAGTGACTAAGTGTTCTTCTTTCAGTGAGTGTGTCTGTGTCGTTCTGTCTGTGTGAGTCAGCGAGTGTGCCCACCCCCACAGCTTTACAGTAGATAAGAAAGGGCAGTGAGAGGCTCTGGGGGTATCCATTACTCACTGGATGCCTATGGAGAGCAGAGAGCAGCACCTGAATCTGGTTTAATGGTGGAAATGGATGCACCGTCTCCCCGCAGAGTAATCCTTTTTACGGCCAACGCTCACCTGTGATATATGGAGAGAAGACGGATGCCAGCGAGGGCGGCAGAGGGACACAGAGCTGATTGGACAGATTCTTCTGGATGATGGGGAGGTCGAGCGTAGCTTTGAACTTGTGCCACTGTTCAGGGTCAGGCAGGGGGCTGATTGAGTGCTGCTGTGCTCCCAAAGGAGGGGAAGAGGATGAGAACATATTTTCAGTGAGTCGACTCGAAGGAGACGATCTTAATGGACAAGTTTGTTACAGAACACTCGGACATCGACCTCAGCCATGAAAACATCGACCACAATAAGTCACTAAAAGCTATACTTGTGCTTAAGTTTTGTAACAGTTGCTTGTTGGTTCCTTTTGCAGAATTTTAGTTGTAAATGTGTATTGCTGTGCAGTTAAAATTGCACCTATTCTTCCAACAAGTCTGAGCTTGATTTTTATTCTAGTATTTGTTTCACCGATCAGCAGATATCTGTGTCTGTAGCTGGATTTTTGCAGAATTAGTAGTACTTTTGTTTTTGTTGTGGAGGCCTATTAGTAAGAGACAGAAATGTTGTTGTCTTCTCCATGAAGACGAGTGGGGTCGTGGTGAAGGAAAGAATGGTGACGGTCATCTTTTTTTTCATTCCCTGCTTTCTTTACCCCTGGAGATCTAGCTAGCGCCACAATTTCTGCTTTAAAAGCTCTCTTAGCTTTTTTTCTGTCTAGTAAATAAAAATCTCCATTAAGCTACCACCAGAACACCGCTCTGTGTGAAACATTGTTGTCAACTTGCTTACTTCTCAGCTAACAAATTTTCCTTTGGCATAGACTTTATGACTTTGATCAGTTAGCACCTTCACTAGTTTGTAGTCAACAATCCAATTGGTGCCTACATCCAACTATGGTTAAAACAAGGTGTACATCCATGTTTCTTCAAGGCATTGGCACTTTGAAGTTAATTATGCCAACATCCTAACATGCTTACAATGTTGATCATATTTTAGTTTGAGGTGCTGGATAAGCTCAGTTGGTGAAGCAGGCGCCCCTAAATTCAGAGGCAGCAGTTGACTTATTGGCCAGCCTCTTCTCTTTAATGCAGGTCTACCCGTCTCTCTTCAGCTGCTCAATCAATAAAGGCAAAAAAAAACCAAAAAGAGTCATCTTGAAAAAATCATCCAGTAGTTGTCAACACATTGCCTTATGAAGACAACTCAGATAGCTTAACTCAAGAGGGTTCATCATCAGGGTGTTGTACCAATCTGTCATTTAGAAGTTGAGATACTTTGAGGGCTGAGTAAAAAACGTTTAACCTGCTGTTGATGCCAGAGGATGAGTCATTTAATCAGTATGATTCATCATCATGATCACCATATAT
Organism: Labrus mixtus; assembly: GCF_963584025.1. NCBI lineage: Eukaryota > Metazoa > Chordata > Actinopteri > Labriformes > Labridae > Labrus > Labrus mixtus. Next base: position 6,035,844 of record NC_083614.1, read on the forward strand.
ACCAAAGACGCCAGCAGAAAAAGCATCAACAGGTTAAAAATCTTCACCTGGGTGTTCCTGTGAAATGAAGTTTTGTCTTGACTATTACATTTCCCAAACAACCTGACTGCGAGGGAGCTGATTAAATGCAAGTAAAGGTTACAGTAAGCACAACAGTAAAATGTACAAATACCAGTTCTAAGTACCAGTGAGATCTGGCCTACTTCCTGCAATGATCAAAGTTTTCCTGTTGGAAAGTAGAAGCACTCATAAAACTGGAACAGAAATAAAAGTTCAGTCAAGGTAATAAACACAAACTGAACAAGGAGAAAAGCTGAAAAATGTGCAGCTCAAAGGAACTGAAATGTTTTCTCAAGGACATGAATGGAGCCTTCATTAAAAAAAAAAAAAAAAACAGACACAAGAATGATGAATGTTGCAGGAGCAAAAATGGTTTTGGAAGAAATCTTCAATTTATGGCCCTTTCAGCTCTTGTTTATTTTCATATGTTTTTATTGTTTTAGAGATTCCGATCTTATTATCTCATTAAGTATTTATAACAAGGCAATAAAATACAACAAGGCCAAGTGAGCGTGAAAACCTTTCGCCTCCAATCTTTAAATATAGACAGATCGCTCTGGGATGCAATAAATGAAACGAAGGAAATAAAGCTTGCTGACTGACAATGGTCCTGCAGAGCAGTTCAAATACTGCATTAAATGAATATTAAATGTCTATATCTGTGACCCATGCATATATATGCAGTGTTTGTTTGCATGGTGATGACACATGAACCCGTTTATTCATTTCTATGTTTATGCCAGACTTGCTTTGCATTTCGCATCATGAAAAGATTAAAAAGTTAATTTTGAAGTTTTGCTCTGAGGCTGTGAAAATGTTGAGAACACTCAGAGGTGAATGGCAATCTTCTGCACACACACACACACACACACACACACACACACACACACACACACACGCACACACACACGCACACACACACACACACACACACACACACACACACACGCCTTGTTGTTGTTTGTGGTTGATGTGTCACTGGCACTCCTCTTTCACACTGAGCGTAGGGGGAGTTGGAGCACAGAGGACTCAACTAGCGAGGCTTTTTATTGCTTTATTGCTTCCTCCTAAAGAAAAAGAGCACAAAGGACTATAGAGCAGACCCCCCCCACCAGCCTCCCTTCAGCCCCCCTGCAGACCCCCTCCTGCTGGGAAGAACAGGCCCATGGTGAGCGGTAGGCCTCCCTCTTTTTGAAGGCCGGCCTCTGAATAGTCGGCTGCGGTCATCGTTATCCTCCCAATTAACACTCGTTTGTCTGCGGTGAATTCAATTAGAGGCATATTCATGAGTGACCAGCAGGGGAGGTGTGCGTGTGGGAGGGGGGGTCACCACATCAGAGCTCTGTGGGTCAGCCCTGGTTCACACACGACAGCCATACATATGCAAGGTCGTTTCTTTCTGTGAAAGAACAGAGCAGTCAGGAGCAGAGGGTTACAGAAAGTGTATCATGAATATTGATTAAAGGATGTTGGAAAATATACCAAATTATTGTACCTGCACTTGTTTCATAAATTTAGGTACTAATAAAAATCACATGATATCAATACCTGCTTCAGTACTAACATAAATAGAAGTCCTGGGCACTGGGGCACTAGGGATGCAGAGGTTACCGGATCGATATGGTTGCGAAGCGTTTCTGTTTTTTTAAAGACATTGACTATGCAGCAGTTTACAATAAAGCCAATAGGTGGCAGTAGAAGCCAAACTACGTCATGCAACGCACAATTTAAATCAATACAAACAAACTCTAGCCACCATTAGCAAACAAAGCAAAAACAAAATTATAGGGGTATTTTGAATCTTTGCAATCAGCTGGAGGTCGGGAGTTGGACATGATTCATGCAATGTGCAAGCTCGGCAAAAACAAGTTGACAGAGGTTGTTCTGCAAAGTGACCATCAGAAGTAACTAATCCCATTCATACTCATTCATACGCCACCGACGAAGCAGCGGGAGCAATTTAGGGTTAAGTGTCCTGCTCAAGGACACATCAGACATGTGGCTGCAGGAGCTGGGGATCGAACCCCCGACCTGCCGGTTAAGAGACGACCGACTCTACTGAGCCACAGCTCCGGTGTTTTAAGTTGTAGGATACTTAAAATTATACCTTTGCTGTTATTCTCAACATTAAAGAATATCTGTTGTTGAGACTTCTTTGTAGGACATGGTTCATTTTCCAAAACATTGTGTATCATGATACGCATGTTATTGACCTGTGTACCGGGATACGTATTATATCATGAAATTGTGGGAAATACCCAGTCCTTCTGGGTAGCCAACATTGGGTATCTTGTTTTTAACTAACAAAAATAATAAGCCCACTCCGGCACACTGTCTAAATTGTACAAATACGTTGGCAATTCAGACTGTGCTCTCTGTCTAGCTGGGTTAAAAATGTGACTGAAGATCTGTCATCCTTTGAAAGCAAAGGTTCTTTTTGATACCATCTACCTTCAAGATCGTACCTTTTTAAAACAATAGGCATCAAAAAAAGTATTGAAGTTTTGAAAGCATTACCTAGCCTTGAAGACAGAAAAGTATTGACCTGAAGGCGGGCTGCAACCGACAAGTTTATGCAATCATCTTGAAACGTGCTCAGATAAAATTCAAAAATCTTTCATCATTTTAATCTCCCAAGGTATCTACATTGAACCTTCTGCTCTTAGACACTAAAACTGACTTTTTATAGCAACGCCCTGAGGAAGACGCTGTGTGGATCCAAACCAGTGGGAGTTCTTTTCTTTGTTAATTATTTTTTACAAGATATGTTTCCTGAGTCAATCCTTTGACAGCTACGTTTTTTAAACTTCAAGAGATTCTGGATTTCACCTGCAGTTAACCACCCTGTCCCAGTAAGCACCCGGTATCCCTCAACTTCTTAGTTTATCACAATACTAACGATGTTCTGCTATCATTCAAGGGTGTGAGCATGCTTCATGGACTAATATTATTATATTTTTTATTTATTTTAAGCTTTTATTCACCATAACGTGCATACACACACTCACACAATAAAAAAAAGAGATACAAACAAGAGGGGAACTGTGGTATGATACAGTTTTGCAAGCAGATTTAGACAAAAACAAACAGACAAACAAAACAAAAGGAAAAGGGTCAGTAAATAAAATGAATGAATTAGAAAGAGGGACAAAAGAAGTAAATGAGCAAACAGGACAAAGAAAAACATGGAGACAGTATAGTATCAAAATGATGTCAAATAAAACTGGTGGGATAGGTTGTACACATGGTGACGATTTTCGGTGTTATTTGTTTGTTTTTGTTTTGTTTTTCACTTTGTATGGGTGCTAACATGATGATTGCCAAATACAGACTGTTTGTAAATTATATTAAAATTGTTGTGCTAATTTCCTCTCTCCTCCTCGTTTACCCGCCCGGTTCTGCTGCGGCATCAACTCACCAGCATCAAAATGGTGGTGAGAATTGTGGAGTATATTTTGTTGAATTCTGTGAGTTGGTTTTTGAGTGTGGCTGATTGTTGTTCCAGTGATATCTGTTGTGTAAGGAGGTCTAACCATTGTGGACTAATATGAAGTCAAACATGAAGTCTCTGAGGCTAATGGGAATTATGACGCCAATTATCTGGATGTATGGAAAAGTAAAGAGAGCGCCAAAGTCACAAGGATGAATTGTCTGAGGTGACTGAATGGAGGTTTTGGATTTTATAGCAATCTGTCAAATAGCTGAGGTGTATCAGTGTTGAATCTATCCAAAAGGAGGACTCAGTGTTTAAGCAGACACCTGCATGAGTCAGACTTTAAAGAAGAAACTCCTCTGAGGTGTTCTGTGTCTTCATGAGGAGTGATGTTACCGTCTGTGGTATAAATCAGCACTGCAGAGAAGCGTTCAGGTTTCAGTCCTGCTGTCTCGGCGGCGGTGTGATACTGTCCTCGCATGCAATGCAGAGAGGATGTGTCAACAGATAAAACCTAAATTAAACACATCTGTCCGGTAGTCTGAGCAGGCTTCTCCCGCGGTCAACGCCGTGTCAGCACGAGGACACGCTGATCGCTAAATCAGCTCCGGGTTTCAGACCCCCCAACTCCTCAGGGAGAGGACGAGGACATTTTTCAGAGCTGAGGCCCGAGTGAGCGAAGGTCTCAGCCCCTCTGTGTGTCTGACACTGAGGGCGACAGGAAATCAGATAGCATGTCACTGAGGCTGAACGACTCTGACGCTTTAATTGAGAGGCTTGAACCGCTGCTCGCTGTGAGTCATAGGAGGGGATCAGGTTATGAGACTCACTTCCTGTCTCAGCTGAAATCTGCACTTCAGATGAGTTACATGGATTAAAACATGCAGTCATGTTTTTACCCATTTCCTCACCTTCAACACATACTCAACCTTACTTCTTTGTGTTTGACAAGCTTTCAGTAACATTGTGTCATGAGGAACAAACAGTTTCTTAGTTTAAAGCAGTTTCCAGTGTCAAAAACAAGCTGCAGACACAGTATTGACATCGAAAACTTCTGGTTATTTATACGTCGAGCAAAATCAAAGCAAAGAAGGGCTTTGGTCCAAATATTGTATTTCTGTCTCTTGGACAAATGTATGTCAAACATTTTCTCTTTAACTTGTTTAGTCTCGATTCTTATATGCTATGGCCATGTCCACATGTAGTGATGGATCTAAAAACATTTGAAAATGAAACAGATCTTTTTTTCCAGATGAGTATTTCAGCACTTTTCAGACATTTTTCCATTCACACTCACAACTACTTCATGCCCATTCACGTACATTCAGCATGTAGCTGTCAGTGAAAACAAGCTCAGGCTTTCCCACTTAAAACAAACAGACCTCCATGAAGAGCCTAGACACACTGCTTGAAACATTGTTTGCTCTTCTTTAATCCTGTGCTTATAGTCAGTAGCAGCCTTAAAGATGCAGAATGTAATTGCACCATTGCAGCTTGAATAGTCGACATTGACAGACACACCTTTTTATCAGATATTCAAGTTTAATTATTTAAATTTTTTGTGTAATTTTTCCTCTAAAAAGTTGGCTGTGTCCTATATACTGGTGGGACCAATACAGTATAAAATGCTGAGACATCATCGTGATCATAAGTTCAGCTGCCACCATCACCCACTGCACGCCGCCTGACACGATTGAAAAGTTGCCCTCCATTCATTTTGAATTGCAAGCAGCCGCTATAGTGCACAAACTGCACAGGGATACATAACGATGCAGACCAGGCTGGTGACCTTTTAACAGCTTTTCTCCCTCTTTAAGTCATAATTAAGATTCTCAGGAAAAAGGTGGTAAAGTGCAGTAGATAAACCTTGTGGAGTGCTGGTTTGATCGAAAAGACTCATCAGTTAAAAACAAGTGACCAGCGGAGGTGGGTAGTGTGAGTCCAGGACATGGGTAAATGGTAATGGTCTTGAGTTTATACAGCGCTTTTCTAGTCTTCTGACTACTCAAAGCACTTTTACAACGCAGGTAACACCTACACATTCACACGGAGGAGTTTGCTAAAGCAACCATCAGAAGTAACTAATCCCATTCATACGCCACAGATGAAGCAGCGGGAGCAATTCGAGGTTGAGTGTCTTGCCCTAGGACACATCGCCCATGTTGCTGCAGGAGCTGGGGATTGAACCCTGAACCTTAACGGGTTGAGAGACAACGGACTCTACCACTGAGCCACCGTAGGTTGAAAACGACTGAACAGACATCAAGCAGGATTGCAAAACAGATTGAAGTAGAAAGAGAAAGAAAAGAAAGAACTCCAAAGCTGCTGAACACACACTGGAAACTGTCACACAGGACTACAGTTTAAACCTCAAGAATAGTCTTATATACTATTATTTTATATGCTAGATTTACACTAATCTTCTTTAAAAAAGTCTCATGGTGGGAGCATCGTCATGACTGATAAGACAAAGAACTTTTGGTTTTCTGTGTCAGTTTTGTTCCAAAAGTCTCTCTCTGCCCATAAACACTGAAACACTACAGTTTACAATCAGTTTTCAAAAGAAAATAATGTCATCTTTGTTTCAAATGTCTCATGTTTACGGAGCTCTAAACACCACAGTAGTTCCGATCAAGGTGTAAACATTGCAGAAGTTTGGCCACATCCTTAGAGGTTTGTTTTAAAATGCTCTCAAGCTAGTTGCCAATGTTTATTCACAATTTCCCTCCCTGCTCTCATTTTTTGTTTGCCCTGCCCTAATACTTCTGCTGTTTTTTTTTTTTTACCTTGACAATCAAATACTCCCATTCCTATAAATCATTCTTTCTTAATGGAGTCAATCATCTTCTTTGGGTACAGAGAGTATGTGTGAGCTGGTGTGTTTGGGTTGCTGTCTAATGCTCTCATTCAGACTGAAGGACGAGTGAGTTCACTAAATGGGACGCTGAACTAAATCATCATGCTTGGAATATTTCTGATGAGATGATACACTGGTCCACTTAAGAGACGAGTGTGTGATCATATCTGTGTGTGTATCCGCCTGAACATGTAGCCATGCTTAAGCAGCGCTGATGCACATTCATGTCATTAGCCCTCAGAGTGTGTGTGTGTGTGGGTGTGTGTGTGTGTGTGTGTGTGTGTGTGTGTGTGTGTGTGTGTGGGTGTGTGAGGTCCGCCCTGCTTGGAGACCCCGTCGGCCTGCAGCCAGGGCACACAGGCCCCTGCGTCTCCTGAAATCACCTTCATGTGGAGAGACTTTTAGCTCGAGCAGCGACAGGGCGATCCCACTCTTCATTTAATGTCTCATAATTACTTCACAAGAGTTTAACTGAACTCAATTCAAGCTGAAGTGTTCAGGCCTCTTGTCTCCAGGATACAGGGCAGTGGGAGAGTGAGAGGGAGAGTTTCACTCCTGCATCCAATGCAATGAAAGTGTCTCCACTGTTCAATATTATATGAAATAAGAGAATTGTGAAGGAAATGTATCGATTTCAGTGCCTCTCGGCCAAAGTAAAGAAGCTTGTTTTCCAGAAATGGGATCAGTTTGGCTTCATTTCACTCGGGGCATTAAAAATCAAGACTTGCATCCAAAAAAAATGAAATGATTTTGCCCAGAGGAATATAACAGCCCACAGTCAGACAGTTTTAAGAGGCTGGAAAGTTTTATATTTCTTCTCTTTCTATGAAAACAGACGTATATCATTCTAAGAGACAGACGTCCTGTGAAGTGTTTTTCTTATCCTATAACCTCTGTATTCGTATTTTCTTTCATGTAACAAACATTGAGAAAAATGAGAGAAACAGTCAAAGTCATACTTAGGATGTTATGCAACCCGTCTATATGGTGAACATGCCGTTTCAAACCACCAGATGGGATTCTACAGATGAAGAAAAGTGAAGAAGACATACTCCCGGTATAGGACTACAGAAATTCCTCTTTAACAATTGAATCCCTCTGAACTCTACATGTTAATAAGCTCCACTGACGAGTTCATTTATGTAGAAGTATGAGCTCACTTCAGAGTTGACCCGCAAGCAAACCCAGTCAAAACACCAGGAAACGGGTCCAAAAACAAAAACAAGCCTGAGCTCTGACTTTTGGGGGCGTTCAGGGGATCACACGACGTCGGCGCTCTCTAAAGGTCACAAGGTTCTGGAAAAAGAGTCCATCTGGAGGAACCTATGACACAGGGGTGCAGAGTATCAGGTAACACTTGAGGTGTATTTTTTCCACAAGTGTCAACTTTGGAGATGTTAAGCCCTCGTTCGTGCGTTTTTGTCTGACAGGGTTTTATTTCTGAAGTCCCCCAACAGGGCCGTCTTTGACTCTAATATTTCACTTTGTGGCTCCAACAGCATCTCTGCTAGAAGTCAACAACATAAAGCGGTGGAAATTATACTTTCAATAAGCAAACGTATTTGCCAAAATAAAAGGAAAACTTTTCTTGCTAAGCTTAAGGGCGTGGTCACACTGGCAATCTGTACCGTGCCTAAGCATGCTTCACCCCTAAAGTCCAGTTCGTTTAACCAGTGTGACTGCCCCGTATCATGGCCATGGCATGCTTCTGAGAGGTGTGCATCGGCACGGTACAGTTCATGCACGAGCACGAGCACAAGCACGTGGGTGAAAAAAAATTGACAGCCTTTATTATGGAGAAATCCAGAGGGTTCTGGCTAAAATGACTCAAAGTAAAGACACAAAGTAGCAGTCATGTTCTCCGATGTGCAGACTCGGACTCGACTGCACATCTCTTTTATTTTTAAAATTTATCTCATTAAAAATACTTAAAATAAGACAGTCAATGTCAGCATGTGCCGCATTGAGTGGCATAGCGCGGCTCATATGCTGCATATGCCGCGGCAAATGAGTGGCATATGCTGTTCTGGTCCACTCGTGCTGTGTCAGGCCAGCACATGCCATGGCACAAAAGTGGCATATCCTTGTGGTCCACTCATGTGCCGCGGCACATGCCACATATGACGGCATATGTCGTTCTAGTCCACTCATGTGCCGCAGCATATGGTGTATATGAGTGGCATATGCCGTTCCGGTCCACTAATGTGCTGTGTCAGGCCAGCACATGCCGCGGCACATGAGTGTCATATGAGTGGACCAGTTATTCCGTTATTGATCATACAGGGACTTTACTTTTCAGCTATGCTGTTCTGGTCCACACATGTGCCACGGCATATGTTGCATATGAATGGCATATGCCGCAGCACAAGAGTGGCATATTAGTGGCATATGCCTTTCTGGTCCACTCATGTGCTGTGTCTGGTCAACACATGCCGCGGCATATGAGTGGCAGAGAGAGTGCAACTGTATTCCTGTGCTCACAAAGCAGTAAACCAGCAATAGAAGCTCTGTATTAAATTATGTCTTAATCAAAATGTATTAATATCATTAAGGACTAAAGAGTTTATAACAAATGACGTAAAGAAATGCATAGTACAAATATCTGGTCAAACAAAAAAAATTTATAAATAAAGAAAAAACTAATTTTCTTATGTGAAGAAATATGTTCTTGCATTCCAATTCTTACAGAGTAGAAATGGATTGAAGAAGTGATATTGACATGATTGTAACATGATGTGAAACTATCACTGTTCGTAAAATGTAATATGGCGTTCATGCTCTTCCTCATGTCTTTACATCCTCAAACAACACGAGTGACATCTTTAACGTCTCTTTTTTTTCCTCTGTTGTGACAAATAGCTCTGGTAGCTGTGACAGCGCGCAGCTGAGCGGGACATTTAGATTGTATAGAATTAAATGCAAGCAGCTGCGGGGCTAATCGAGGGCTATAACATTTGGCTTTAATTACGGAAATGTCATGAAAGCAGCTCACGAACACAATGGAGCTGAAAGAAAAGAAGAAAGTAAAAGAGCACATGAGAAAACCTTGCAGAGGATTTTTCGTATGGAGATTTGTCGGAAGGAGAAAAGATCAGACGTGTGCGACTTAAAACGGAGAACGCAGCTCCCTGCTCTTCATCTCACATTTGACCCCAAAGTGGAATGTTTTATGAGGTTAATGCATTCATTTTTTCTCAGATATATACCTTGCTACGCTTCACTTGTGGCTTTAAAACATGAAGAAATATGACATTTTTCATGAATCATTTCACTGAGGGATGCTTCACAGGACAGTTTTTGTTAAGTGCACCGTGGGAAAGAATGTTTGAGACAGAAATAAAAACTCAAATGAAAGATTATGAATGTAGAGGAGTTATTGATATACTGTGTAGTCCTGTTCTGTGTTCATGCATTCCCTCTCCATCAAAAGAACATCAAACCCTTCTTTCCCCACCGTGCCAAAACACAGCATGACTCGTATGATAGCAGGAGAGTATGGGAGAGAAGTGGATGTTTGGCGTGTGAAGTTAAAGGAGTTGGGTTGTGGAATTACCCTTAAACAGATGCCGTGGATTAAAAGTGGAGTGGGCCACACCCGTCAAGGCACAGACTCATTACACTTGATTGATTAGTGTGTAATTAGTTTGGTCACTGATCACTGGTTGACAAAAATACACATCACATCCTGTGCGCTGTGGACAACACGTCCATACAGAAGCCTGCAGACGAGTCAAGAGTCTGTAAACTCTCCTTTTCCAGACGTGACATTTAACCACCAAACACGGGGGGAATTCCCTGTGGTTTCTATGTTGACGGTTGCAAGTGGGCACGGATCACATAATGCTAAACAATGACGCTCACTGTTTCCTGACGGTGACGCAGTGCAAAGGTAGAAGGGTGACAGATAAAAGATAGGAGCTCTGACCACAGGCTGCAGGATAAAAGAATGTAAAGACACTGGAAAACAGTGTTTGAACTTTGTAATTTAGGGTCCTATTTACATTATAGTTAACATCTCAATAGTATTTGAAAATAATTCAAATTAGATTTAAAAAATAATATTTTAAGTTATATTAAATGTTTGGTATTGGTGCAGGGGAGATCAGTTTATTACTTAAGATATTTTGATATCAATGTGCCGTACCAGTCAAAAGAATAGTTGCACAAATTGGCTTTGGCTATGGTCAGCCAGTATGTGCAGATAATAAATTGAATTTATCAAAGTAAACGTCTCCATGTGCTAGCATTTTGCCTTTAACCATCCTAACTGTTGGGTGGTACACCGTCATTATCTCAGACACTGAAGATGACACTGAGACTGAACCATTAACCACTGACAGTCAATTTTCCCACGGTGCACGATCAAAAACATTTTAATAATGTTTGCAGCTTCACCATACATGAAAGCACCGTCACCAGTGTTTAAGATCTTTTAAGAAAGCTTATCTGCCACAAAATTCCTCCAACCACGATACCTGCAACAGATAAGACACTAGTAGACAGAGGAGATTACATTTGATGTATCATGATGATCCACATTTTAAATCTCACATATAGTTTTACAACGCTCAATGCTATATACTAAGCGAGAAGTCTGCAGAAGGCGCTAAGCGTCTTGTTCTTCAAATCACGCGATAGTTCCCCGATATGAAACCAAAAAAAATAACGAGACTGCTTAAAGCTTCTACGTAAGCTGTTGAACCCTCCTATGTAGGCTCTTTTCTCCCAGCATTGGAGAGCAACCCTCCCATGCAGTGTTCTGGCCCCTGGGAGGCTTTCGGAGAGCTGGCCAATCAGAAGACAGTGGGTACGTGCGGAGTAGGGCCTTAAAGAGACAGCAGCTGGAACAAACCATTTCTCTAAAGGTTTTACAGACTGACAAAACAAGAGGTGAAAATGAAGATAATATGGGATCTTTAACTGCAAAGGATAATTGCCCCCCAACTTCCCCCAATATTATATCTAAAACATAGAACAGTAGAAAATAACTACATTTAGTAAAATACATTCTCCAAACACAAAAACCAACCCCATGGAGTCCAAGCACCAAAGACCTTCTGTCAAGACACATTTCCATGACATCTATAGGACTGTAAAATCCGGAATATAAGTCACACCGGTATATAAGACTGTTTTGAAGGTCTCTTAGAGAGAAAAAAAAGTTTAAACTGTCTTCCTGCGTGACGATTTATATTGTGTTCAGCGATGTCTACAACGTGCAGTTTCTGTGCAGCTGTGTCGTTCTTTTAGTTGCGTTTTTTTTCACGTTCGGGGGTTTGCACTCCTACTAGCTACAGTACTGTAGTTGTGCTCTCAGCCTGCAGGGAAAGTTGTGAGGAACAGACTCCTAGCTGGTGAGCCCGACTCCGCTGGTCACTCTTTAACTTTAACATATGACTCTTTCAATCTAAAGAGCACTCCACAAGTTTTATTTACTGAACAATATACCACTGTTTTCTGTAAATGCATGATTATCACCTCGTGAGGAAGAAAAGCTTTCAATACACAATGAATGGGGATGGGTTTTTAATCGCATCAGGTCGCAGTGATAGGGGCTGCGTCACCCGCGGTAATGACGGTGCATGTTTCAGTATTTTATACTGGTATATTGGTCGCATTGGTGTATAAGACGCAGCCAACTTTTAAGACGAAAAAGTAGGTATTAAAAGTGCGTCTTCTACACCGGATTTTACGGTAATAAATAGTTTTTCTTTCTTGTCTCTCCTGATTGAACTTAATGTAGCACTTGGTACAAACGGGCTTAAAATGTACATATTTTTCTTATTATCCCCTATTTCCATTTTGTATCTCTAGATCTTTGTTCTGTTATTGTATTATATTTAATTCTTAACTATATTTGATGTATTTCATATTTTAATACAAACCCTTTGTCAATGGAACTCACAAGCATCCTAATTTCTCATGATAGTACTCGTATAACCAGTGACAACAAACATCTTAAATCCTGATGAATAAAGCTGGACCTCTCTGCTTGTTTAAGGGCTGCTGTTGTGTAGGGAGTCATGCAGACTTCAGTTCAAATAAATGAATGTCAATCAAAAGTAATCAGCTGGGCTCCCTCACTCTTTAACATGATGTCAGCAGCAGAATGAGCTGTTATATGATCAATGTTTTCTCATAGTTATGAAAGTTTATATTCACTCAGATTTTATTGGGTTCTTTAAGAGATTCTTTAAACTCCAATATCACAAAAGCATTTAATCAATTTCAAGCCAAAGTTTCGACTTTTCATCAGGAGACCATGTTGAATACAATAACTGAGTGATGCTGGAGTGTCAAGTGCACTGTAGGCAGCTGCGTCACAGCTGCTCATGGTTTCCTCTATAAGAGCTGCGGGTTTGGCAGCCACTTCTCCAGAACGGTTACTGTGAGGGGAAGTCAGAGGAAAGCTGACCACCTTTCCCAAACTAAAGCACAGAGAGCTTTTCTGAAACATTCAGCTTCTTCTTCTCACACGCTCAACTCATCCCTTCCCCCCAAACATTCACATGAAACCGAGCTGTCGTCAACAGCCCGAGCGTACTTTCCTTTCGGTCCCGTCACACATGGCCGGAGGTTGGCCGGTCTGGTCTGAGGTTCCTGCTGAACCCAGGCGGCAGGTGAGGTCCCGCTGAGCGCTGAAACCCTGGAATCCACCTCCATAAATAACAAACTGTTTAAATTTGCTGCAATAACAAGAACATGTGACCGAGCTGAGTTTTCCACATTCCTCCGCACAAACCGATTCCATATTTGCCACGAACAGGTCGAGCCTTTACTGCCAAACATAAACCAAAGTAATGGCACTCCATTTTACTATACAGTATATCAGCCATATAAACATCCTCACAATAAAAGCTGTGTGTATGTTGCTGTGTGTGGATTCACTGGGTTAAAGTTACAAAGTGTTTCCACGAGTAGATAAAACTGTCAGCGTCGATCACAGACTCAGCTGTGTTCAGAGTAATGTTGAAGTTTCACTTAATTTCCTAATTTTGAGCAACGAAGAAAAAGTATTGACTGAAAATATGACCTTACCCCTTTCATATATTATAAATCATTCATTATTGCAGATATTGTAAATGTATAATGCACATTCCAGGACCTCCAGGAAACAGAAACCACTTCTTACTGTAGGTGTTCAACAGAAAATCTGGAAGCTCTTATGAACCACTTTGACTTTGAATATATATGAAAATGTGCAGATTATTACCTCCACAGAGGTGATGCAAAGAAGGAAAAGGTGTGGAGAGTCACATCCATTTTTAATATGCAGCTCTAGGTGGAGGACTGCACGGAGCTCTGAGGCTGAAGTGTGAGAAGATAAAAGCAAGGGGCTTATAGGCCGAGCTCAGAGTTCATCACAGGAGCCTCTGTTAATGGATTCCTCATTTACAGGCCTGAAAGTCTTACCCACACTCTCGCTCTCTTCATGTGGGTCGACAACAAGTTACCTTAAGTTTTCTTTTCTTGTGTATATTATGGGGGGAAAAGCATCTCAAATAAGCCATACATGCTCTTTTCCAGCCTGGAGCTTGTAAATCTATCAGTGAAGTATTTCCTAAGTACATTTTGTTTTATGGCAGCTACATTTTCTAGAAGGTTAACCTCGCTCTCACTTCCTGTAGACCTCTCCAGTCCCCTCTTTGAGTGAACAGAGATTCCACAAAACCTGAGGGGGTCATGCTGCTCACACCACAGACACACAGACACACAGGAATACACCACCTGTTTAGACAGTAATGTGAACATGTGACATAAAAAGTTATAGAAAATAATACAATATAACTTTATAAAATAACAGCAAAGTCATATGACGCATTGGTTGATACTTTACTTTTGTTTCTGTGTCACATTCTGTTAAAAGTGAATTTAAAAAACTGCCTGATCTCCTATCTTGGCCATAACCAGCTTATATTTGGGGCATATTTAGAAGGTGAAGTTATGTTAGGTTTTAGCAACAAATTACTTGGTTTATTTTAGGAAAAAAGGCGTACATCTCATTTCTACGTGATGGTTATTTTTGCTCTTTATTTCCTCAATGCATTAAGAACAAGCTGCACTCAGTTCTGTGTTTCCCACACATAAACGCCCAGGTATATTAATGACCGTCCAAGAAGCCTACATTTCAGACATTTTTCAATTAATTTTTCATGTAATAATGAAATTGCTGACCTCAGGTTAGAGCGAACAAGAGAGAGAGGTCCGCTGTCCGTACGGACAATATCAATCTCAATATCAATATAACAATGGTTCGTCAAAATTTTGATAGATTTACACCTGTGATAACACCACCCAAACACTCTGAAAGGGGGGCGCCTTAAATGCTAGTTGCCATCAGAAATTAAAGAGAAGAAGAAAAAAATGACATCCCGCCAATCATGTCGCAGGGATATGTAGGCAGGCTTACAGCATGTGGAGCGGAATGCAAACACAGCCGAGATGAGCGATAGAAAATGCTGAGTTTTCCTGCAGTAAAAAAACATTGTTAAAAGAAAGTACGCTCTAATTCAGGAGTTTGGAGACAAAAAAAACAGAGTAACGTGCTCTTAAACTGTGCCAACACAAGTGCAGCTAAAACGGGCAACACCTCGAACCTTTTCCACCGTTTGAAACAATATCACTCGTTAGAAACCACTGAAGGAAAGAAACGACCAAACGTCTCAAACGAGTGTTAGTGGACCCTTAGCGAGCAGCAGGCCAGTCAGTGTTACTCCACAGCAGCTAACTGTCACATCAGTGTTTTCCAGCACTGTGCACTGAGCTGATGATGGTGAAATGTTCCTCTGTTCAAGTAGAGTTTGTCAAGTTCTGACAATAAAGAACAATTGAACCACAATTAACCATCTGGTTTCTTCAACTTTCACTCAGAAGCAAAAATCAGCCTGTAAATTTGAAAGAAACAATGATTTAACTTTTATTGTGATAATATCGATATCCACTGATATGACATTTTTTATCGTGATAACATTTTTAGTCATATCACCTAGGCCTATGTATGTCTTGTACTGAAGCTTCTCATGCCTTTGTTCCAAGATTCTGCAACTGCTTGCTGCCCATATGATTCTGCACTCTCTTGGTTTTGCTGTGTCTTGATAACAAGTCTCCCTATACACGAGGTTCACCTGTTGTGATAACGGAGACTCAAGAGAACGTTTTTGAAAACGGGAAATTTGTTGTGTTGCTCGGAGCCCCTGAAGGCTCAGTTAAGAAAAATTAAAACAATGATCGTGATTCACATTTCAGAAAGAGTCATGCAGCCCTGGTGTACAGATGTATATAATAAAACACTTTAAACTTTAACACACATTCTGGTTTGCTACATACAGTAAAGGCCACCCAGAGTTCATCACACTGGTGAGTAAACATTACTGAGAAATACCTGCAGAAAAGTAAACTCTGTAGAGAATGGTTGCAAGAAAAAAAAAGGACAAATCAAGCGTCAATCTAGTAAACATGACGTGGAGGTGAAGGAATGTGACCGCGGAAAATGAGGAGCAACTCCAAAAGTTAGAGTTGTAAAATTCCACCAGGTGCATGATGGGAAATGAAGACGTTAGGAATATAGCTGCAGTCTTGCAGTAAGTGACCATGCAAAATGTTAGTTGTGACTAAAACCTCTGAGCTGCTGACACATTGTTTTTGGATGGAAGAAGGCATCAGGCGTAAGTCTTTCATTTTCTCCGATGTCTTCTAGTGTCAAAGGCACAAGTTGTCTCTAAGCCAGGAGTCAGCATCTTTGTAATGTTGAGCCTCTTTAGTCATGCAGACTATGAATGTAGATGAAGAAAGAAGGGGATAAATCTACTGTATGTACCTCACCCTGCACACGTCCCACAAGAAATACGATCCTCGCAAATCTCAGAGAGAAACAATGTGACACACGACTTTCATATCCACTCAGTGAGAGCGCATGTGAGCCTGAGCCGAGAGCCAAGCCCCCTCAAACCCTGCTCTCTCTCTCTCTCTGCCACTGAAACCTTTAGCGGCTATTCTTGTCTCCATGCACCATGTAATTAAGTTCCTGTCGTTCTCCGCTCCCTAACATTGCTTAACATAAATGGAGGCCTTGCTCGTTAATTAGTTCCAGTGTGTGATCACGAGCGCTCAGACGCTGAGATGAGTCCACTCCCTCTCCATGTAAAGCTTGGTGGTGGTGGTGGAGAAGGGAGAGCTGTAAATGAAAGTGGAACATCAATCCTGAGGGTGTGATGGGAGGGAGACCATGTCAAGTTAATGAAGAGAGAAAGTTAAGCCAGTTGTAACACTGGCCCCGGCTCTGAGTGTTGTGACATCCTCCCCTAACTCCCTTCACTTTTCCTTCTAACTTTACTTCACTGCAGAGATTTATTGCTTATTGCTTTCCAGCTCTCTAAGGAATTTGAAAAATGTTTGTTTTTCCATCAACAAAAAACACATGTGAAATGACACATTCATTTAATGCCACAATGCCAACTCATGCACATTGGTGCATACATTAAGGCCAAGTGCTTCAGACTTTCAGCATGTGTGTAGTCAATGGATATAGTCAAAGTCGATGCAGCTTTTTACCCCTGCAGACTGGAGTTCAAAACCCACACTACGATGCTTTTGATTAGAAAGCATGCCTTAACATTTTAAGTTTTTGTTAGAAAAGAAGAAAACAGCTTAAAACACACTTTAAAGGACCTGTGAAACGATGGGCAATGATGAATAATCAGATAACATACAAACTAAGGTAGATAACACATGTTAAAGGGTACCAGTACCTTAATACAGACATGAGCAGGAGATATTCACAAAAGGTCTTAGAATAGATGTTATTGGATCCTCAAAACTGAAACTTCAGTACCAGTACTTAAAAAAAACTGATCTTATACCTTAAAATACTTAAAAAATGTGAAAGTAGCCAAAAGATAACTTAAGCCAGACCTGAGTGTTTAGGAACAATAGAAAACAGCACTAAATAGTGACCGAGAAGAATGGAATATTCTACAAATCGTTTGAAAGTCACTCATTTGACTGCCAATCGAACAGTCAAGAAACTTCTTATGAAACGACGATCATTCATTTTTAGCTATATGAGGGGGCTCAATGTCTAATTCTACTAGTTTTGTCTGTTTTTAACATATCAGTACTTTTAATGCAACTCTGAAAACAACTGGTACTTTTAATCCATACGACTCGATACAATAAGAAACACTTTATCGTCCCCTTGGGGAAATTTGTCTTGGACTCAAAGATCAAACTCATTAGTGTGTGCATGACATTTTTTGAAAATTCTGTTCTTGGACCGTTAGGGGAACAAGCACATACAGAATAAGGTAATTTTTTCAAAGCTAACAGTCTACACTTTAAGTATTTGTTGAGATGCTTCCAAGAATCATCAAAACGGGCATACTGCTGTAAAAATAAAGCAGGCTTTCCTTACAGATCACAATCTGTTAAGCGTTAGTGCCCTTCATGCTTTAGGGATGTGAGTTAATGATTGAGGCAGCATATCCAAGTGTTCAAAAAATTTCATTTGCTACAATAAAAATTCAGTCATTGGTCCAGTTGTGTGCAATTGGCTGGGTATCGATACATCAGAACAGGGTCATGCACCTCCATTCAACTCAGACTCTCACTGGCTATTATAGGCTGGGAACAGAGAATAGAAGGTCTTCCACTGGTCACACGATGAGTGAATGAAAAGGTCAGAGTGTGGTTGCCATTATGATGTATCACAGACAAACAATATTTTAGAAAATAAAGTGGGGAATCGGGAACAGTGGTGTAAAAAAATAGACATTCAGCGTTGAGTCTGCTACAGGAAAAATCTGACCAATCAGATTCCTCATCTAAATCCGTAGCAGGGGAAGCTAGTTAACACAAACTAAAGGGTTACCATACAGTATCTAAAGGGGATCCCTGACAACAAACCAAAAGCACCTTAAAACAGATACTACGGACATGTTGAAACAGCTGCCAGGGTACCCGTAAACAGATCTAAGCATATTTTAGAAGGAAGTAAGCCGTTTAAACAGATGTCAAAGGTGAATTTAAACTACAGCTTATCATATTTGACCTCATTTATATGACAGAAAAATGGACTTTGACAAAGCATCAAGGTTTGAATGCTCAAACATGAAATTAAGACATCACACTAGTTGTTGCATCGGGGTAGATGGTTGGCTGATACCCTCTATGTGTAAGTCAGGTTGTAAAGGGTTCTCTGTTTTTGCATGTATGGAGGCTGTTAGGGCAATAAATTCTGTGTTGTTTCCATATATGACGTGAATCATATGTGACAAATCAGTGATACGATGCATTGTGAAGGTGGAAAGATGAAATTCCTCGGCTTCATCCCGCGGTGCAGTTACTGCGTTATGGATGGGCAGCCCTGATTAATGCAGCACAGTGATATATACGGCACTGCAATATGGAGGGCCATATTTATGAAGTCCTTTAATCTCCCTTGACAACGGGCTCACATGAGCCAACAGGCTCATCTCCAGTGGCCACATTAGGGCCAACTGTTCTGCTCTCTGCCTTGAATTACCGCTGTCACCTGTCAGAGATTTCACAGGACCGTGCCTCATTTGAGGTCAATTTCTGCCTTTCCCAGCAGATCAGCGGGTCCAGCAGAGAGGCAAGCCGATAAAAGTTTGGGATTTTGAGGAGTGCGGATTATAGGATCAAAAGGCAATGGCGCTAATCCCTCCCCGTTATTAAAGATGATAGCGCTATAAATGACAACACATGCAAAAGTTCTCCCGACTCCAAACTCTTGGTTGCGTATGTAAGTACTTAACGGAAACAAGCTCGAGGGATGGGGCCGCCTGCAAGCTGGATTAACCAGGAGAGCTGGGATGTTGATCCTAGAGTCACTCTCTTAGTTTCTTCTTTTTTATTTCTCTTTCTTTCTGCGAGGAAGTGCATGACGGTCTGTGGATTCGGAGACAGGAGTAGCAAGGTTGTGGAAGCTACTGTCTCTGCACTGTACGCGGCAATTATCTGCAGAAGCCCTGGAAAGCTAATTGGAAGAGATGTGGGATAAATCCCAGCCTGGGGGAATTGTGCTAATTTTCCACTTTGAGCTGACCTAATAAGAGGACCATCCACTGCCACTGGAATGATGGTGTGCAGCAGGAGAGAGAGAGAAAGCAATGCCATTCTCATTCTCTGTTAACATGCATACTTAATGACCCTCACACTCTGGGATCCAGCTCCACAGCACAGATTATATTACATCTTGTGGAGCCTTCTTTCACTTAAACAGGCGTCCTGCTAATATCCATGTGCACGGGTGTGTTATTTCTGGGAGTTGAGCCCAGTACCTCTCCAGCTGACACTGCCCTCATATTACTTTGTCTCATGAACATCCCAAACAGCACGGACACTCGCGTTGTGGATTCCTCCCGAGCAGTGAAGTGTGCACAACCACAGTCAGGACTCCTCTGCGCATATGACAAATCTAATCCTCCTCCTTCCAACATCTAACAGGGAAGTCTCTATTCAGACACGACCTTAATCACATTAACCCCCTTCTTTTTTTTCCCCACTGTGCACCAGACCTGCAGCTTGAACTCAGTTCCAGGGTTCCTTCATGGTTTCTGCAGTGTTGGGTTAAGCCCACAGAGAGCTCGCCCAAGAATTCAAGTCCTCCTATTCGTCAAGTTTTTAAACCACGACATGTCCCAGAACATTTCTATTAAAAATGACCTTTTGTGTGATGGACAGATTAAAAAAAGATAATTATAGTGAGGAGAAAGACTTCCAGTGTAAACTGACAATCATCATCGCAGACGTTGGAAACATTTCTGTTAATGCACAACCAATCCACAGCCGTTTGATTTTTTTGTGTTTTTGTTTAATAAACTGCTGTAATTTAACATGCACCAGGGGTTTGTAGTTTTCTGGCAGACTATTGTTGTCCCCTGTAATGAAAAACTCATTTTAACAAACACTAACTCTCTGTAAAGGAACATCACTGGTTGCAGCCGTGCCTCCATGTATTAATCATTTCCATGATTTGATTCAAGCCAGTTGCACCAGATGTTCGTCTCGCTGTGCCTCATTATAAAGAAGTGTTAAGTCAGTCAGGGGTTCGTTTTTATGAAACCAGAACAAACCAGAGAGCACAGCACATAGATCTGCTGCCACACGGCTACAGCTGTTTGGACGCAGGTGAGACGAATGCTCTGATTATGTGAGGGATAAAAGTTCAGGAAGTTCTGATACTGATGTATGACATTAGATTGGAAGTCATGATGAGTTTGATGAAACCTAAAAAAGGCAACATCTGCACACTTTCCCCACATACAACATTTAGAAACAACTCTCCTGATCCTACCTGGATACTTGTAGGGTAAGCATGTTTTATGTATGGAAACCAGTCAAACCACACCCATATTTATTTATTGTAATACACATAGACATGATGAGTCTCCCTAATATGATTCTTGTCAAATTTTAGGCCATAAAACTGTTTTTTATTTATTTTTTTAAAGATTTCTTTTTGGGCTCTTTGTGCCTTTATTGGAGAGATAGGACAGTGGAATGACATGCGGGAAAGGAGCCACAGGTCGGATTCGAACCCGGGCCGCCCACTCGGAGGACTACAGCCTCCATACATGGGGCGCGCACTAACCACTGCACCACCAGCGCCCTGAAAGTGCTTTTCTTTTTAACAACAGTGTTTATTTAAACTAAATTCAAGACACACATACAGACATCTATTTTAACTTCCGACAAGTTCGATTTCAGTCACCTGTTTTTACATCCCTGTAACTTTCTTGCTCTAACAACTGTGTTGGGTTGTTTTCCAAATTAAGTCTAAAAGAAATATTGCTTATAAAGTTGGAGTCACATCTATCGTTATGTAGTTGATATGTTTGGACTGGATTAAACATCATCTGCTTCTGATAAACCAATTAACTTGTGATTTGACTAAGCACAGCCTAAGCGGAATATAAGTTTTAATGACTTTGAAACCCAAATTAAAAAGTGATATACAAATACAGAACTGTGTCCAGAGTGCTTGACCCAAAAAGCATCAGCTTTAAGGAGCAACCAAACCCCCTCCTCACCACTTAAACCCTAATCCCAGCAGAGTAACCTGGAAAACATGTGATTACAGTTTGACAGTCTGACATGGCTTTGGATGGCTCTGATCATGGGATGTGCTGCATGTTTGGTGGGAGAAGCTTTGAAGTTCTTTTTTTTTCCCCTCAGAAATGTGTCCGTTTAAATCATTATTTTTCAGCCTTGGACACCCTTCCAAAGATTATTAAAAAATAACCCCGAGTGGTGCAGTGGACCACAGTTGATCCTCGCCGTGTAAGGGTCACTCCCTGAGTTCCACAGGCAACTGAATTTGGATTGATGCAATATTTTACATCATTATTTGAAATACAGTTTTCTGCCACAATATCTCATACTACAGATACAACGAAAAGAAAAAAAACATTTATTATATATGCTTTGTGAATTAGACCTTGAGATGGACCAAATGATGTGCAATATTTAGGGCTGATTACGGCTTCAATCCATTCTTAGTAAATCAGGCCCAGAGTGTTGTTTAACCCTGACATTCAGGGTTCACAAGATTATACTGTAGGTTTGGCCATTTACTGTTTGAGTGTGAGGGGGATTATGCACAGAAATGTTGGGGAAAATACGTTTTTGGTTATTTTTTATGAGTATCTATTGTTGGCCCATCTCGGGTCGGGCATTGCAAATTAGCTTTGGCTATAAATGCTGTAGTTTGTGGCAACGGTGTACTTGCTCAATATTTGTTCCAATACAAATGAACATAAATCAATTGGCTGTACATTGCCGTTGGTAACATATTGAGGATGTGAGTGATGGAGATGCATGGGGAATTGATGTGCAGTTAAGATGTTTGACTTTTTTTAAATCTGAAAATGGTCAAACTCTTGGCTCATCTGAGCTCTGTTCTATTGCATCCCGGAGTAAAGGACGTTTTTTGTAACTGATTTGAAAATAGATGTGTTGAAAACTCCTAACTGGGATGATAATTCAGGTAGGTTAGATTGTCTTACACATGTTCTTTTATGTCACAATGGGCTCCAGTGTTGGCCTGGAGGTTTCCACAGACTTCTGGAACACTTTGGCGCAGAATTACTGAGTTTTAGAATAATCAAAAGAAACAAGAGAGCACAGAAACACCCTCCAACAGATGCAAGCAATGACACGCAAAAGTCTTTCCAGAGGCCTGCTCATAATGCCTTTTAATGGTCTTGTTTAACAAGCAAAGGGAAGTGGTTTCCCCCCCAGTTACCCACAAACCCCCAAATCTTCCCCCAGCAAAAGACAGGGATATCCCAGAGTTCAATGGGAGCAGCATCAATCTTCTGTGTCCCCAAAGACATGTGCTTATTCAATAGCGAAGGATCAACCGAAATCTGGACCGTGTCGGAGCTCACTAAACACGCATCTCACGGCTTTTGCCAAACCACTCGCACCAAACTCAAACGGCACCACAACAATCAACTGTAATTGATGTTTTCTCGAGAGCAGTCTCAACGCCGCTGAATAAATTCATGGAATCATCTGCACGCTGTGTGGATCACCACAAGGAGACTTCAAACACTCAGATGGCATTATTCCCAAACTGTTATCTGAATGTGCTCCACAGTGACGCAGCAACATTTCACACAGTGATAGAACAGTGTGATACAGTTACAACAACATTTGAAAAGCAATAACCTTAACATTTTAATAGTTTTATGAGCTTTGAGTGAATCCTAACATAATACACAAGCCTACACTTTGCTGTCTGACAAAGAAGGAAAAATAGAATCTAGAGATATAAATCTCTGTTTAGGTAGCAATGTCTCCAACTAACACTTAAGATAATGTTGCTACCGGCAACTCATTTATTGTGAATTTATTAAGATATCTTGAGAAAAATAGTGTCAAAAACTCCCCAAGATTTCTATTCCAGGTCATTAAACACGGCTCGTCTTTGGCGCCTCATACAGACACTCAACATATTGCACATAGTGTCTGCTTCACATCTGTTTGAAGATCTTTCACTGTCTATTTAAATGTCTGTTTCAAGGTACCCTTAGGTGAGTGTAATAAGGTGTCTTTTAGCATGTGTTTTAAAATCTGTGTTATTTTCAAACGTGTGTTCAGGACTGTTTTAAGGTACCCTCTAGCACCTGGTGCACAGCATCATTTTACTTTGGTTTATTTGTAGTTACCTGTAAGTGGTAGTTTTTGTGTCTGTTTTTGGGATACCTTCAAGGGTCAGTTTTAAATGCCTCATGAGCATCTGTATCTATGAACGAATAACAGTCTATATCAAGGTAAACCATGTGTATCTGTTTCAGGGTTCTCTTTAGCACCTGTTGTAATAGTATCCTTTGATCTGTTTGCAGGTACCTGTAAAAATCTGTTTCAAAGTACCTTTAAGGGTCTAAATAAAAGTACCTCAGAGTCCGTTTTAAGTGACCCATTAGCACCTCTACCAGTGTATGCAGCATTCCTTTTTTTGTTGTTGATTGTTTGAATTTTATTGTGTGAAATGGACAAGTGTAAACATGTAAAGTTTTTGTTTCTGTTTCAGTAAGTGGACTTTTTACACAAATATTTTTGACTCGTTATTCTTTAATGAATGACCAAAATAAAAAACATTCATTCATTAATTTTCAATAAAACTTAAGTGTGTTTCAAAGAACCCTTTAACGTCTGTTAAAAGTGACTTTCTAGATGCTGTTTTAAGTTGTGTGTCTGCTTTAGGTTTAGGTTAAGTGTATTTTAACAATCATCTTCATCTGTTTCAATGTGGCCTTTACTTCCTGTTTAAATGTCTGCTTTGTTCATGGTTAACTCAGGGTTTGGTCTAGTTTTAGGTACCCTTTGGTGACACCAATACCCTCAAATACCCTTTGCTGGCTGACTTAAATCTCAGTTTTAGCTTCTTAAGTTATTCTTCCTCCTGAACATGTTGGGCAGTTGAAATGTTTTGTTTGTTAACTTCATACTACATATACTGAATAATTTAATATTATTTTTTTAGTTTCTCTGAATCTTTTTAATGCATTTGGCCTCGATCAGTAAAGACGTTCAAATGAGCTTAAAATTATGTGGGTTGTGTTGAACTCATTGTCCATTACTTAACAAGTGCACATAAGTGATCATTCAAGATAAGGTCTAATATAGAGCTGACAGCATTTTATCTCAGAGGTTGTCATGGGAACATATTTTACGGTATCTTCAATTCAAGTCATGTCAAGTGGAGCCAGTAGCGTAGTGGTTAGCACGCACCCCATGTACCAAGGCTTTAGTCCTTAGTACCTTTGGCTCCTATCCCGCATATCATTCCCTGCTTTCTCTCTCTCTCTCTCTTATTTTCGACTCTATCCACTGTCCTATCAAACAGAAAAGGCAAAAAAAAAAAAAAAAAACGGAAAATACAATCTAAATTAAATTAAATTAAAAAGTAGATGGCGACAAAAGTTCACGGACTGCCAGAATGGAAAGTTGACACCATGAATTCCCCGGCCTCATGCTAATTATTTCTCAGCACTATTAATAAAACTGAATATACTTACAGGTTAAGAAGTCTCATACAGTGAAATCTAATCGTCCAACACAACCATATTATTGGTCTTTAGACAGGACAAGCATGTACTTCATACAGTTAGTGCTGAAGAATCTTGAGCCTACATGTAGTGATAGCATTCACACTGACAGGCAGGTGGGACCGGCAGCAAACTGAAGGCAAGCTTTGATGCTGAGTGGCATTTATGGAGAAAAGTTCATAATGCTTCCTGCAGTTCATGTTCTGCCTGGTCCATCAAGTCCAGAAGAACATTAAATGTCTCAGACCAAAAGGGGCCAAGTCTTTCCCCCGGGTCATGGTAATAAAAGTATTCACACTTTAAATCTGCTCATAAACATTTGATGGTCCAGGAAAATCACATTATGAAGGTAAATTCTATTTCTTCAATACACAGCAGAACGGTTTGTCCTCTTCCAACTGCTGTGATCATTGGGAATGGAAAGATTAAACGCGAGGCAGCTAAACATCGATTCAAAGATGTCGAGGTTCACATCAGTACTCTGAAAATGAATCACAATAGTTTTTAAACAGCAGAGGGCGCTATCTATTTACGCTCGCTCGCTCCAAATGAGTGCAAGAGCCAAAGAGATTACGAAGGTGCATTAGTGATTTCATGAAAAGATTAAAGATTATTTTTCAGTCATCTCATAATTTGTCTTCAGTTTCATTTTGTAAAATAAAATTTGACAGAATCGTATCGTGAACCCATTATCGTGAAATGTATCGTATCGTGAGTTGAGTAAATCGTTACATCCCAGTGATCATCGATTCTCCTATCTCAATCAATCAATCAATCAATCTTTATTTGTATAGGGCCATTTTGTTATCTTATGACGCTTTTCAAAAAGAGCAGATCTAGACCTTTATGGAAGAGGAGCATGTGCTAGTTATAAAAATCATCGATGGAGACCCAGTACTCACATTTTTCCACCAAAGACCCAAACACTTCACCAATCAGTAACTTTTGACATGTAGAAAATATGAAATCTACATGTTTTCAGATTATACATTTGACTCAATATTCTCAAAAACCTCCCTTTGTGGGCAATAGTGGGGCAGTGCCTTATAGCCCTTCATTGACCAGACCCCCCTGTTTAAAACTACATAGGAACATAAAAACATTTACCTTAAAGTGAGTTAAGTCAACAGAAATATTAGCTGCTGCAGATATTTTATTCATATGAAGAAAGGTTTACTCCTTCAGAATGAGTCATGATATCGATTACAAGGTGTTTAGATTCATTTTATTATTTTCTTATGGATAGCTGTGTCTTTAACTTTATTGTTCTTGAATGGAAAGTGTTTAATTTTGGTGAACAAAGAAAACAGAGCACCAACACAAAGTGTTTGACGATGTGTTTTATTTTAAAAATGAAACCAGAAAACACCGGATGATAAAGTTTATTTAATAAATTCTGGAAAGAACCACAGAGAGCCATTCAGTTTCCTCTGCTTCATTATTTCTCCTGTTTTATGGGCTTATTATCTGCTCATGCCGTGTATAAGGCCTGTTACATATTTGATCTTCAAAATGCCAAACTGTTTCTTTGAAGGTTTATTAATTTGTTTTTGACCTGCTCTGTTAGTTTGGAGACCAATGTTCAAGTCTTTGTCCCGAACAGATCAGGATCACTGAACAGGATAAATGGAGCTCACACAGCTCGTAATCAGTGTGAGATTTTATAAACTCGCTTTATGCTTCCACTCTGTAATATCCGCTCTGTTCCGAGGAAGCCGAGAGGGAAGGAAACATTAAAGAAGCCCCCCTGAGGTTTCCTATAAGGCACAGAGACACCTGGGACATTATTGAATGAAGTGCTTATGGAGAAACTATTCAATACTTAAATATAAGGAGGAACCCCCCCCCCCCCCCCCAATTTAAAATCCAATGTTATTAAAAAAAATCTAATTTTTACGATTTCTGTTCTGCTACAAAACTTTAATCTAGGCAAATGGATTTGTCTAATTTCTATTAAAAATTTCTCATAGCTGGTGTTTAAAGCTACATTCAGTCCAGATAAACATCTTATTTCAAGACATAAAACCAAAAAGTACATTTCAAAGCACCCAGCAGGTAGTGTTTGCTTTACCTCATAGGCAGATTGTTTTGTTGCTTAGTAGTAGGGCTGTCGAACGATCATTTTTTTAAAAATCACGATGAAATAGCTAAAATTCACAACTTAAAAGCTTTATATGTGATTTTTTGATCCAGTAGATGTCGCCCTTGAGCACCAGCATGAAACCAAAACAACTTGCGCTGCATTGTTGTGTTAGCATGCTAATGCTAGCGATCTTTATTATGCTCGTATCTTCACACTGCATGTAAATTTACCTGAAATGAGCGTGATCTAGAAACACAGTTAAGCAGTGAGTACAGTATGTTATTCTTCTTTTCTCTAGTCCCTCAATTAAACAACTTTTATACACGAGGGGAAGAGTCAGCCGGCCGTCCGGGCGATGTAAACAAACTGAAGATAGAACTCTGAAAACTCTGAAAACATCACAGACAGTGGGACTCGGGTGTTACACCCATTGTAGACAGTCATGACTCACAGAGTTATTTTCAGAGGATATACTTGATTTATACATTTAAGTGTGAACAATCACATATAAAGCCTTTAAACACCATTAATCACATTTCACTGCATGTGATCGAAATTCTATTTTTTCACATTTAGTTAGGCTTTATTTGAATCTTTACACTGTCTTAAGCTGAGAGTACTTTAAATGCTGTTTCAAATAAAGTAGAGACCTTCTGGTAGATCGCAGGTTACTTCATTCAGTTAACCACGCAAAAAGGAACTCGTTACAGATAAAAGTTAATGATGATAGCTAAAAGGAACAATACAAAAGTGAAACATTTCACATCACTTGGTGGATATTACTTATAATTTGACAACTAGTTGTCTTTGTTTTTTTATTCAAGATTTATTTTTGTGCTTTTTGTGCCTTTATTGGAGGGATAGGACAGTGGATATAGTCAGAAATCAGGGATAGAGAGGGGGGGGGGGGGGGGATGACATATGGAAAGAGGAGCCACAGGTCGGATTCGAGCCTGGGCTGCCCACTTGGAGGACTATAGCCTCCGTACATGGGGCACGTGCACTAACCCTCCACCACGCCACTTCATTTAAATTGAAATGAGACATTTAAAGATGCAGCAGTGTTGTTGTTTTTCATCACTGTGACTATAACAAGACACTGCTGTAGTCACAGTCAAAATAGCAATCAAATAATCATGCTACATTTTTTGTAATTTATTAAGTTTAATCCCTAATTAATTGTGATTAACTACTTAAAGCTGACAGCCCTTCTTACAAGCAATGCAGGCCTTATTTTATGTGTTATATCTTGGAATAAGATGTTTATCTGGACTTGTCAGATGAATGTGGCTTTAAATAAATGGTAATGAAATAATTTAACACTACAATACAGTTGCTTACGCTTGAGTTATTGCAGTGTATTTATTTATTTATTTCTGCCATTATTATGAGGACATAAATAATCATAGCACTTTGTAATTAAAACTCTGAACCATTTTGTGGTTTTTAGTCATTTCCTGTTGGCAGATTTTATGACTTATTATTCATCCTAGTCTCATATAAGTGTATTCTGACGTGAGTAATGGATCCAGGGGATGAAATTCTGCTAAGCACCAGGAATGTATTCAAGAAAACACAATTCTTCCATTACACCTGTGCGTTTCATGTTTCACACGACTCACAGCTCTCTTCCTCTTCCTCTCTTTCGTCTCTATCTGTCATGTTAACGATCCTCCTGCTCGGGGTTCCTGATATCCCTGCTCCTCTCCGAGGATCCTGCTTGGCAGAAATAGAGTTTGGAGCAGCAGAGCTGTTTCCTCATTGATTTTGGATCTGACCTTCCTATAACCTCGCGGAAAACAATCGTGTGTGTGCCCAGAGTCCCCCCCCCTCCCAAACAGCAGGCAGGAGGAGACCGACCAGCCGAATGTAGGCAAACAGAGCAACAAGCAAAGAAAAGGCAACTTTAGCACACTTCCCTCCTGACAGCAGAGAAAACACAACAAAGACAATAGAGTCTCACAACATGAGAATACCATCGGCTGCTGCGTCCCACAGCTGACGGATCACCCTAACAAAAACAACTAAATGCCTTATTTCCCACGTCTCACTGATCATTGTGCCCTCAAGATCTCTTTCCTCTGCTCACATCTGGCCATCTTGTCACCTTTAGTAAATATAACATCAAAGTTGCTCATTAACCAAATATTAACCAAACCCCCCGTCATTAAACCTGCAGGAGACCTTCCATCTAAAGTTACATTTAAATCATGAACTGAGGTCCAGTTCTGAAGATTCCAGTTTGGCATCATGGCTGACACTTTGTAGTTTATTTTGAAAAAAAGGGTATTCTACTATCTAGCTGGTGGTAGCCTATTGGTTAGTGTGCACGCTCAATATACAGAGGCTAGTCTTCTAAGTGGGCGGCCTGGGTTGGAATCCGACCTGTGGCTCCTTCCCGTCTCTCTCGCCTATGTCTGACTCTATCGACTGTCCTATCTCTAAATAAATTGCATTGAAGCCCAAAAATAAACCTTTAAAAAATATTAGAATGTGACTCAATCTACGATACTATAGTTTTAATATTATGAGAAAAAATAACACATAATATTAAAAGAATAAGAGCCTGACTAAAATATTTCTCTTACTACTTTATTCTTGCATTATCTAATTTATTCCTTAAGGCTCTAATACTCCATCATGAAAAGCTCTAAAAACACTAGATAATAATGTTGTATTGGTTCCTCAGGGGCGGTGGTCTCCTGATTGGAAGAGACAGCTTGTTGAAGCTTGTACTAACAAGTCCATCTAAATTGACCCATCAGGGTGAAACATCATGTTTATATTGAATCTCTTTGAGTTATCAATCAAGAAAAATCTGCTCAAGTGAGTAGTTGAGACTTTCTTCATTACATGGAGTCAAAGATGCCCTGTACTCTCAGAGGAAGTAGATAAATTAAGCAGAGGGTAAAGAGGTGAGCCAGGAAAACCCAGCTGTGAGTTGGCCTGAAAAGCGTGACTGTGCCAAAGCAAAGATGACAGACGACCTGCGGGGTCATTACGCTGTGATTAAACACTGTATGTGCTAAAAGTCAAATCTGGAGGGGCGTGTATAATTGTACTTGAGCTGAAGTGCCCTTCTCCTTAGCTTCAAAAGTTCCTCATGAGTAAGTCCCCTGATAAATAAAAGGTGTTTGCTCACCTTATCCCGTTCACACTCTGCTCACCTCTGCACACATCTGTTTTCTGCGCCGCCTTGTTATCACGGTCCTTGACCACGGCAGGGAGCTCGCCCCGTAATACAGATCACAGTGATGGATGAGCTGCAGGTTTAAGAGACCTCTGGAAAGGACTTCAGGATCCTGCTTATGAAGCCTGACAGGAATCCAGAAAGTCCTGGAGAGAGGGCGAGAGAGGGAGAGAGATAGAGAGAGAGAGAGAGGACAGAAAGGTGAAAACACTTATAGGTTGCTGCTCATTTTTCTCACTTTTTAGGGATTAAATACTATTTTTTGCTTTCATGACCTGAGCTTACAGCGAACTGCACAACAAGGAAAAATAAATGTTTATGGAATCATATTTGTACCAAAGAAATCAAAACTTCTTGAATTGCAAACAAAACTAAGACTTTGAGAGAAATATAATTGAAGCACTGAAGCAAAAAAAAGTCCTCTTAAAAATACAACTTCTTACTTGCAATTTAAATATTTGTGTAATCGTGTAAATAATCGGCTTTTTACTTTGATTAGGTTTACAGTTCCCTCTTATTCTTTCTCACTGATCAGACTTTTGCTCTCACTGTCTGCTTTGCCGTTACAATGTCAGCTTTCTCGTTTGCGCTCCCTGACTTTTTGTTTGCGATTCTGACACAAACCTCTCGAGTGGGTGTGGTCTTAATAGGAAAGAAAATATCAACAAAGGTTCTTCTTAGGACACAGTTTCCCTTTCGAAGCTCCTAAACTTAACTTTAGACTCCTGTAGCAGAGGTGAGACATTTTTATCTCCTCAGACTTCTTTGTTTCTCTTTACACTTTAAGGTAAGTGTGTGTGTGTGTGTGTGTGTGTGTGTGTGTGTGTGTGTGTTTGTTGACATTCCTGTGGGGCTCATTCCTGCTATTGTTGCACTTGGTGGTTGTATGAACAGCAGCAGGACAATGAGTGAGCAGCTGTTCAGACTGTGTCAGTGGTGAAATCACAGAGGACACCTGCTACTTGTTACCCACATAACTCATGACAGTTATTAAAGGTGTGTGTCAGGTGTTTACATCTACAGAGATCATTGTATAGAAGCGTTAATGATACTAATTATTTTCTCATAGAACATTGGACATATTCGCAGTGTCAATGAAGATACTAAAAGAGTGTTACGCTGCTTCTTGTTGTGCCATCATTAGACACCAGTAACAGGAAATAAACATCATCGACCCTGGCCGCTCGCTTGCAGTGAATTTTCCTGAATATTACTGCTACATTCGCCCATCAGCTCACCATGACTCTGTGGTTGTCTGCCTGAGACCTGTCGGGGGGCAAAAGGTTAAAAACACATGAAAAATACTGTCATTGCATGAAAAAATAAATATATATAATATAATATAAATATATAAGCAGGGGCCGTCACAATATAAATACACAGCTCTAAAAGTGAGCACAAAAGAACATGTTAGTGACACATGTTTAACAAAACGGCAATATAAATGTATTGAATGTATATTGTATTATATTGTACAATATTTTACTTGTGTGCTTTCATTGGTGGCTCATTTACATCCTATGACCATTGACGGATCTTAAATAGCTACATCATCTATCTCCATCCTCCACAGTGTAATTTCTCTTTTTGCATGGTGTTTCTCTGCGGCTGTCAAAGGTCTGTAATGAGAAGTATTAGCCTTCTCACGGCTTCATAATTGCTTTTTCTTTGTCAAAAAAGGAGGAGACGGGAATTCGCTCAGTCTGCCCATTTCTGATAGCATCATCTCCTCTCGCCTGAGTTTCTCCCTCTGGTTTGCTGCACGTGCAATGTGTCTTCTTTAAAAAGGATAAAAATGTAAGGACTCCCCTTCTCCTTCTCCAGCTCTGCAGACAGTCAGCAAACATCAACAAGCATTTATGTGCTGAACCAACAACTAACAGGGAGCTGTGGTGAGGTTGCAAAGCTGTAAGGTGAAGGTTGGGAGTGGATCTAAACAAGACATTCCAGCTCTTTATCAAGGACAGGAATAAGTGTGGAGGGAGGGAGGGGGTGAGACCTCGACTCAGAGATGCCCTTACCCGTGGCATGTCGAATTTAAAAGCGTCTTCAGCCTTACATAATGACAGCTCCGGGGTTAATGGTGTCAAGGGCGTTCATATCTGTCATAATAACTGAGTCATAGCTCATACAGGCCGTGTCATTAGAGACAGCAGATCCATCAGCAGTGTGTTGATGGATGTTTGCAGGTCGGTAGACACGTGTTACTTAAGAGAAAAACATGCAGTCCAAGTCCATCGTCGTTCCGCTTTTTGCTTCGTTTTTTAACCTTTGCATGAGATTGAACATCAGTGACGTTACTGAGGTTAGGAACACATTACAAGGTAATCAAGACGATATGAGGCTGATTCTGACAAACAGTATTTCTGTCTGGATCGAAGTAAAGTGGACAAGCAGGACAACACTGTCATCCCGAAAGCTGTTCCACTAGAATAGCTCAAAATATCAAAACAGTAAAAAAAAAAAAAAAAATCCAAGAGCAAATATTCAACACAGCTGTTATGTCTTCACAATGTCACACTTGCAAGACATTTGTTCTATCACAGTTGAAAAGTTTAGAAAGCAAATAAGTCATAAAGACGATTTATTTCAGTCATTCTTGGGAGCCTTTTATTGGATCTCAATATCTGAAGAGTTGGAGTTCATATTTGGCTTCATTGACTTTTTCATCAGAGCTCTGCTGAGACTTGGAGCCAGGTTTAGCGCTCAGGTGTTTCTAGATAAACACACACTCCGAGCCAAAGATAACATGGGGCTGCTGAACCACGCTTCTGCTCAGGCAGCCAAGCCGTGTCATTGGCTGAAAGTACTCTGCTGTAAATCATTGATTAAAGGAATAAACTGCAGTGGTTGTACAGTATTTATTACTGCTCTGTAACATCTGCTTTTATGGAGGCCACACACATCCATACACACACACACACACACACACACACACACACACACACACACACACATACTGTAAAGGAGGCATAACCGCAGCAGGCAAAGTTTACCAGGCTTTATTTAGAAAAGTGTGTTCTGTAGATTTTTAGCAGTGAAGCAAATAAACCTCAGTTTGCTCATCTGAACTGGACCTCCCTGTCTGATGAGTGAGCAGTGCTTTAAATAGGAGCTGTTTAAGGAAGACTTCCCTCATAATCAACGAGCAGAGGAAAGGATTGTACGACAGATTTAGAGACGATTCAGAAAGACCCTCGAGTTCTGCTTCAGTGGACTCTTTTACCCCTCAAACAGATCTTTCTATTTCAGGTCTCCTGGAAAAAATTCAAATCAAACAAACTGAAATGCTTTCAAGACCGAAACAAAACAAAACTGATATATTTTTCCCACAGCAGGACAAATGCAGACCAACAAAGACATATTTGGCGTGACTGTATATCTTTTCAAATAAAATCAAGTGGAATAATTTATCAGAGCAGAGGACAAATGTGGAAAGAAAGTGATTCATTAAGTTACACAATCAGTTACACAAGTTCCATTAAGATTTCTGGGACCCAAAGTCATGTCTTTGGACCAGTGGTTCCCAACTGGTCTAGCCTCAGGACCCACCACCAACTCCTTCACACATTAGCAATCCACAGAAAACGGCTCCACTACCACTTTTGGGTCCCGACCCACCAGTTGACAACCACTGCTTTAGACTACTGACCAACAGGCAAAAGGAAAAAAAAGAAGGAATCATGATATACTGTAACAACAGTTTTTCACACCCAACTAGTTGAATATGGAAGCTTTACCCATGATCCTAAGCTTCAAGACATGGCAATGTAAACTGTGGGTCACTTGGCAGGTGGAGGGCTCAGACTGGAGTTGGCTGTATTATAAAACCCAATTAGAGTTTCAAGCTAGCATGAACCATGTGGCATCCAGTTTCAAAATAAAAGATACATATTTCACATTTAATCACTTTTGAACATGCTATTATCATTAATATGTGGGTAAACTATTGGAACACGGTTGCAATTTGGATAGGTTAAGGCACCATGACTACTTTTTGGCTGAGGAGAAAGATTTGGGTTTAAAAAAATACTGATGTCCATAATATTGTGCTTATTCTACATAGCTTTTGTCATTCATGTAACATATAGAGGTGGGGAAAAAATAGATTTACGTAAAATTTGAAATTCTTCTCTTCTAAGATTTCAAATCTATTCATAACTTCCAAAAATCGATTATTATTTTATTTTTTTGGGGGCTAATCAGTCACTCCCTGCTAGGTGCTAAGGCTAGCTCTTTAACTCAGTAGAATGGCAAATAGAGCAACAAGAAATTCAGCCAGTCTCAAAGATGACTGGAGTAGACCCTGAAGCATGTACTAATTCAAAAATAGACTTTAAATCCATGGATCCATGAATCCAGAATCGTTTTGAATCGGAAATCTATTCTGAATCAATTTTGTGACCCCAAGAATCAAAATCGAATTGTGAGACAGCCAAAGATTCCCAGCCCTGAACATATGTTACTTAAGTAGATTTCTTTGCCAGCTTCACACCCTCTCTGCTTGTGAAAAAAATGCACGCTGTCTTGAATCTTGGACTTCTGAGAAGTAAACATTTACTGTTGGATTCAAATAAAGCCTCAAAATCCTGAATGAAAGTCTTGTGTGTTTTCGACTCATCTGTGTGTCCTGACATCCTTTTCTTGTGAATTGTTGCACCTTTTTTTCTGCATCCCTTGACTTCAGAGATATTAAAACAATAAGTTAGAGAACAATGCCCAGAAATGATGCTAGAGGGGAACTTACTGCATCAAATGCTGACATGTTGGGCTGTGCGTTCACTGGAAAAATAAAGTTTAGCAGTTACTGAATCCAGAAGAAATGTTAACTTTACAAAGAAAGCTTTTAATCTTGAGTGAAACCCTTTTTTTTTCTCCCTGCTAGAACAATCCATCTCATCCTTTGCCATCAACATTACATTTCAAATCTGTGTAATTCATCCATCTTTTCTTTCCTTTTGCTCTTTCTCCACACTCATCTGCCCACCCTGTTTCTTCCTGCCACCCCTTCCTCACCCCAATCCATTTTTCCCTGCCTTCATCCTCTTACCCCTGTCTACTGCTTGTCTCTTTTTCCATCTTCTCCCTCTCTTTTTCCCCTCTCCAGGACCTTTTCCATTGCAGCCATATCACCTAACACTAATGACAGTTTGAATCATTTATACCCAGGAGGAAGGGGCTCGCACCGAGCAGCAAGAGACACTGTGTCTGCAGAAAAAGAAGAGACGGAAACAGACAGAAGAGAATAACACTTGTCATCTAATCATGACACTTCACCTTCAAATGGGAAAAGAAAGTCCCAAATATTCCAGACTCTTTCTCCTTTTATATCGGAACAAAATGTATGATGTACTTATTCATATACAGTGTATTAGTGGATGCAGTCAGCAAAGACTGTATCACTGTGGACAGAGTACGGAGCAAAATGTTATTTGCCCATGAAAAAAATATCAAATCTAAAAAAATCAGGTTATGCTTTAGTTTGAAAATATTTTGACGCATGCATCTCAGAATACACCAGCTGTTTTAGCGCAAAATTATGAATATAAATTAATGAAACTCTCCAAACAGACGCCTTACTTGTGCCCTCTCTCTTCCAAACCCCTGTACTCTGCAGAGGTTAGTCTTCTGAGTTCTTTGGGTTATACAAGTTTTCTCTACACCACCATGAACAGTGTTTTGTGCCCTCATATTTTTTTTTTTTTTTGCTATACTTCTAATTCACAGCCCAAGATGGTGTCACGCACGGACGCTCTCCCTTAAGGTGCTTTTACACATTTCTATTGCAATGTACTTCTGCTTGTGCAATGTTGTTGTTTTTTTTTACCTGGAATGCATGTTTTGCCATGTTACTAAGACACCTGAATGTTGTGCATTTAAAGGGAAGCACTTCCTTAATTGGTTGAACATTGTAAGGATTTCTATTACATCTGTTACAGCTCACCTGAACATTCTTATCTCATACGCTGTGCTGCATGTGTAAGGAAACAGGACGGTTGCCCACTGACGCTACAGAAATATCACAGATCAGTGGGTGGAACCTCACTCCCAGAATCGAAACTCAACGCCATTTTGCTTGGAAGCTATGCTAACAGGCTCTGTGGAGAAAGCTGAGAAGAACGAAAGTATGATAAAAGTATGTTTCAACTTCAACCTGATATGGATGAAGGGGATTTTGAAGGTCTTGTGCTCGAATCGGATGTTCGTGGCTATCTCTACTAGCCGCAATATAGCGACGAGGCGGCCGCTGCAGCCAAGGCACAAGACCTGCCCTTTGGCGGCGGTGAGGACTGGTGGTGTCGGTGCTCTCACTGTTTGCCTATATAGAGTATAGATGCCAATTCCCTCTGGAAGAAATCCTGGAATCAGTTGAGGAAACGGCCGTATGTGTTGTAGTAAATGTCTGCAAATAGAGGACCTTAGCTTCAGTGGGAGTGGCCTGCTGTGCTATGCATTCTGGGAGTTGTTGTCTTTCATCGACATGAGCTAAAAAGACACTTTATGCCTTTTCTCGGTCAAGAAGGCACCAACTTCAAAATGTATTTCACATTTCTACTAGAGCTGCAACAACGAATCGATAAAATCGATAAAAATCGATAAAAATCAATTAATAAAAGTGCTGGCAACGAATTTCATTATCGATTCATTGCGTCACGCCATTATTGCGTCACTCCCTATGTCGCAGGCTGTGGTGACGTAGACGCAGAACTGTTTACATGCCGACAGCGTTGAGTACAGTGTGG
This sequence comes from Labrus mixtus, assembly GCF_963584025.1. Taxonomy (NCBI): domain Eukaryota; kingdom Metazoa; phylum Chordata; class Actinopteri; order Labriformes; family Labridae; genus Labrus; species Labrus mixtus. The sequence goes on from NC_083614.1 coordinate 6,072,785, forward strand.
CGCGGAGCTAGAGCGTGAGAGAGCGGAGCTGGAGTTCTGGTAATTAAACATGGCAGAGGCAGAGAGAACGAACCGACCGAAATCTTCCAAAGTGTGGGAGCACTTCACACTGCAAAAAACAAAAAAGTGTGTTAGTTGCAAGCTCTGCAAAAGTAATATGTCGTGGCACGGGAGCACCACGGTGATGATACAGTACCTGAAAAGGAAACATGTTGGAGTCATCGATGAAGAGGAAGGGAGCTCGACATCAGGCTAAGTCACTTCAAAATCCCACGTTTGTCCCGTTTTCAAGTAAGAAAATGTTATGTTAGTCTCTCCGGTTGCTCGTCCGGTACAACATAACGTTAGCGTTAGCTGGTTAATGACAATGGCAGAGCAGACTTTTTACTTTGTCAACGCCAAGCAAGCTTAAACTAAAGACAAGTTTTTAATACTATGCCTTTTTTGGCCAACTTTAAATACGTTATCATGTACATTCTTTGCTTTTTCCCATATTATTTAATGTTGAGTTGAAGTTGTTTTTTTGTGTAGGTGTGTGTTCACCTTTGTGTAGGTGTGTATTTTTACATTTTATATTTTATATACATTTTATGAACAGACATTCAATAAAGCGAAGACTGCTTTAAACACCACCAACAGCAAACTGGCTCTCACTACTGATGTTTGGACAAGTGTAGCCATTGAAGTCTACCATTGTTACCTGCCACTACATCACAGATGACTGGGACATGCAGTCAATCTGCCTCACTACCATACCACTGCAGGACAGACATACTGCATTTAACATTGCAGAGTGGTTGGAAGAGGTAGTAGCCAGGTTTGAAATTCCTCCTAGCAAAATCATTGCCATAGTCCATGACAATGGTGCCAATGTTGTGGCTGCCGCACGCATTTTGGAGGAGAAGCATGGGTGGTCCTCTGTGCGTTGCACTGGCCACACTTTGCAACTCATGATCAATTCTGCCTTGAAGCATCCAGGCATTGAAAAGGCTGTTGGGGCTGCAAGGTGTCTTGTGGAACATTTAAAAAAAAGTGAGCACAGCCATGTTCAAGATGTAAGCACACGGTGGAACAGCACATTTTATATGATCCTTCGACTGATTGAGCAAAGGTGGCCTGTAACAGCAATACTGTCTGACAGCTCTGTCACACAGAGAGGCAAAAGGTAACTGGATTTGAAACCAGACCAGTGGATCCTGCTGGAAGAGCTTTTAACAGCATTCAAGCCATTTGAATGTGCCATTGTGTTCATGAGTGGAGAGAAATATGCGACAATATCGGCAATACCTCCACTTGTGAAGGGGCTGTTGAAGTCCACCCAGAGGGCTGCCCTTGAGTCAGCCCCGCTGCGGGATTTCCAACGCACTGCTTCACAGCAGCTACAGGAGCGTTGGAAAAGGGAGACTGCTTTCTCAGACACAGCAGCAAACACAGTGGTTCTTGCAACAGCGCTTGACCCGAGGTTTAGGAAACTGAAGTTTCTTTCCCCTGTAGAAATCCTTCATGTTCAAACTAAAGTGCAAACAATGGCACTTGGAGAGAGAGAGGAGATGGATGTGCAGCTGCATGTCACCTCCACCGATACAGCTGCTGAATCTACACCTCCTGCCACTCTACTTGATTCACTCTTTGGTTCTGATGGTGAAGAAGGGGATGGAGCAAGCGAAGCTGAGGATGTCCACATTCACACCCAAGTGAGTGAAGAAGCCCTCAGATACTTTGGAGAAAAGAAACTTGCCAAGGAAAAAAAACCCATTGCAGTGGTGGAAGGAAACAAGGACAGATATCCGATGTTGTCCAGGCTAGCCAAGTCCTACTTATGCATCCGTGGTACCTCAACACCATCTGAACGGCTGCTCTCTGCAGCAGGCAACATAGCTTCCAAGAGGAGAGCCAGCCTTAGCCAGGAGCATGTAGACATGCTAACATTTTTGCATTGTAATGCAAAGTTCCTGAAGAAAGGGAGTGAGTGAGAGAGAGTGAGTGAGTGTGTGCATCTGTGTGACTGTGTGATAGCACCATGCAAGATCGCTTTATTGTTAATGTTGAAACAAATCCTGTGAACAGTTTTGTGATTTGCATTTGTCTTTATTTATAATTTATTTCTGTTTGTGACAGCTCAGGTCTCTTTAAACAACTGTAATACCTCTTTTTGTGCACTTTATAAAAGAAAGGAGTCTATTTATTTTTGAAGATGGGGTTTAGCATACATGTTTATGCTTTTTTTGTGTTACTCCAGTTATTTTAAATTATTATTTATCATTTTATATTACTTTTAAAAGCTCAGGGACGTCCAAGCAGTAACCTGTTGTTTGTGCACTTTTGTTGGCACTGTTTAAATAATGTTCTGTTTTTGAATAAACGTGTTGAAATTCAAATCATATTTTGTTTTATCCGATTTATCGAAAAAATAATCAACCAATTAATCGATTATTAAAACAATCGTTAGTTGCAGCCCTAATTTCTACTACATATATGACCCAATGTCAATACAGATTCATGTTTCAACGGGTGAAGTATCCCTTTAACAAAGTGGCTGAATAACATTGACCTCAGGGCACTTCGGCAGATAAGAGTTATATGAACAGATGTCTGAGTGAAAGCTCAACACCAAGCTGCAAAACAATATAGCCCTCAATGGACGGTCTGTTGTATTTACACAGGAAAATATGTGTGTTTTAGTGTGTGTGTGTGTGTGTGTGTGTGTGTGTGTGTGTGTGTGTGTGTGTGTGTGTGTGTGTGTGTGTGTCGGTCCATGGAGTCCATCCAGGCCCAGACGCCATAGATCCAGATCCAGAACAGTTCTAGTGGCCCCTGAGCTCTTGTAAAACTAAAACTAGTTTGAATGTGGAGCTCTCTCTGCAGAGTGAGAGAGCTGCGTCTGTGCTGCTGCTCAGCTGGGACTGACCCGTCGGAGAACACCTGTCTTTAGACCAGACTGACCCACAATCTGTGAGCACACATCATAAACAAGATTTTCTGCATGTGTGCTCACTTAAACAGAAATAGATGATCAGCAGGAAAAATAACATCTGTTCAGGGTCATAAAATCAGAATATCTGGCTCATTTTAGAGTAAGGGATTAAGTTGGTGCAGTGTTAACTGTGTGAATGGTGTTTTATTTTAGTGCATTGACCTTTTAGCAGAGGTAAAGGTAGCACAGTTAAACTCACTTTTTAAATATAAATCTAAAATAGGGATGTTCTCGATTAGTCAACTTGACAATTAAAACGTTGTGTCTCTAGTAATTCGATTTAACTAATTCTAAACAGTTTTATCAATGTATCCTACAATGCCGGTAAAATGTTGTGTCTAAGCTGTAACCCAACCACCTGCCACTAGACGGGGCTGTTTCTCCGATTAATGGGCCTGCTGTCACCACTCTACTTCATCAGGCAAACAGTTTGTTAAACTGCGCATGTCATGACTATGAAGGTCTAGTACCTTAACGTTGAGTGTGCGGGAGTTTCTTATGAAAGAATGTGTCAAGGTTTTTTCTATTAAGAACAGGGATGTTAACATTAACCTGCGAGGAGGACCGAAAGGCTTGTGGTACTAGCACTGCTTACTGCTTAGCACGTGTTACACTCCGCAAACAAATTTGATTTTTTTTTACCAGCAGAGCACTTCATTGAGTGCTACTCGTTTCAGCTGAGCTGAAAAAAGCCATGAATTTTATTATTAGGGAAGTTTATGAACTGTTTCAAGTATCCATTTATTCTACATATATATATATACATATATATAATATTGTATTGAACTGTGTTAAATAAATTGTGATCAGTTTTGATAGTTTACTAATCAACTGGTCTGAATTTATATCCCATTTAGTTAAAAGAGAAAACCCTACCATACAATTATAATACTTTATTAGTATTGCTAATTAAACATTTACAGGCAAAATATACTTATTTTACTGACTCGTATGCATTTTTGTAGAGCCAATGCTAAGTTTGTATGTTTGGATCTTATAGATGCAAATAAGTGTCCTTGCTGAAGGTTTTAATAGTTTGGGTTAATTTTTACATCAGTTTATTTGTATTAATCTCTGATAATAATGCTAGACTCATTCAAAGAAAACAGAGGAAATTGTATTAGTTTACCTGTCTGATGCTCACATACCCCTATTTTTATTCATAATTAAAAAGATCAAAAAAGTGTCCTCTCAAATATATAGGTGTAATGATTTTCCATTTGTTGTCCTGGAAGACAACAAAATATAACTGCAAAAACAAATAATTGATTTCCTACACTAACCAAGATGTTTTGAGTCGAGTAAGTATTCATTTGTTTTTTTTACTTCTGTGATTTTAAGTGTCCAACAGTAACACCACATGGTGTCTGTGCACTAAATCTAAACTGCTCCAACAATTAAAAATCTGCTAAAACAGTGAAGGCCAAGAAACTTTATAATTCAGACTATACAATAAAAACATGTTAAGGATGGGCAACATTGTCTCTGACCCTACCCACACCCTGAACAGAGAATTTTTACTTTTACCATCAAACCTGAGATACAGAGTTCCATGTTTTTGTAAAGTCAGATTGAAGCAGTCTTTTTTACACAAGTAAACCCTTACATTGAATATGGAGCTAAATCCCAGATCACAGCATGTTGAAGGCCTCTGAGTATTTGTTTGGTGTTTGAAAGTTGTGTCAGTGTATGTTGTCTGCAGGCTAAATCACCCTTGTGTAAACTCATTAAAAAAATAAGGTGACTTAACAGACATTTATTAAACTGAAAAGTTTCCAGGTCATAATTTTGATCGTTACCGTGAATACAGGAGTTTTACTATCAGGTATTTCTTCAAATGAATCCAATGAAGGTAATATTTCTGTACAGATGAGCAGAACGTCTACACTGTTAATGCAGGAAGCTGTTCAGACAACCTTATTGACTACAGAAGAATTGACATATGTTCTGCTGCTGCTGTCCGGAGTTGTCCTGCCCCTCAGCAATTACTATTGATTCCTGTGTTTCTGTTTTACTACCATAGAGCACAACATTACTTGTTAACTTCCGACAAATAATGACATCTGCAAAGTGAACAATGTCCTACATGGCAACCCCAATAATTATTTCAAGTTGTAACCAGGGAAGAAAATATTTAAAGCTTTAGTTTATGTCTGTTTTTCATGGGGGGGGGGGGGGGGGGGGGTTGTTTATTATGTCACATTCTTTCACACGAAGTGAAAAGGCATGAGTTTGGGAGTCCTTGCGTTCATTCACTAGGGCATTACCATGTTCTTTGATGGACTTCATTTGGCCCAAAAGGAGAAGGACGTAACCCTGTTTATTTAAACGCACAGCTTTGTTGGAGTTTAAATGCAGCTCTGTCTTCATTCCTCAGTCACTGTGCCTCCATTCAGTGCAAAAAACAAAAACCTTTGACCTCTTTTGTCTGCTCCATTTGTTGCTCCATTCGATAGCAATCTTTGTGCTTTATAGGTTTCTCAATTTAACAATTTTCCAGTAAAATGAGGTTGTTTCTCTTTAGACCTGCCTTTGGCTTTCCTGGACGAGCTTCTGGTGGGAATCTGCACCTTAACACTTCTTTAAATGATGTTCTGTTGGGCATGCTCTCCTGTGTGACATTGGCATAATAGATTTCAGTCTTTTTGCTTTCTCCCATTAGCTAGTCACAATTAAAAGTGTAAGCAAAGACACAAAACAGACTCTCAGCCAAGCAGTCACTGGGTCTGCCCAGTTTTTCTTATTACAGATAATAGCAGGATTAGCTCATTCAAAACGGCCCATTATTTGAGCTAATATTCAGCCCTTGCTCAATACAGTGTGGGCCTGACAGGTCCAGATCTCTCCATACTCTGGGAGATTACAGTATTTAATATCACAAAAGAGGTTTTAAACTCCATGTCTTAATTCAGCCCTGCTCTTACTCTTTTTTTGTTGATTCTCAGCTCTTAGTCAAATGACTTCAGGGTGATTCATGGGTCACATCTTAAAGCAATGACAGTGTTAGAGCAGAACTTTTGAAAAGACACTTTAATATGAAGTTTGAAAGCAGTTAAAGTTGAAACGTTGATCTGATTAAAACCTCATTAACATGTGCACTCTGATGGCCAAATTCAGGTGAAGGGAACTGCTGGTGCGTTGAGTTCAGGGCTGCTCATCACCTAAGATTTTCCTTCTGGAGTAGTGTAAAGTTAAAGGCTTTATATGCGATTTTTTGATCCAGCAGATGTCGCCCTTGAGCTCCAGCATGAAACCAAAACAACTTGCGCTGCATTGTTGTGTTAGCATGCTAATGCTAGTGATCTTTATTATGCTCGTATCTTCACACTGCATGTAAATTTACCTGAAATGAGCGTGATCTAGAAACACATTTAAGCAGTGAGTACAGTATGTTATTCTTCTTTTCTCTAGTCCCTCAATTAAACAACTTTTATACACGAGGGGAAGAGTCAGCCGGCCGTCCTGGCGATGTAAACAAACTGAAGATAGGACTTATTTTTAGACAGAGTTATTTTAAGATTGATTTATATTACATTTAAGTGTGGAAAATCACATATTAAGCCTTTAAAGCCCATGGCAGACTAATCATCACACTATAAAGATACTTGCTTAGCTGTGTTGTGTTAGCAGTCTCATACTACTTTTGAGACTATATAGGAACCACAAGCAGGCCTGCACTCTGGGAGCGTACAGTTCTAAGGGGTAAATGTAGAGACCCAACTCCTATAACAAACTTGACTATTTCACATATTAACTTCAAGGCTTAAGTTTGAATGCTCAGCGGGTAAGATAACAAATATGTCAATGACTGCGAGACCAATGAAAACCTTGGCAGACTTAGACTGTTTCATTATCTTATCTTGGTTGACTATAAGAAGGCAGCCCTATTTGTGCTGCTGTTAAAAGGTGCCGTTAATGTGTTTGTGTGTTGCTTTGTGGATGCTTTATGTATCAGTGTCGAGCCGCCTCTGTTAGTGTCAGTTTATGAGCAGCTTTACGAGCCGGTCACAGCTCTGCTCACCGAGAGTGATGGAGAGGCCTTGAACAGCGCCATTGACTGGCCTTACTGCAGCTCATCTACAGCCGGCTAAAATCAACAGCAGTATTAAATGCTTTGGTGAAAGACAGACCTGTAAAACACTGCTGTGGGCGAGTGCCTCTGTGACTTCTAACTTTCTTCTTTCTGCATCAGCATAACTGTCAGCATCTCCTCTGAAACGATGTGTTGAACAGAAAGAATATATCCAACAATATTAGGGGACAGTTTGGCCAAGTCCCCATTTTAAATGACCAATACATCCAACAACAACACACACCAGATTTGGACTTTGAGATAAAATATGGCCTCCTGAATGCGTCTTAAATTCTGACCCACCACAGTGAGGGTGTAAAAAAGGCCTCGGTGGAGACAGACAGGAAAATGTGGTAATATAAGGTGTTTTATGGTGCCGCCAGGGATCTCCTGATAATCGTGAAATATTGTAGCAGCGCTGGGGCCAGAAATTCAGCCTTCAAGATTCCGGGCAGCGTTCCTCTTAACAGGATCATAAATTAGTTTGGCAGCTGGGTTCTGAAGTGTGGGCCACACAGGACAAGGACCTGAACAAAAAATCTGGCTCCAAACTTTTAACCATATTACAAGACTTACTCTCCATGTTGGTGTGAAAGTTGGACAAGAGACTGATGACTCCTAGATGCTTTTTTATGGGCTCCACCAGAAAGACATCATCAAATCAAATTACTTAGACCCTCCCTCCACCTTTTGGACCCGTTTGGAGTACACATCATGATTACGTAACAGCAGTTACACAGTTGCATTGTGATGGCAGAAAAAACTAATTAGCAAATGGAATCAGTACTTATATTGATTTACATTGTTCTTACAAACATTGAACGGTTAACTAATTGATTAACAGAGAGTCAATACTAACTAAGTGTCAGGATTTGGACTTGTTCACTTTCAGATTTCTTTTTCTTGTTTTAGTTTTCTCATTCTTCCCTGGTGTTGCTTGTTTCCCTTGTGGGTTATCTTAATGTTTCCTAGTTTAGTATTTAGTGGTTTTATTTTGTAATTGCTTATCCTTGTGTTTCTCTGTACTAGTGTGTATTGTTATTGTTGAATTGAGTTCTCTGTGTCTTTAGTGTTTCCAGTTACATATTTCCCTCTGTGAATCTTGTCTTTAGTGTTTCTCTCTGGCTCTGTGTTTTGATTACCCTCATTGTCTTCACCTTTGTCGTTTGTCTCACCTGTGTTTGATTGCCCCTTGTATTTAGTCTCTGGGTGCATCCAAATGCAATGTGCCTACACAATCTGACAGTAGACAGTCCCTACTATCCGTGCTGTATCCTTTTAGTACCTACTGTTCAGTAGGCACGCACAGTAGGCAGATATTTGTTCCTACTGGAAGTGGTGTCATTAGCCCGCCTCATGTTATTGACTCTCATACCCAGATGTCATATGCACAATGGCTCAATAATTAATACAAAACTGCACATTGCATGAAAATTATTTAACAATCTAATAGGCCTCATCTATCCTCGTTTTTTTTTTTTTTTTGGAAGCGCATGTGAAGTGACGTTTTACATTTAATTTCACACAGCCTTGTTGGTGTTAAAATACAATTAATTTCCTGAAAGGATGCATCCAAACCATACTGCACAAAACCCGGAAGTCAGTATCCATGCTGAGATGTTCAGTCTATTGATGTGGACCCAAAAGAATGGTCACTGAATGACCACGAGGGTTCAGTCTACTGAAACCTCCTACTGAAAAGTCTGCACTGCATACTGAACTGTGACTATTCAGAAAGGGCCTCTGTGTTTCTTCCCTTCTGTGTCAGGTTGATGTTGGTCTATGTCGGATGTCAGACGTCTCCTTACCCATGTTCTTGTGTGGATTTCCCTGTTTCTGGTAGTGACTTTTTGTGTTCTCAGGTTTTTCGTTGGACTTTGTGTTGTATTTGGACTTTCTAATGTAAGCTTTTGTTTTCGGCTTTTTGTTTAAATAAATATTTTTGGATTCTGCAATTGGGTCCACCTCTTTGTTTTCCAACCATTATGACACTTCGTCATACAGGTGCAGTTTACCATCAACAGTTTTATTATGGTGTTTATGATAGTCCATCATTTTATAGCAGTGTTTTATGTCCTTGCCGCTGGTTTGATCCTTAATAAACAAAAACCATCTGACAAATACAAAATTGTATGCCTCAAGAGATTTGTATGCCTTGAGTTTATCTTTAGATGCTGGGTTTCTCCACAAAGTATACGAAGATTTCCGGCCACACACAAGGCATAATAATATTTTTCACACTTAAATGTAATAGAAATCAAGTATATCCTCTGAAAATAACTCTGTGAGTCATGACTGTCTACAATGGGTGTAACACCCGAGTCCCACTGTCTGTGATGTTTTCAGAGTTTTCTGAGTCCTCCAAAAGTTATTTCTAGACAACTTTCTGCCATCAGTTAGACTCCGCCCACAAAAAGCTCATCACTGTGTACAAACACAAAAATGGTAAATAGAGCTCAAGTATGAAACACCCACTCCAGCCCATTATCCTACAATATAAACACTTCACAAACCATTCTGTATCAATGAGATGCATATACACAAATAAATGTCTTTAAAACGCACATAGAACATATCATCTTTTTCTCTCTCCCTGTTTTCCCTTTCCATTTGTCATTAATTTTTTCTATCATTTTGTGGTTTGGTTATGACGAGTACTTGTATTCTTTACATACTTTTGCATAATAAAAAAAATTCTATACGAACTCAGAATAAAGTTGAGGTGTTTGAAGTTCCCAATGGACACCTAAATAGACTCTGTGTGAGTGTGCGTGTATGTGTGTGTGAGGAGGGGACAGCTTTAGTAAACCCAGGGCTCATAAAACCAGCAGGATTTATATGGAGTGAACAGAATGTCCAAGAAGTGCTCATGAGACTTGTCCTCAGACAGAGCAGGGAGGGGTACCACAGAAATGCAGTAATCTGCTCTGTGTTCACTTCACACTATAGGATTTTTTTACATATTCACTGCTGAAAATTTCTGGAGAATTTCAGGAGGACTTCTTATCTGGTTGTTCACACATGCACCTCCAAGCTGCAGACTGTCACTGTCGGACGGGAGGAGCAGCGGGGGGTCTCGTGAGACACGACATGACATAAAAAGAATGATGCGAAAATGGCGGGCGAAGCAACAGGGTCAGATGCACATGATCAAAATATGTCCTATGTAAGTCTTTTTTTGTGTGCCACTGACAGATTGTGATTTTTATTCTATGTGTCTTTATGTAAAGGTAAGATGCTTCTTCATTGAGTCAGAAGCGCCAACTTAATTTGACAAGTTTTAGATATTTCTATGCAAATGATACGTGTGTATTGATCTACTAATTGATATCATGTTAATGAAAGAATGATACATGAAACATAAAATTTCATGCATATTTTAACACTTGAGCCTGCAGGTTTTGCACCCAGCTGCTTCTATAGAAGAGATGAGGTCAGAGTTTTAAATTTAGTGGAGAGCAATGCTAACAGGCCCATGAAGCTGTCAGAGTCAAGATAATGATTTCCCAAAGTTTTGAGACGAGGATGTAAAGACAGAAAGATCTTTGTGAACATGTAGGAAAAATATAATTTACATACATGTTTTGTGGAGGTGGAGCCCTGTTTATTTAATTTCCATCATCTTTTGTGGCTCTTTTCTGGGAATGTAGATTTGCTAAGGCATGTCACTTGGTACGAGGACTTAATGAAAATATATTATATAGGGTTTTACAATCAAATATCTGTACTTGTGTTAACCATATACCCTATAAAATCTATGAATACATTTAATCAGATATTTGGAAAGAATACTGAATTAAAAATCCGCTTATTGCCCCTAAAATGTTAGGTGTACTTCCTGTCTTACCACAACAGCCATTTTAAGGTCAACTCATACTTCTAGTCTATCTATTTAAATGCAAAATGTTTGCTCAAGTTTCTTCAGCGTTCACACTACTGTGGCATTTTAGACAAACATTTGCAAAATCTTTGGACACTTACATTAATGACTTTAAACTATACAGCTGAATGTGACATGTTTGCACACTTTTAAAACAGCAATAAAAACAACTGAACAAGAGTTTAGATTTAACATAAACCTTCAGAGTGTGTTGTTGAGTGTCTACAGGCCTCCTTTAGACAGATAGGTGTGTGTGTGGCGAGCAGAGTTCATGACAGTGAGGTGGAGCGGGTCACTGCGAGGTCAGCGAGGCTCTCTTGGTGGTCTGCAGATGCTGTGAGTGACGGATCAGGCCGGAGACCTCTGAGTTCTGAACCACAGCGCAAGGTTATCACAGTCACCATCGCACACTTCCCAGGTTGTGGCGAAATGTTATGGCTATCACTGACAGCAGCTTAAAAGTGAGTTACATCAAATAAAGAGCTGCAGCCATGCATGTAAGAGCGCTGTGCTGCAACATGTGAGCCAAATTAAATCTCTGCTTGGCTTATTTTCTGCCTCAGAGGCTCACTGTTGTTTTAGTTTGCATTAGTAAAGGTTAGCAAAAATTATATGGTTTGCAAGAGCTGACTGATATCTGATCGTGCATTATGTTATTTTCTGACTGATTAGTTGAATAAAGGAAATGTTTTTGGAGCTGCATTCTCATTTAAAAGCAGTGTACACACATGCAAATGCACACATACACATCAGCTGAAGCAAATCCAAGAGGTTTGTCCCCACTTTTTGAAATCCCTGGGACTTTTTTAAGGTTGTGCTCCCCAGTAAGAATGAGTCATTGGCCTCACAATGGGCCACAGTGACAGCCCGTCCTCTGTGCAGCCCTGATAGCAGCAGAATGCCACTCTGGGAGGGTTTTTAGTCACTTTATATTCTGTCCACGCCGAGGTCCTAACCCCCTGTGTCGGCCCCCTCACCCCTCACCTCCTGTCTCCTCTAATGTGGCTTTATTGACTGTGACACACTGAGCATGGAGACGATGACCAAACAATTAAAAGTGCCCCCAAAGGAAGGGCCATTAGAGTCACAAACCATTCCTCAGGCTTTGTGTGCCCGAGCGTGTGTGTCTGTGTGTGTGTGTGTGTGTGTGTGTGTGTGTGTGTGTGTGTGTGTGTGTGTGTGTGTGTGTGTGTGTGTGTGTGTGTGTGTGCGAGGGGTTTGTGCACAGTCCAAAGTGTGACAATACACCAGCGGTAGTGGACAAGTGAGGCGGAGGAAATTCCTCTTACCCCACCATCCCCCATAAGCCCATGAATATGAAACAAACTCTGAATTCACTTGGTATCAAACTAGTACAAAAAAGTAGTTTAACTGGGAAATAAATAATATGGCAACATTAAACAAAAAAATTAAATTATTCAGGCGTAGAACTGAAACAAAGATGCTAAGTTAGGGCTCTGCATTAAAAAGTGGAGATAAAGTTTGTACAAAAAGTATGGCCGACTGCAACTTTAACCACCACAAAATGTCTGCCTATTTTTGATCCAAAGGCAACGGGACTGGTAGAAGATCTTGAAGACGTTTCACCTCTCCTCGGAAAGGCTCCTTCAGTTCAAACTATCTGGTGGACGGTGCTAGAAATGTAAGCCTCTGTGGATCATCCACATGCTAATGATCAAGGATGGTTATATTGGTTATATTTAGACTCTAGTTGTTGGAATTATAAATCTATGAATAGTTGTTTCTCCTTTTCTGCTTGAAAAATAGATCACCTACTAGAACCCACAAACTTAAACAAATCAAATCAAAGAATTGTAACTCCTGGCACATGTGTGGAGGCCGTGGTCCTTGAAGCGGGCGGCCCAGGTTTGAATCCGGCCTTTAGCTCCTTTCCTGCATATTGTTCCCTACTCTCTCTCTCCCTGATTTCTGACTCTATCCACTGTCCTATTTAAATATAAAATAAAAAAGTATTAAAGCATAAAAAGCCCAATATAATTATCTATACAAATACAATTTAAAATCCAGAAATGTAGTTTCCAACTTTAAAATTGAGCCTCCCTAAGTAGGACATAAAACTCAAACAGTATGACTACCCTGACATGATTACTTTACCCTGGGTAAAGAACTGCACTATGGTAATATTTAAAAGGCAAGAATGTACACATCTGATTGTCCACTAGGAACAGAAAATCAAATGTGTTCAAAAAGTTTACCCATTTCCAGTAAATCTTGTAATTTAAAGCCAAATAGCACCCAATACACTTTTAAAACAAGCTTCTGCTAGATTAGAAAATATTAATATAAATCAGATCATTTTGTCCTTTTTTTCCCCAAAAAGTTCCCTAAAATTGGAACTATAACTTTGCAAGTCCAAGAACATTTTGATTCCCAGTTTGATAGGTCGACAGACTTAACATCATCTTATACGGAAACATGGCAGACAAAAGATAATGTAATTACAGAATAAAGACCTCTTTCTAAATTCATCTATTGCAATACAACTTTTGAATATGAAACAAGCCAGGCAAGGTTTGCTTAAGTCAGAACATCAACTCGTAAATGAACTTCCAGAGTTGACAGACTTGATGTGGCAGAACAAAGCAATGCTTGGCTTAAACCTTTTTTGAGTTTATATTTCCTGTCAAGTTAAGGATTATTTATCCTTTTAATGTAATTGAAGCTTTAAGCATTATTTTCTTTACATGTAGACTGGCCCAGATAAATGATTTGCCTAACATAACCCATCTTATTTTTTAAGCATCCAGTTTTTAATATCTAAAACTTGTGAAGGCAAAGTCAGAAGAATGACTTCCCATCTCAGAAACAGACTAGCCGAGTGAATGCACTTAAAACAGGGTGAATTCTCAACTTCTTATCTACAGCAACACCAGCAGAGAGTAAGCACACCCTCATTCTGGTGAAATAATCAGGAGAGATGAAGAGGATCATATGATCACATGCTGCTATTGTTGGCTGATAACTGTAACTCAACCCTGGACTCTTTAAACCAACTGTCTCTGAGTGTTTTCTTTCCTGAGATTACTTCCCGACACATTCAAAGCCTCGATAAAACTAGGTTATCAGGAGAATCAAGCCCGCTAAAGCTCGAGCAAACATCTCTGAGATCAACTGGATTATGATGAATCGTGTGTGTTCAGCTGCCACATGAAGCCCGCTCTCTGCAGAGATGGATCTCTAATGAAGTGGGGGAAGTGATAGCAAGTGGATAAAGAGCTTTAAGAAACACACACACATGCACACCTACAACACCTACAGGGGACTATCATTCTACACATACCAAATGTTGACCCCTCGTTCTGCTCATTTTAAAAATACAAAAATTAAACAGACATTTTGCTTCAATATCTTTACCTATATTATAATTGTATAATTTTAAAGAAAATGTCAAGAGGGGACTTGGAGGCTGACCAATGTCCACAATGTCTCGCACAACTTCAAGTTCCTTTTTAGCAAAAATTGTCAAAACTTCATCTGACAAGTTTGGACATAGTTTTGGTGTCCCCTCTTGAACATGCTTTATATCATCCTAAAACTGACTGATTGCCAGCTGGTCCCCTGTTGGTGAATGTGTGACAACACCTAAGTTCCCTGTTAGATAGGTAAGCAAGTACACACAAACACATGCATATAAATATGTGTGTGTAGCTCTTGAGTATTCCTGACAGCATTGAGGGCTAATCTTGTCTTTTTCTCTGGGTCTTTTTCAGTCTTCAGCGAAGAGAAAACCTCATAATGACGCTGCTAATGGTCTGCGAGACCTCTGACACCATGTCTCTGTTGGGGTCTTCACAGGGCCACAGGCCAGCCATATAATCGCTTCCATGAACTACTCATAGCCCTTTCAAATGTGACTTTTAGCCCTACCAGAGAGCTTAAATGTTAATTTGGTGAAATGCGGCTAATGCTCGCCTGTCACTTGTCATCAGGTTTGATTATGTCGGTGAGCTGTTGTTTGTCCTCTTTTATTAGTTTACGCTGCGATGAAATGTTCTGCATTTCATTATGACCTCCTGGAAACAATCCATGTCGATGATTTAGACAGGGGTTGGGAACAAACGCACACACACACACACACACACGCAATATTTAAATTGCTGAAAGTCAGAAGAGAGAACATAATAACATTTAATATTTTAGAGAACATGATACAAGATCATTTTTGTGCAGCTTTTTCTGATTTGTCCCATGGCTGGAGTTTAGAAAACCTCATCAAAGACTAAAAAGTTCATCTGGCAAGAATGACATTTGAATATCTTACCTATTAAAGGGTTTTTCATCAGACGCCATCTGTTCCATAAATTTTTAAACCAACATCCTTGTATCCAGATTCTGTCAGTTAATTTCATCTGTGTTAAACTTTTACCAGATCTCCTGCACTGAGACAATTTAATTACAGTCAGAGATGACATCAGGCCAAAACAACAGGCCCTTTTATCTTTATTTATGAACAGTATCAATTAGATTTGCTGCCTTTAAAGAAAATTGGAAGAACATGAGCCTGAACAGAGTAAAGCTTTGAGGAATATGAGCATGCTAACAGGTATGAAGAATTCAGTTTTCCTGTGCCAGTGTTTCTGTTCAGAGCAGAAATCATTAACTTCTGAATACAGTTCTTTATCCGAAGACTCACAGGTGAGACACAAGTTTAAAGTCTGGGTCAGTGAGAGAGAGAGAAAGAGAGAGAGAGAGAGAGAGAGAGAGGGGTTTCCTCTGCTTAGCAGTACAGTTTTGAACCAGATTATGATTTCTAAATATTCCATAAAAATATGCCAAGATTTTCTTCTAATTTATAAAGTGATTCTGGATAAAGTGGACCAAGTGTGCAATGTGCTGTTCAATTGACATGTTTGAGATGAAACATTTGAAAATATTTATAAGGGGCCTCTGCAGCTCCACTTAACACCTCAAAGACATTTTAGCTTCCTTCAGCTAAGTGATTTTGTTCCCTCTAACTATCTCATCAGCTTCATTTCTATCTGCAGCATTTCTATCTATGTGCATCTGCACATCTCTTAGAATACTGTAGGGCACCTGATTTACTGAAGTGTAAGTTAAGAGGTGGTGAGCACAGTTTGATGATGGTTAATATTGCCACAGTTTATGATTTGTTTTATCAGCTTTAAAGTGATATTATGCAAGTGTTTTGTTAACAGTTAAATTCTGCTGCTCAAGTGGCCACAGTGCAATTCCACTACAGTGCCGTGACCAAGCTCTGTCGTCATTAGGTCTTAAGACATTCATATAGATTCTGCAACACTGCATTATTTGTGTCCATGTCTGAGAAATCACATTGCCTTACGGTGTAGCAGAATCAGGGGAGATAGAGCACAGCACAAAGGGAGCTCCACTTACACACACAGTCAGACATGCACACATACAGTGCTGTTTTCTCCCATTGGCACCGCCAATCTCGTCTCAGCCCTTGAAATGTCTCTGTTGCTACCTCAGAAGTTGGCAGAGAGGGGGGACTGAAGAGCTCATTGTGGATTACAGAAAGACCATCAGCACAGTGTTTCCCCACACATAGACAATACCTGGGTGGGCCGCCCAAGTATATTTCAGACCTGTTTTTATTTAATGTTTTATTTATTCATAAAATTGTTGTGGTCACGAGAGCGAGCGCGCCTGCAGTGGACTTCAGGGCTTCGTGCAACATAACAAAACTCTTGTTTAAAAAAAATAAAATCCTCTTGACTCCTGCGGAGAAACAAGACACAGCAAAACCAAAAGAGCAGAATCACATCAGCTTCAGTGAGAGAGAGAGACAATGCCCACTGTCCGTACATCCCTCTTGTAAATGTGCCGACTGAGGTGCCTTGCTCCTATCAAAACTGAAGCATCTCATGGCTTTGTTTTAATAATGTTAATGTACAGCTGCTTGCTGCTGATTCTGTGCTGAACTCCTATAAATAACAGAATATCTGTTAATGTACATCTGTTTGTTGATGATGATGTGCTTAACTCCTATAAATAACAGAATATCGAGTAGAACTTTTCAAAACGTGAGGCTTGTCGTTGTGTCTCCCACTTCAAGCTTCTGGGTGACCACATCTCTGAACTGGACCTTCAACACCTCAACCCTGGTAAAGATGGCTGACTCACATATCTTGAGAAGGACAGAGTGAGGTACATATTTCCCCTCGAATAGTGGTAAAGTTTTACCGCAGCTCAGTCGAGAGCATCCTTACCAACTTCATCACAGTATGGTATGGCAACTGCTCTGTCTCAGACCAGAAAGAACTGCACAGAATGGTGAAAACCGCCCAACACATCATCGGTTCTCCAGTCCGCTCGGCTGAGGCTGTCCAACACAAGCCGTGTCTGACACAAAGCATTGTCAGGGACAACTCTCATCTGATGTGGTCTCTGTTCCTGGACCAGCATGCTCAGGATCAGCTTTTTCCTTTCAGCTGTAAACTCTTCACCACATAAAAATACTCTAATACTCATGGGCTAAAATGTGAAGCCCATAATGTACCTTAAACCTGCAATCTTTCAAATGAAAAGCAGGGTCTGAATTCACTTTCGCAGAAAGAAGTTGTTTCTGAGAAAATTAACATCTTACTTAATTTATTACCTCAGTGAAACATTTCCCTGATAAGTTCTTTTCCATTATTAAGTATTTCTTAATCAAACACAATAGTCATTTTGTAAATTATTGTTCAATTAAGTGTAAATTACTCTAATTAAGGTGGGCTTTGGGGCTTGTTAAACTCAAGATTGAAAAGTTGCTAAATACTGGGATGCCTCAATCAGGTAGGCTTCAACAAAACACAATGGGAAATTCCATGTTATAAACAACAAACAACAATCCAATGGGTGACATCATCATGGCTACATCCACTTCTTATATAATGTCCCCACAGTAAGACTTAATAAAGTAACCATACTCTGTAATAATTAAAACATGTAGTTGTTTGGATTTTTAAGGATATAATACTCTGGAAAAACAGCTTAATCAAATCACAAATATGTTTGTGAATACAAAAAAACCCTAATTACTCTGATTGATGAGTAAACTAATCCAAATATCCTCTGCAATACTGAAAACTCTTTTAGAGTTACCCACTACTACCATCTACTGGGACTTTACGGTATTTCATCTTCCTGCACACTCCATCACAACCACCTGAATCACGAAGCTCCTATAAAACCAGGGAACCACAATCTGCTTGAAACAAGAAATAGAAAACTTTAAAAACACTGCAGAAAGTACATAAACTAGACTGACGCGAAAGCAAACTCCATATTACATCCTGAACACTCTGCTCAGGAGGATTGTTACTCCGACATCCAAACATGATCTCACAACACTTCTTTGAGCTAAAGCTGGTTGAGCCAAAGACACAAACAGATGGACAATAAAACAGCAAATGTGGGACAAATGACACAGGGGCTGATAAATGTGAACAAGTCAGGCCTCTTTTGGACTTCTAGTATTGCAAAAAAAAAAAAAAAAAGTAAATAAGAAATACATGATTTATGACTCAAATGTCCTCTACATACAGTATGTCAAAAGAAGGAGTGTTCATCTGTTGCAGAATGGATCAGGTTGTGTTAAAAGCAATCTATCACTGTGACATTTTAAAGGTATATTTTTGAAGCATGCGCAAGGGTAAAACAAGTTTAAAAACATTCATAAGAAAAATCTGTAAGTAAAAGGTTTATAAAGCTCAGAGAGACAAAGACATAAATGAATATGTTCTATGGACTATGATTTGAGGAGTGTTAAAACTGCTCCAATTGATGCCTCATGTTTTATGTATTTATGATTTATTCTACAGCAGATTTAAATTTATGTCCCAGAACATAAAACACAGGATAAGTTGTTGATGTAAATTTGTATGCCTTTTGAGACAGTGCCCCCATCTGGAAAAACTTTGACAAAGACCTTCAACTCCTCGTGGCTCACACAAACACTCTGGGTATGTTTGTAGTTGTGATAATGTTCACATGAATGTGGAGTAATTCAGTGAGACATTAGTGCATTAAAACAGGTGCACATCTGTCAGTGATCTGAAAATGAACACTATTAGAAAATGAAAAGCTATCATAATAAATCCAGTGTTTTAGTGGAAGTTGCTGTTCACACCTCGTCCCTCGCCGGTTTTTGGAGAAGATTAATTCTGCTCAGAGTCTAATTTGGAACATCTGCTTAGCGCTAAAGAGGATGTGGTTCCTGTCATAACATTCCTCCGACCCGACAGCGTGTCATTCACTAATCAGATGACTCCTAGAACATCCACTGGGATTTGGAGAAATTTCTCCTCACACCCAAAGACTTACATAACCCAAGAAGAATCCGCCTGAAAAGGATCTGTGCGCAGACAAATGGGGCATAGCGGGTCGTATATGTGAACGAGGCAGACACACAGCAGAGACAGACAGCAACATGCTGGACTCCAGAGGTCCACAGGGAGTCTGCACCTGCTCTCAATAGTTATTTTGCGAAACAGACTTATCTCACTGCGTGACGCTGCTACAAATATATTAGCCGGGTTAACTGAAGCTAACAAATACAGAAAAGACTAGGCTGCAAGCATTTTACTTAATTACTAAAAAAATTTTTGTCAGTTGATTAAATTGTTAGCCATCAGCAGGGTAGCTTAGCTTAGCATAAAGCTAAAATGTGTATTTTACAAGTCATTGAAATGTAACAACAAATTAAGATCTAGTTTACCTTCTCTTTTATTTTGGTTGCAGGCAATGTTTTTATATCCTGCAATCCAAACGTAGACTGTAGATATTAATGGACGAAGCCTGAGTGACGTCACTCAATGTGTAACTGCAGGGGGCGCTGGAAGACCTTTGATGGAGGTCACGATGCAGTAAATGCTGTCTCACCCTAACTTCCAGCCAACCTAACGACAGGCTATGACCTGGAGCTGAGGCGGGTTTTAAGCCTCCTGACAAACCGTTACATCACACCAGCCTGTTAATCACGTCAGCTACACGCCTTATTATGAATAACACTTATTGTGAATATTCCTTCATAAAATCAAAACCGATGAGTTATGAAATAAATTAAATCCCCCACAGTGTGTACCATGAGCTAATCAGATCTAGTTAGTTTTTTAAACCAGGATGTGAACATGGTAGTTAAAAACTGGCTTTTCTATATCTAGGTGTGTATGTGACTTGTGATGCTTCTACAGTCAGCCTCAAGTGGACACTTGATGAACTGCAGGATTTTGCACTTCCGCATTGACTTCATTTTTTGACACCGCAGGGTGCCACTTGTATTTGATCTTCATGGATGTAGTGAAGCTGCTTCATACTCTTTCCTGCTCGCAAGTTTCTTCTTTTACACTATTTGTTCATACATCAAATTACACATGGCATTTTATAGAAAGGAAAAACTGTCATGATAGTGTCAGAATCTGTTGCTTTGTCTGCCATCTTGGATATGTTTAGTTTTTTGATTTGTTCCTTTTTGATTCATGTCTTACTTTTAGAAAATTCTCCCGGAGTGAGGGACATATCTACATGAGAAACTCTGGAAGATTTTAGGGGCACTCTGTTCTGAAATGTTCGAGGAGTGCGTGTGTGAAGAAGGCTTTCGAGTAATCAGTCACCTCTGATACCCCAAGTTAACTTGCCCTCTTTAACCTGACTTCGACAGCACAAAAGCATAGAGAAAGAATGATGATGCCATATTCAAGCAATTGGAAGTGAAAGCAAGTTAATCACTCATATCCCACGTATTCAGAATAAATGAGAAAGTTATCTTGAATTTTTGTCCAAAAACTTCTCTGGTTTGTCCCCAGCATAACCTTTTTGTGAATGTGGAGAGCATAGCAGTGTTTAATGTAAAGTCACCTCTTCAAGGACAACAGCCAATCAGCTACCAGCACATTTTGTGTTTTTCTCAACAGTTTGGGGTCCCTGTTGACAGTCTTGGTGCCGGCACCGACCTCAGCCGCTGTCAGCCCGGCGTACACAGAGGAGAGTGCTGAAATCACTAGCACATGGGCGAAAAAACACACACACACACACACACACACACACACACACACACACACACACACACACACACACTCAGCTCTTGTTTAGAGAAATGGCATGCTCAGCGTAACTCTACTGACCCCTGACGCACCAAGACCATTCTTTAAAGATAATAAAAATAAACTCACCTGGGAAACATGAGATGAACCTTCAACATTTAAACAGAGAAATCAAAAGTATGTTATTTATATTTTCAAGGCGCAATTTCTGCTGTAAAAATAATGACTAAAAATGTTAATGGCAGCAAAATTCCAAGACAATGTGTGTTTGTGTGTGTGTGTGTGTGTGTGTGTGTGTGTGTGTGTGTGTGCGTGTGTGTGTGTGCGTGTGTGTGCAAAGTGTGAGCGCATGTGTGAATGCTTACATGAAACACAGAGAGCTCTTTGTGCGTCGCTCGCAACTTCTGTAGGCAGTAGCAGACGGCGAGCTCCAACTTTATGTCAACGACTTTGTGACAATATTTATTTAAAGTTTGCATAAAATTATAAACATACAGGTGTATTTACCTGTGAGAACGGAGGAGAGCGGCTCTCTCCCGTCTCGTCTTTGAGAGCGGGCACTGTGCAGGCGTGTAGGACACATCAGGGCAGTGATTTGTATGTATTTGTTTTAGCCTCAGGTTTCAGGTTGAGCCGAGTACGTGTCACTTTCATTAACACGACAGGCTGCGCTGCTCGCCATGTGACTGCAAGGTCATCTAGAGTTACACACCTTTCCTCCGTGGTTACCAACAGGACTTATGTTGACATTTTCTAAATAGCTCCATATATCATGTCAGTTCTGAGTTTTTATGCTATTTTTTTTACTTCCCAGCCAAGTATTTCTTTGTATTTTGCAACCTTGTTTGTGTATAATTCCTGTTCCTTTCCTTCTCCTATTCTTATTCTGCATTTAGAAAACACAATGTGCAAAGAGTTTGTGTGGTAAATATAAAGCTGTGTATCTGGGGCAGCCTTGTCTCTTCAGTGGCCTCATAGCTGCTATTAGCCAGGTTGCAGAAGATTTATGAACCCCTCACAGCTCACTATATTAAAACAGCACCGCCTGCCAATTTGCAGGGTGTTGCAGGTGTCAGTGGGAGTGTGAGGTGAGCTCAAGCTGGTCAATGGCCCCATTATGAACCTAACACGTTCAGAATGGTAAAAAATATATATACATCCTGAAAACTAGCCTCTTGCTGTGTTTAAACTACATGTGTTTTAGTGTACAAGTAAACTAAAGAAGCTCTTAACGCACTGAATGTTAACAAAATACATTAACCCTATAAGGCTCGCTCATTTCAAACAGCTGTATGTAACTTGAAAACAAGCAACATGAAAACATGCATGGTTGGATGTACTGAAATTTTGGTAAGGCATTATATAAACTGCAATATATAACTGCAGGCAATCTTATTTAACCACGTGATGATCTACAAGCTCTCAGGCCATTGTTTTGATGCTGAAATGCTATAATGTAGTAGGTATTAATTTGACCATCTATCTTAGTTTAGCCAATCATAATGCTAACATTTTTAAATGGCAATAGAAAACAAGGTTAACAAAAGGTAAAGCTGATGTCACTTTGTTCAGCAAGGTTTTTATCGATGGATCTTTGTTTGTGTAGCGCCAATTTATAACAACTACCTCACGACACTATAGCCCCGACATTAATCCACCATGACCAAAGCACCTGGAAACACTGAGCAAAGTTACAGTGGAAAGAAACATTTTCCTTTTAACAGGCAGAAACCTGGAGCAGAACCAGACTTATGGTGAACAACCATCTGCCATCACTGTGTTGGGCTTTGGGGGGAGAGAGGGGGAGGGACCAAACAAATAGAACAACATCAACAATAACAACAACAACAACAGATAAGAGATGAATTGCTATCATGCCAATGATAATGACAAAAGTATGGGGATAGCAGGAACAGCAAAGTATGACAAGTATAACAATAGAAACATTGACCAGAAGCGAACCGTATCCAGAAATAATAATAATCCAGAAAAAGGCGTTGATATAAAGTCGCTGCTTTGTCACAGTGAAGTACAAAGGCTTTAATTCAGGAAGAAAGCTAGCTAGCTAATTTAGCTAATTTGAACGAGCGTCTGATTCCTGCGCCCCACAGCGGCCGGAACTTGTCATAACAAACCCCGCCCACTAAGACAGAAGATGCGATTGGTCAATTTTACTGTCACTTGGGAAAAAAATTCTCATTGATTTTTTTTTTTTGCAATGAACTTGAACACGCATGAAATATACAGTGTAATGATAGAAGATGAAAATATTAGTAGAAAAAGGTACCTACATTACAAACAATAAAAACAAACATAGCCCTAAATAAAATAAATAGGCTAATAATACAATAACAAAACAGTACATTTAGTTTTAGTTTACATTTAGATTTTTTTTTTAATAGAAACCTTAAATGTTCTTTCATTGAAATGCGCTATCCAGGCCCTCTGTAATTTTTTAGAGCTCTCACCAATCACAGAGCTGGAAATAGGCCGAAAATTTTTCAGCCATCCACCAGCCGAGACAAAAAATTCATGACAAACAGTCCTCTTTCATTTCCCTTTACATGCCAACACAAACCAAAAAGGTGTTTTTATTTTCTATGAAACGTTTTGTTTATATGTCGATTGTCAAATTGTGAAATGATAAAATACAATTTGAACTGATGGCTTTTCAAAAATATGAAAGCATACGCCCTCACAGCTCCACACTGACATTGACAAAGGTAATGACAATACAATGGGGAGGACTGACCTTGTTAATAGCAGATAAAGTTGAGCAGCACTAAGATTCAAATGAAAATTTATAAAAAATGATAATAGAAATAAGACTGATATTAATAGTTAGCCTATAACGCTACATACGTTGGGTCTACTTCAGGGATTTGACTAAACCACATGTAAGAAAATACTCAGGAAACAGTCAAAATATACCACAAATCATTTCAAATTGTCTGCGGGTAAACAATGTAATTTGGTTTGCTTTGCTTGCTAGCATTAGCAGTGCTAGCACCGTCAGCATTTGGTCCTCTTTGCAGGTTAATGTCCACATGGTTGTGCTGAATGGGGATTTCACATCGCTCTGGTTGATAGACCAATTTAACCTGACACCCTACATATATTTTTATCACACATTTACTAAACATAATGCCAAACCATGTTGCTCCTATGAGAAGCTATCTGTGCCCTGTGCTTGTTTACATCTGGGTAGTAGAGCGGGGAGAGCATGCAGGACCATTAGCCGAGGCTGTAGTCATAGACTGGCTGTAGCACGGCTAGTGCATTGCAGCTTTTAGCATAACATTTGATTGGCCAACACCACCTCCAGTTTGACAGGGATAGTCTTCCGCTGTGAGGTGCATGTGGGGACAACAAACTCAGGAGGATTTCAGGGACAGTCTGCATGAAAGTTTCAAGACATTTTCAGACATTTTCAGGTGTGTATACATGAAAGCAGTTTAAAAGAAAAATCATCCAGTCAGGAACATTGAACATGTTAATCACACTTTATTGTAAAGTAAGTAATTCAACCTTATCAACCAGTCAAGCAATCTTTTTTTGTATAGCATCAATTCATAATACTATTTATGTCAAGACACTTAACAAGAAGAGTAGGTTTAGATAGAACTGTTCATGATATCATGGTTGTTATGTTGCTCCTAGGAGCTAACATAGTCTTCGAGGTTCATGATCTCAGGATAATGTGACATCTGTAAAACATTTCAATGACATTCTATCTTTTGTTGTACAGATATTTCAGTTTGTACCAAATCTGTGACAGAAATTCTAGACACATATCCCACAGCACTGCTTAACTATTTGAAGATATGAATTATGCATTACGAGTATAGGAAGAATCTTTTTGTGCATGTGGTCTTTCCATTTCATTTGAAGTTTAATAACAGCAGGAATCATGCAGGAACAAAAAAAAAGATGACAGAGCATAACTATGAAATATGGAGGGTTTATGTGTAGAGAGGCCGTCCTTGTTATTGTCCATCAAAGACAGAAACTTAAGCCGCAGCAGGAGACTACGGACTATCCCTCCCAGTCTGCTGTTCTCTGTCTCTGTCCTTCTGCAGGACGCTCTGGATTTTTCTACAAACGCCCCTTTGAACATAAATTCAGTAGCATATTTCATCTCAGCTCTGCTAGGTTAGTGTTAAGCATTGAGCCGTCTAATCTAACCCGACAGTCAATTTTGGGGTCATTAGCGATCAGAAAGTTAGCGATTTAGCCTTATTATGCCGATTTCCTTTTGAAGTCGTCGACCCTGATTGCAGATCTGCTCGCTTCAATTTAATCTCACAGTAACCAGGTGGCAATTAAAGGAACCACCGAAAGGTTAGTGCCACAAAGTGTTACTTCTAAATCTCACACATGAAGGGAGCTCATTTCCATCTGTCACTACGGTTTTAAATGTTGCAGCCTCAAATTATGTTTTCGTCTGTGCAACAGAATCAAACCCGTCACAGCGACCCAGATCTGCTTCCAAGGGGCTGAGATACCCTGTGAAGTGATCAAATGTAGTCGTTTCTTTCACAATAAAACACAGAGCTTCTTGTTTTCAGCAGTTCTTCTATCATATCAGAGGCTGCTGCATTTGAACCCATGGTTGATTTGTGAGTTAAAGGAGCAGAGATAATCACAGGGCCTCCATCTTACGCGACCACAGCACTTTGTGTTTATGAGCACGTGATGTAAGCCAGTGCAGCAGGCTAAACTGTTTTTAATTTGACCAACAAGGTTTCAGTTAGACAGCGGGGGAGCGAGGGAGCGAGGGGAGGAAGAGGAGGTAAAAGAGGAAAACAAGGAGGCAATGAATCAAACTGAAAAGTATCGCCACAGGAGCCTCCAGGTGACCAAATGGAGTCGATTAGCAGAGAAAACTATTTCTCTGAACCTGACGACGGGAGCTCGAGGTGTTAAGGTCGGATCATCAGATCGAGAAAGGCTGTTAAAGGTTTTTGATACTTCAATACTTTTCAATACCACATGTTAACAATAAATCTCCATTGTTTTAATGGTTGATAGCATCAAAAGTTTCAAAGCTTTAAAAGACCTCAGATATTCAGCCGTGTTTTTAAACGAAAGCTGCTGCAAGAGAACGAGAGAGACCGCTGTCTGCACAAGTATGTTGGGACTGTGTTGTTGCCAATGTGCAATCTGCAAAAAACTAAAATCTTACCGAGAGTATATGTTTGTTTTTTTGTTAAAAACGTCTCATTTCACATAAACTGGACAAGTCCAGATAAACATTTTATTTCAACATATTACAAGTGAAAAACACGACCTGGATTGCTTGTTGTGAGTAAAAACAGGAACACATTTCTAATTAAGTGAATTAAGACCAAGATTTCATTTTAATAATATAAACATGTTGATTTTGTTAGCTGTATTTTCAGCTATTTTTACGAAGAATTTAATTTAATTTAAGGCCTGATTTATTACTTGTAATATCCTGAAATCAAATTTTTATCAGACCTTTTGAGTTCAATGTGGCATATAAAGTGTAATGATATATTTTTGACAAAAACAATTGATAAGATTTGAGTTTTTGCAGTGTAGATAGTGAGAAGGAGTTTGTCTGCAATTTAATTAAATGTTAATAAAAAATAAAAAACATGGCACAATATAGGCTGCATAGTACATGTACAGTATATTTAATTTTGCTGTGGAATCGAAAGAGTCATCAATATTGTTTGATTTTTTTTTATGTATGGAAGTTTGAAAATCTGGCGTTGTGACAACACTAAGATGGAGAATGAAAGAAAAAATGATGGTGGTCAAAGAAACAGAGAAGAGGAGAAAGACATTGTTTCTCCAGCTGCTCTGCCCAGAGCACTTAAACTTTATTTGGGTTTGGGTTTCCTTCATCGATTGATGCCGTTTGTCAGATTTCTTTGTGATGAGTGAATCTCTTCTGTACTTCACTTTTTGTTTTGTTGGCTTTAGGGTCCAAGAAAGACATGTCTTTGAAGATGTTCTTCCTTTTTATGATAATATCTACAATTAGAACAAGACACAAAGGGGCAAAACAAAGTTTGGCTTTAACTGAGCCCTGATTCGAACCTTACAAAAACATGTTTAAATATCACTTTTCATCTGCTCTAATCGTCAGCTGAGCCCCAAATGACCTCAACCTGTGAACTGCAGCCGAGTGTGTCTAAATGTAAAGTGACGTCTCAATATATAACAGAAAGATAACAGCAGCAGTGTTTAACATTCTTCCAATTCTTCACGTATAGTGTAAGAAATGAATTTTAAATTGGACACTCCTCTGCTGTTGAAGTCTCATTGTGAAAAGCACTTAACCTCCAATGAAGCAGATAGACTATGCAGCTAAGTGTGAAATAGGACATTACTGTAAAAAAATGACTCTCTCAACTTTTTAAGGCTGAATAAATGTTTTACAAAGTAGTCCCGAGTAACATCTGCAGCAATAATTAGATTAGATCCATCCCATCCATCCTGACAGAGAGGAGGGGCAGAGCGGTCCCAGCAGTTTGACGATTGCACATTTTTGTGCAGAGTAACTAGCAGACATAATCGTCTCTGACTGGAGCCTGAAGGCAGACTTCACTCCGCTTCTCCATCACCAGAAACCATCCTCTGCAAACCGAGAGAAACCGGATGGTACCAAAATAGCCAAAAGGAGACAAATTCAAATGATTCTGTATTCAAATCAATTCAGGGAGCACGTCTGGGGTTCATGAGGAAATCCATGGACGTGTACGACGTGTGCTCTAAGTAAAGGGAGGAGTTTAGATTTAGGGGGATTTTTCTTGATTTGATTTCTTGGCCACATTCATTCCACTCTCGTCTGCAAAACAAGACAGAAACTCTTATTAAAATTTTTTGTTTTCTACGCAAAGTTATTAAAAAAACAAATCCACACCAAGATAAAAAGTTGAGTTAAAAGCTGCTGCAGACTTCTTTAAGTTTATTGTTCTGGTACTGAGCTTTACCATCATTAAACTTATAGTGCTTTCACACTTGCACACAGGAAGTTTTCAGGATGAACTACGTGTGAATGTTCCATGTGAAGTCAGGGTGAGCTGATGTGAGAACGCAACAAAAATGATTCAGAACAATCATCGTGAGTGAGCGAGGAGGCGGTGATGACGTTCATATTCTGTGATTGGTGCACCACAATAGACTGTATAGCACAGAATCAATGTCATCTCTGTGCATGTCATGAAGCTGCTGCAGTATGTAGTCTCCAGTAGTATGTTCTTCTCCACTCTTTTAATTATAATGTCAATGTGTTGAACTACACAGCATTGATATATGTCCAAACCTGAACAGCTCTATCTGTTCATTTCTTACAAACTTGAATCTTTACTTTTGGTTTAAATGCAACACACACTTTCCCTCTGGCTTATGATGATATCTGAAGACGGAGGACAAGGCCACTTCTGTTATGCTATACACATTTATGATTTTCAGCTTCTGTGTTAAAGTCAAGTGTGGAAACTGTGGAGCGTGCACAACACGCCTAGTCCAGTTTGATTGAGGTGTATAAATGCAAGAATGAATCACTCTACCAGCAATGCATAGGTTTGTTAGTTCAACTTCCAGAAATCTGACTTAGTACAATTTCAGACGAATGTTGATTACAGGCATTTTGAAAGTCCAGATATTGTTGGACTAACACAATAAATTGACTTTTTCTAACTGCATGTAAAGCTACTGAGTGACACCTCTAAAACTTAACATTTAACACATCCTACCATGTTTGTCTTCTCTGTAAAAATCAGACATATGTTAAGGTAAGCGAAGCTCTGACTTTATCTTCATATTCACCTTACAAAGCTGAAAGTGGTATCAATATTTTAATCTTTCAGCCAAAATTAAAACAAAGAGTATATTTCCCCTTAATGTCAAATATCTCCCAGACTCTTTATCATCTCCTTCTGGAAAATATGATCAGTCACTGGAAAATATTCTGTGTGCGTTCAAGCGAATAATATCATGTTCACGCTTTCATTCCTCCTCTCTTGTGGTGAAAGGTGATCTCATGAACTAACTCATGAAGCTGCATGTGGTACGCATTTATTCAACCTACCTTTTTTTTCTCGCCTCTATTAATGACTGATATTCTCTCTCTCAGTGAGTGGAAACTGAATATCAGCCACTTGATGTGACAGAGACCTAAAGTGTGATTTATGTTTCAAAGGTCTAATTGGCAGCATTTCCTCTGTCTCTAGGCTGCACCAGTCACAGTTTAGACATCTCTGAAAACCTTGGGAGATATACACTTGGCCTTAAATGCTGCTGGCTGCTTCAGATCATTTATCTTAGTCTTGAGCTTCCACTGAATAAGGAGCAGCCCTGCTTCTGTGGCTAACTGTATTTCTCTTTGGAAATATCGATTTACACAGTTCAGCAGAACAATGTCTTGATGGAAAATGTTACGCATAGAAAAATAAAATAATAAAAGGGTTATGGACGCAGGCGGTTTAGGACCAGCTCATATAAATTTACTCCAAACTATTTATTTTCCAGCCTTTTTATCATAAAATCCAAATATATTATGCTATAAAATGTTATGCAGTGTAATATGATACAGGCAGAAATCATTTCCTGAGGACATTTTAATCGTACCAGTAGACAATAACTGGACTTTTTGATCTGGGCTGTCGCTCTGTGGCTCTATGGGTTGGATTATTGTGGTTTTTAAATGTTTCAACAATTGTAATTTGCTACAGACGTTCTTCTTTTGTCTTCCTCAACTTGTCATGCATGACCATCAAATTCCAATTTTTCCAATACCGGGCTGGTGACCAAAAACTGCAGAAGCTTTTAACATTACCCAACATCTCTGTTGTACTTCATGCTTAGAGCTAATCAGCAAATGTTTGCATTCTCATACCCTACCACTTCTAAATGGAAAACATCAAACTTGTAATTGTTAGCATTTTAGCAAGTATAGCTTCACAGAACAGCTAGCATGAAGCTACAGCTAGCATGTAGATCAATTCTGTCCTTTACTGCTAATACGAATAAAGTTATAATAATTATTAAGTTCTTATTAATATTCATCACATCTTTTATGTGGACTGGTTAGTACGTTTGTATTCTATTCATCAGAAGGTTTCTAATGTTATCAATGATGTTGAGTGAAAATGCTTTGCAGCTGTGATATTCTGTTGAGTCTATCATTATGTTTTCATGTGTTTTCTGTTCATTTCATGTTTTATCTTGTAATCCTCATTATTTTGTATTATGTCTGGTGTTACTTCCTGCTATTTCTTCATTTCCCACCTTTTTCCCCCAACACACCTGTGTCTCATTTATCTGACCTGTATATATAAACCTTTGTGTTGACCTTCCCTCTGCTCGATTTCCCCCCTTCAGACAATCCTCCTAGATTTCCCTGTAATCGGGTGTGTGTCAAGGTTGATCTGATATGAAGGACGTGGGGGACGCCCTGAATTCATATCAAAGTTGTTGTTTTTTTTAATTAATTATTTACGATCCGATCTCCTGTTGTGTGTGATGAGAGATGAACACCAATCTTTATCAGTAGTGTACAACTTCTAATAATAGCCCAGGCTTTTATTATCCTCAGTCTTTGATATGACCTTGCCTTTATTTGGTAAAGGTGATAATGCGTTTTGAACAAAAAGTGGTGCACAGCAAAGACGGGAAAACTATCAAATATTTAAATAAGGATGGAGTTTCACCGTAGTTGAACTTTTTTTCTTCATGAATTTTGATTAAAAAGTAATAAGCAAATTATTCCTGCCCATCGTCCATCGTGTTTGTTTACTCTGAAGTCGTGTTTGACTTCAGAGGAATTTCACAAGACCTCCAGCGTTTAGAGTCAGGACTCTGGTTGTTGTTGAACAGAATCTGTTAGTGTACTGATGCTCTCCAGACACAACACTGATAAATCTATCATTATTTTCCCTCATTTTGGATTACTGGATTTTTCAGTTCAGCCCTCTCAGTTTGTTGTTGGTGCCCACCAACCTGAACTTATACGCTATACTTTTGATCAGATCATGTAAGAAGTTGTTGCCACGGGTAACCATGGCCTCTCCTCCTCACTGACTCATATCTCTTTGTGATTAAAGGTCCTGTCATTAAGTCGCAGTAAAAAATCCAATATTTGCATTTTAAATTCTCTGCTAACATTAAAATGATTTAAAATGAGCATTGATTCTTTTTCACACTGTTAAGAGTTTATGGACTCTCTCAGTCATTATAAACGACAATTCCCTCCTGAGTGACCTCCTGTGAACAGCGCCCATTAATTCATTGTAAGCTGTAACGTTTGCAGCCCTAATCCAAATTATTCACGGCTCTGTCACTGCTATGTTACACAAACATGCAGCACATGTCAGCTCCATAAATCTCCATGCCACGTCTGGAGCGGAGAATTATCTGAACACGGACAGAAAACAAGCGGAGCCTTTTAGCTGTTGGGGCAATATTGATTTGATTTGCTTCCTATGCGGGTAAAATTTATAGATGTCTGCCGCCTTCTCCGGAGAGTGATATTAGTTTCCCTGAGGAGGAAAGGATCCTGTCTGAGCGAGGCGTGAAGAATTGGCTCCAGACTGAGCAGCAGCGTGGGCCCCTTTGTGAATGTATAACATGTTATTAAAGCAGAGAAAGTTGTTACAGGACTGTTTCTCTTGAAGGTAACCCAAAAGATATCCAGTTCTGTGGTCGCAGGGACAAAAATGTATTTCTTGCATTTCTCGGTGCACGGCGGCAGCTGACGACACTAAAACCCTCGTCTCACTTCCTCTGCCCTCTCCCTTCTTTTCTGCTTCACTCTTTAAACTGCTACCTCAGCTACTCTCTGTTTATAAAACCCCACAGTTTCACTCGAGGAACAGTTTGTCCTGCAGGATCAGGATGGAAGGATTTTTATTATTTTTAACTACAACTCTTTATGCATGCTTGAAAAGATGTGAATGATCGATAAATCTGGGAAGATGGCATATCTTTGGTTGTGTTGTTATATTTAGAGATATCCTGTCATAGGTGTGTTTGCACTACACTTCAGATCCCTGTTTAAAATCAGCTGTAGTGTGAGGTTTCTGCTAACATTTTACATGAATGAAGGTGAGCTCAACTAAAAGATGTCTGCAATCATTTCAACAATGAAAAATACCTTTAATGCCATTTAAAGAAGAGAGAATAACCTGATTTTTAATTTGGATATGACGGTGTAGAGAGTCAGGAATCAGAGCGAGAGAGAGAGAGAGAGAGAGAGAGAGAGAGAGAGTGGGGAATGACTTGCGGAAAAGGAGCCACAGGTCAGACTTGAACCCGGACCGTCCACTTGGAGGACTATAGCCTCTGTGCATGAAGCGTAACCTAACCACTGGGCCATCAATAGTAATGTCATTTGACCAATAAAGTACAAAAGTGTACTCAGAAGTGGATATGCAGCATGTAAGCAGGAACTTAAAAAATAAGACAAGAGTAAGAAAAAAAACTGTTACAGTCAAGATAAAGATGAAAGAAGACGACAAAATATGCAAGAACTTGCATGCAGAGGGGACTGATGATGAAAGATGAACATGGTCAGAGGTTTGAAGGTT
This sequence comes from Labrus mixtus, assembly GCF_963584025.1. Taxonomy (NCBI): domain Eukaryota; kingdom Metazoa; phylum Chordata; class Actinopteri; order Labriformes; family Labridae; genus Labrus; species Labrus mixtus. Next base: position 6,105,300 of record NC_083614.1, read on the forward strand.
AAAAAAAAACATAATTCCAAATAAAAAAATATAAAAAGCAAAAAGGCATCCTGTTTTTGTCCTTGCTTGCAGAAAATTCATCATGCCACATGTTGTGTTGTCATATTGTTGGACATGTATTTGAATGTATCCTCAGATAGTCTTATGGGGTTTTATGTGAGTGAATGTTGTAAATGTTTAATCTGTTTGTTTGCACACAGGCCAAACTAGGGACAAGAGTTGGAAATAGCTGAATACTCTTTATGCATCACATCAGTTTCATGCTTTGTATTGAAACTATGTTCAATTGCACTGTCCCTATGAAATAAAAAAAATTAAAACATGTTGCACATTCCTGCAGCTCTTTTATTGATATTAAAAACAGAAAACTGTAAATAATTCATCCAACACTCTTTCATACGCTTGCTGTTTATATTCACTTTCTGTTAATTATACATCAAAACAAAAAGGCAAATTCCTTGTTTCCTGCAGCTTTGGAGGAAATTAAAAACATGCATCACATGTTTTCATTCCTATTTTTAGTCTATTTGCTGTGACTGTAGTGCTTTATAAATGCAGGTTATCTCAGGTTTGTTTGATTTTATTGTCTTTAATGCATAATGAATGCTGTAAAAATGTTGTATTTTTATGATTTAATTCCCCTAGTTCAGCACTTTAAAATGCTTTGTGTCTGAAATGTGATCTACAAATGAACTAGCTCTGCTCGTATTTAGTCTTTATTAATTTCTATTGCAGATTGGTGTACTGGATAAGGATCTTTGTACACACATCCTGACAAATATACACATATTATACACATATTATATAAGCAAATACACACATGGAAAATTCTCAATTTATCTCTCCAACATGTTACAAAACCGCCCAGTCTTTCCAGAAGTGCACAGATCAGCTCTGGCAGTGAAGCTGATGCATCTGTGGAACAGGAAGTTCTTCCCAGCCTGATAACAAAGTTCAACATGTTCAATCAGACGGACTGAGGAGGTATAAAGGAGATGAGCAGAGCCGTCAGAGCGTTTTTGTGTCTGCAGGCTGACACCATGATTCAGGCTCTGCTCCTCCTGCTGCTGCAGCTTGCATACGGTGAGTAGCACTGCTTACAGGTGACTGGTATACTTTATTTCTTTACTTCATACCCACATCAGCATGAAAACACAAGAAATATAACAAGACAACAACACAGTAATAACATTTAGCATTTTTTATATCCAAGTAATCATTACATATTTGTACACAAAATCACAATTTTTTTACATGAAAGGTTTGAACATGATCAGAAATAAACACATAAGCTTCTTATTGTTATTGCACTACAAGTGGAGTTGCTTTAAAAAGACACAACACTAGCACACAGGTCATTCCTGATTATGTACCCCAGATGTATTTTGCTCATACTAAGCGTTTGATTTGTGCTTAGAATCAGGCACTAACTTGATCGTGTGTTTGTAGTTTTCGGGTGTGGCACACCTGCTGTAAAGCCGGACACCAGCAGGGTGGTGAACGGAGAGGATGCTCGCCCCCACAGCTGGCCCTGGCAGGTACTTTAACCCCTCATACTGAAACTATTCTCTTATTAAAACACATTTTTTATAATAATCCTTGTGTCTCTCTCAGATCTCCCTGCAGGTGAAGCACGGCAGCCGTTACCATCACACCTGTGGAGGGACTCTGATCGGACCCCGCTGGGTGCTGACGGCTGGACACTGCATCTGGTGACTAACAGAAAGACGAGATAGATATACTGTGTGATTTATTGAAGCTAATGCAAAAAAAAATGTGACATGCAATATAAGGCAAGTTAGCAGAGATATATGATTGAACCTGTGTGGTTATAGGGTGACTGAGTGAGTGTGTTATAGGCCTGGAGACGTGTACCGTGTGGTCCTGGGAGAGCACAGCATGAGTCTGCAGGAGGGCACCGAGCAGATCAGAGATGTTCTGCGTATCATCGTGCATCCACAGTGGGACATCGACTTTGTGTCTGACGGGTGAGGTTACAAAATCAATGTATAACCTTGTTTTTGTATCATCTTTAATAAGCATCAAGAAAAAGTGTTTTGTTGGTTTAGGCCTGTAAACACAGAACTGAGGAAGTAAAAGAAAAATAGAAAATTACATCTTTTTAATATTAATAAAGAACATGTAAACACTCTGAATGTTTGATGATGATTGAGAGAACTTTCAGTAACTCACTAATATTCATGTGTAACTTGAATTATTCCCCTCAGAAATGATATGGCTCTGCTGAAGCTGGATAAAAGCCCCATCATGGCCGACAGCGTCGGTGTAGCTTGTCTGCCTCAGGCCGGAGAGATCCCTGCTCACGGAGCATCGTGCTACATCTCCGGCTGGGGAAACCTTTACTGTAAAGTCCCCCCGCTCTCTTTCCTCCTCTGCTCCCTCCAGGGTTCTGCATGTTCTGTTTAACCACGGTGTCCTCATCTCTCGTCTTTTGCCCTTTGCAGTGATCACTGCAGACCACAGCAGGGGGTCTGTAAATTAGAATATGAATGTAATCACTGGCAGGTGGATGTGTGGCCTAGAAAAGTTTCAATATAAATTCTGAACTGTTGATGACTCAGAAGCTGCTAAATCGGCACTCCCTAAGAAATGTAGAAAGTTTTCAAGAGTAGTACAAGCAATCACAGTTCAAATTCAGTATTTACACTACAGTTACTGATACCTTTAGTCTATGTCAACCCAGCTGTCATTAAACACCTTAGTTTGTACGTCTTTTTCTTTTCCTTTTCTATTACTATGCGAAGTACAAATCTGAGGTATTTTCTCTCCTTTGCATTGGATTTTTATTTTAAAGGTACTTATAACTATACTCTAGTACAGTTACTTTCTTTTTTTAAAGATTTATTTTTGGCCTTTTTGTGCTTTTAAAGGAGAGAGAGGACAGTGGATATAGTTGGAAATCAGGGAGAGAGAGTGTAGGGAATGACATGCGGGAAGGAGCCACAGGTGGGATTCAAACCTGGGCCGCCCGCTTGGAGGACTGCAGCCTCCATACATGGGGTGCGCACCAACCACTGCGCCACCAGCGCCCCAGTACAGTTACTTTCTGATTGAAACTAAATGAATCAACAATTAAGATATGCTCCTTCACAAGTTGAGAAATCATAGTGCTGAACATGAAATGTATCTCTTATCATATCCTAATCAGCTTCTCTTCATCTGTTTTTAATTTGACCAATGTACTGTTGCAAATGCAGGAACTTCACTTCAAAAGAAACATGATTATCTTTCAAAGACTGTATATGAGAAGTGGACATAGTCTTGTTTGTGTAAAAGTGAAACCAGTGCCAAAGTGACTTTAATCTGCATTCTTGCTAATGGCCAGCAGGGGGAGACAGCACTGGTTGCAAAAAGGAATCAGACTGTAAAGCCTCCTACACACATATCACAAGATTTTGAGACATTTTCAGAAAAAGCCTGACTCTGACATTTTTACTGGTTTCCTTCTGACACATGTCCCTCACAGTGAGAGTTTTCCCCTGTCAGACAAGAAAGGAGTATGAAGCAGCTTTATAACATGCAAAAAGATTGCACTGTTTTGAACATCAACATACCCCTCTAGTCATGATTCATTTTCCTGAATATTTAATTCTCACATTCAGAGTTCACACAGCGGCTCTCCCTTCCTTTGGCGACAATTTGACAATGAGGCAGGGAAAATTCTGAACGCAAATGACTTCAGTTTCAGCTCACCCTGAAAATATCAGGATTATACAGTAGTGCATGTATGAAAGGGGTTCATGGAAGAAGATATGAAATGGGACACATTTTTACTTGACTCATTTGAAAACATTTTCCTCATGATTTTATGTGTCAATGGGTGGAGTTAAAAAGCAGAGTTTGCTTTAGGGGCGTGACTATCTTTGGTTGCCAAATTGCCATCATTTCAACGTGTCAACTCTTTGTGTTCTACATGTTAAGTGTTGGCTCTAAAAATCAAGATGGGAATGGTCAGAAAGTCAAACTGAAAGGTTCCTGATGGTACACAAACTAATATTTGGTGTCACAGTGGCCATACTTTTTTAAGGTAAAATGTGAGTTCCTGACCTCTGTCTAGTCTACATGATGTGTTTGTGTGTTACAGTATGGATCACCTCTCTCCTTTGTGTGTCCCAGCTCATGGTCCCATGCCTGATAAGCTGCAGCAGGCCCTGCTTCCTGTGGTGGAGTACAGCGTGTGCAGCCGCAGCGACTGGTGGGGCATCAACGTCAAACCCAGCATGATCTGTGCAGGAGGAGACATCGTGGCTGGATGCAACGTGCGTGACAAGGAAACTCGTACCTGTCAGATCTGAACAGAAAACTGCTTTGTGCAAAGGTCAGACACTTCAAACTGTGTTCCTGTGCGTCTCTTTAGGGAGACTCCGGCGGTCCACTCAACTGTCTGGGTCAGGATGGCAGGTGGTACGTTCAGGGCGTCACCAGCTTCGTCTCCTCTCGTACCTGCAATGAAGTGAAGAAGCCGACCGTGTTCACCCGCATCTCCGCCTTCACAGACTGGCTCAGTGAGGTGAGTTCATCTGTGAACTACAGTCACACCTTACATGAGCATGCTTCTGTCTACAGTCACAGAAATGATCTGCACTGGAATATCTCTGATTAACAAAGCACTTCCTGTTTTCTCTGCAGGTAATGCTGAAATACTGAGAGTCTACTCCAAATCAACTCATCAACTCTGGAATATAATGACACCCAAAGTTTCTCTGTTAGTTTTTTTCAGTTTCATGTTAAACACCGATCAAAAATGTAATTATGATCTTTAATGTAAGAATCTAAGTAAAAGAAAGAATCATGGTATTACAATCATTGTCCCACAGTAAAATGAACCTTCCTGTGTCTTTCATCACTTTACAACAGCCTGTGAATTATTTACACTGCATTTTATTTTCATCTGCATGAATAGAAAGTTACTAACTTCTAGTTCTGACTGTACTTAAAGGTGCACTATGCAGTTTTGGTAGAGAAATATGAAAGTTGGAGAAATGTACAGATTCTATTCTATACACAAAGTGTCCTCAGATTAAACTTTGGTCCCTGTAACACTGTTTGAAGATAAAATGCTGTGTGAAGTTGAATTTGGGGGTCCAGCACAGTGACACCGTCACTCTCCTGGTAGCTTTTATGCTTTAAACAGTGTCCCAGGGACACAAGACTACAAGTTTGTGTAGTCAGTTCAGAAAATATAGCATAGAATTGTTTCACTTCTCAAACTTTCAAATTTCACCACCAAATCTACATAGTGCACCTTTAAGTTCAGATCTTTAGGTATATCTTTTAAGATGTCATTTTGACTTGAATCTGCATGTTTGCACATTTTAGTCCTTACATTTTCTGGTACTGGGCGATTTATTTTTCTGCACTTGTAGGGAATCATTTTAATTAGTTTTTTTTTCATCATTGCACACGGCCTTTACAACATCATGACTAATTTCAACCTTCGTGAATGAGAAAAATTACATTAACTATATGACTCTTTGGTGTAGCCCTAATTGCATATCATACATGAATGATGTTACATGATGAAAAAAACGTTTGAGACGTGAAAAAACTGAGGGGAACTCAGCTGCAAAGAGAAACGTCCAATCAATGTGATGTGCAAAGTTATTAAAGGCTACACTGTGAGGATTTTCCAGAGCTTTTTAGGGAAAAGTGCCTCCTCTTTTAACACTAGTCTATTATTTGTAGTCTATGTATTTGTAATTCTGAAGTAAAGTCATTTTGCCCACTCTGCTATTCAGCATCATGTTTCAACAAATCCAAACCACAGTTGTTTATGAGAAAACATCAACAATCAAACTAAATGATTCCTGTCTTTAAAAAGAGGAGCGTAAAGGGATCCCTGCTCTGTGAAAATCTTCATACTTCTCCCTCCTGCTGTGTGATCAGAGGAGTGTGTGAGGAATGGATGCCCATCAGCGTGTGCAGAGGACTTATGAATCAGTCTCTCCCATCAATCATCACCAAGGTCGTCTGAGTTTTCTGCACCTGTGTCTGATCCAGACTGGAGGGCAGCAGCTCTCACGTCAGATAAACTGCAGCCGCAGGTTGCCTTGATACACGACTTCAGCAGACTATGCATCAGATCGCAGCAGCATACTGAAACACTTTTGATAAATACACATCCAGTTAGTGACAAAACACAGAACTCATTTATCAAGATGACAACTCAGTCAGTCACAAGCGGGCAACTTTGTTTGAACCTGTCATTGTTAAGACAGCGTCTACATTATAATTCAGAGGGAAGAATTAAACTTTAGACATTTTGCAATGTACTTAATCTGGGGTAACTTTGAATCTCAAAAAGCTATTGAATTAAATCATACAATGACCTTACTATATCATCAGACAGAAACATGCTGTGTTGAAGTGCTGGCTTCTCTGACAACAATGCAGCACCCAGTATGTCCTCATTCTTCCTCATTCATGCAATGCAGAATGGTTTGCTTTTGTTCGACCAGAGAAGGTAGGTGGTTTTATAGCGAACAGATTTGCTTGCCTCAGCATTTTTCTAATAAGCTTCCACGACCAGAAACGTGGTGAAAGTAGGATAATTATTGGAGATGATTTTGAAAAATGCAGAGAGGTTAGAACGCAGAAAGGTTTCAAGGCTGATTCAGAGCTGGCTAAACACTGAAGCTTCAGTGCCCGCGACATGGCAACCTGTGTGCGCCTTGACTCTATGGAGAGATAGGTGGGGTGGAGACATCTCTCTCAATGTTTTGAATTTGGACTGCAGTACCCATTTTAAAGGGTACCTTTGAGTATATTCTTAACTTCTTTCCATCCTTTCTAATAATCTTTCTTTGCATACACCTCAATCTATAAACTGTTATCAGTTGTCCTAACAGTTTCAGAAACACAAAATGAAACACTTACACTCTCCTCTAATCCACACTGAGTCAATACTCAAAAAGTTTCAACTTTGATACTGCTTCATGGATTACAGGAGAAATGCAGCAGTTTCAGAGAATCAAGTGAGTGCTGATGTCCCTCCTATATTCTTATAAAATACTGTCTTAATGTGTAAAGTTTAAACATGACCCTGAACCTTTCAAACCCTGTGACTTTCATCTGTCCCCATCTGCTGGTTCATGTGTGAACGTGTTCAGAGCTGACGGCATCACAGCAGCTCCATCCAGTGGACGGACAGAGAGAGAGAGAAAGTGAGAGAGAAACTACCACGACTGCTGTGGTCTCCAAAACAGGCATGTGACATATTCACTCTTATACATCAAGAATATAAAATAAATTGCTCTGGGTCTGTAACCAGCTTCAAACAGACACCTTATTAATACTGGCCACTTTTAAAAATCCAATTTATTTTGTTTGATTTACTCACTTAAACCTCAATGAATGTTACATACATTTACCTCTCAGGCTTCATCTGTGAGCACTGTCTTCTTAACTAATGTAGTTGGGTCATATGGAGACGTTTAAGATTTACAACAGTAGAAACTAATCTGCACTTTTAGTTTCAGTAAATATTCAACAGTACACTGACCCATCCACCTTCAAATCATAACTCAAGACTCACCTTTTCAAAACGAGCTTTTGATGTGTGATTGTGATGTGTGTTCTGTTCATGTATGGCTCATATGTTGTTGTGTATTCGACCTGTGTGTAATAATTACATCATTGTGAGCTTATACTCTCCAGCATGTTATCTGAGTATTATTGCTTGTGCTGCAGCGTTTGCCCTTATCCAGGTTTTTTTGATTTTTTATATTTGATTTATTTGCTCATTTCAGTGTATGGTTTCAACACAATAAAACACAACAATAAATATTTTCTCATAATACTGAAACACTGTTCATGAGCAAACAGGAGCAGGAAGAAGAAAACTTATAATATCTGCCCCCTGGGCAAAAATGCCTCTACACATAATGTAAACAATGATACATGTTAGTCCATTTCAACTTTGTGTTCTATACAGCTTAGATTACATTTGATCTATTGGATTACAATAAGCTATTGATGATAACATAGTAGTAAATGTTCAGAATACTTAATTGCATGTACATAATATAAAAAGTGACATTGTCATAATTTTGTATGTTTATTTTGTACAAAATGCTTTAGTAAACTATTCTAATAACACAAGATACTGTTTAACAGAATAAGATGGCTAACCTGTTGTTTTCTCTTTCTTTCACAAAACAAAAAATAGATCAACAATATAGAAACAATCAAATACAATCAGTTAGATTAACTCAATACCTTCATAAGTTCCCAGAACCTTTTCTTTACACATTCTTTTACATTGAATGATAGTTGAGCAGCATTTTTTTGAAATAGTTAATGATTATATCCTCACTGTGTCAGTGTCTCAAGAGGTCACCACTGCTCCACCTTTTGTGCTTCAGAAAAGATAAAACCTGTTGGTAACATTCAGGTCATCACGGTGCTGAGAGGGCAGAGCTCCTCAAGCACACGTCTGTCATGTATCCACCATAAAGCATTAAGTATTTTGTAGCCTGCATGTGTAGCCTATTGCAGCTGCCTCTGATAAGATGATTTTAAAAATAATGCACTATAGAGTGTGTGTTAGTGTGTTAGTGTCCAGGTAGAGGCAGCACGCTCACACTCAGCTCTGTGGAACATTTCAGGAAACATTAACATATTCAAGCAGAACACAGAGAGGAGTTTAGTTACACTCTTTAAAATTAACCACACTTTCAAGGAATGTGTTCTGGCTTTCCATTATTTCAACACAACAAAAAAGGTTTTTTTCAAAGTCATTCAGCAGCAGTGTGAGGGAATTATTGGAGCAAAGGGCATGACTGTTGGTTATTGCAGCTGGTGAGTATTTCTGATATAACACACTCAAATTTAAAAGATCACTACAAAAGTATATATATATAAGATTAAATTACCCCCGATATAGAACTGAAATACATGTTATTAGAAGTAACATGCAAGCACAATCAAATCTGATTTCTGTTTCAAATCAACTGCATACAAAAAGAATACAACAACAGCAATCATGACTGATTAAATTCATACACTTTATGATACCATCAAAAGCATCACTGGATTTTTAAATCATCCAGTGTTGAGCCTATGAGATTTAGTTCCTCCTTAATATAAACAGTAAGTAATTCACAACACTTGCTAGCAAGCTACTCTGTGGCACAGGACAGATACATGTAAAAAAACACACTAGTGTTAGCTCACAAAGCTAACGAACAATATTAATGCAGCATGTCCACACAGTCTAATGGAAAAATTCTGAAATTCAAGAATAATTTAATACCTAATATTCTTGTTTTGTCTCTACCCAAGGATGAAGGTTTCTCACAAATAGCTAAATATTAAAAAGATACTCAGACTTGAAGTTTCCTTGACATTACTGTTGTGCGACGTGTTGAAATGTTTGATGAAATGTATTTGATATTTGACTGCGCCTGTAATCCTTATATAGGCATGAACGTTTTTCTGTGTATATAAACCCAAGCATATTGTGATTACTTTGAGCTTTCCTTCAGACTGTATTGACACTCTGAAGCTTTGTTCCTTCTACTTGCAAGAAGAATTCAACTAAACAAAGAAATTGATTGACTCATGATCCTTTCTTTTGCATTGTTAACAGAAATTTCCAGCACAACAGTCCTCTCATTCATCCTCCTCATCATACCCGTGTTTCCCACCAAGATGTCCTCCACAGCCTTAGCATTTATCCACTGCCTTGATGAAATGGCATCTTCTACTCTACCTCATTTTTTTGGTGAAACCTGAAGAATTTGTTCCTGTAAATTAATTATGTTAAAGGCCACTGGTGACCCAATTCCTAAGAAGCTTTAAAAGAATGTAATTTGAGGTTGTCGTACAAAAGGGTAGCGTCAAAATGCTAACAGAAATTAGCTTCAATCCAAATTTGAAACATTGTCTTTTAAGATTCTGCAAACTTTCTTTGTATTGGGTTTGAATTAGGCTTACTTCAATCAGTCAATCGATCATACCAAGCGTTAGCATCGTTAGCAGGTATTGACCACTGAATGTATTGAGTGACAAAAGGAGTTGTCTTAAATTTGGACATGAAGTGCATTGCGGGTCGTTGATCAGCTACCTTAGGCCCCATGTCCACATAGCATTGTTTCCTGGCAGAAAAGCGCCGGCTGTGCGCTCAGGAGTGTTTGCATGAAGCGTTTGTGCTCTGGGAAGAAAAGCGCTGCACGTCCATCCTGTCTCTATGACAACAGTTTGTTAACAACGGCCGCTGTATGACCAACACGACTCCGTTATTTTTTACTGCATGTTTTATGTTTGAGATAATTTTTTTTACCCCAGACGACACGGAGCAAAGAGGATGTGAGTACAAGATAAGATCTGTAGGAGGCAAAAATACAGGGAATATCAAACATTTTGAAAAGAGCGCCCGTGTGACATCAACAGCACCGTTCTGAAAAGTTGCAATATTTTCAACTTGAGCGTTCAGAGCGGCCGCACAAAAACGGCCGGAAAAAATGTTTAGTTTTAGTTTTGTAATCGTTAACCACTGGAAACAGTTTGAGACAAACTTGAAGCTAACACAACTAGCAAAGGGATTGGAAATAGTTCCAAACACACATTTATATCTGCGTCTTCTGATGATTCCTACTCAGAAGACCACACTACTCTAACTGTTACTTGTGTTGTTGCTATGGGCAGAGTCTGGTAGATGTCAATCTAAATATGATAGGCCACGCCCACACAAACTTAATAAAGTTTCTGAACAGCAAAAAGAGCTTCCTTTGAGCAAGGTGTATTAAAGTCGTTGACTTAAACTTCCTCTAAAAATTATATTTTATTTGAGGATTATTTTTATTTTTAGGACAATTAATGTTATCTCACATGATTAATAGACATTCAATGATATGAACCAAACAATAAAAACTGTACACATCAAAGGTCATCAGTCATCATTACCAGCATCTCATGTTACATGTCTTTTCACTACACAAGGCCCTGTCCTTTCACCATCTGATATTGTTTTCACAGGTTTCTTATTATTACTACTTGTCCTTTAGATAACTGACTTTTTATCACATCCAAGTCCAGTTGTGTAGCCGCTCAGTCTGACCGTCCTCGAAGATTCATCCAGTCAGGGCGAGATCTACCAGCTTTTAAAGTTTTATGGTTTTATGGATTACAGCTCAGCCTGCTCAGAGTCGTCCTGCAGGCTGGCCCCCGGCTGTAACAAGAGGGCAAACAGTTTGACCCCCAGTGGACTGTGCCAGCATGGCAGAAGGCTGGCATGAACTCTGTTGCCTTGAAGGCAATGATTGACTTTGATACCTCACCAATTTTATAAGAAAAACAAAGTGTTTAAGATGAGTATGAAAGGCAGAGGAAAACAAAGCTTTGAAGGGAGGAATGGAAGTATGATTTTGAACGGGGTCCTCCATGTAGGTTGAATCAGGAAAGTATACATAAAAAAAAAAAAAAAAAGAATCCACCTGTGCTTGGTAGTATTTTGATTGGCGTGTGGGTGGAGGACAATGAAAGCAGCATTCCAAAGGTTAAGGTAAGTCTCAGCTGATCTTTGACATCATATGTGGGTCTCCTGAAGTCACATGGGGGAAAAAGTTCCATCACATCTAATGGGTTAGTCAATAAATAACCAAGGGAACTGTAAAATAAAGAGTGTTGGAGCTGCTTCTCCATACTGTATGTCACTGTGAACGCCCAGTGTCATGCTCACATCGTGTGAAGAGAGAGAGGGGGGGGGGGGGGGGGGGGGGGTACAAAAATCACTGCTGTAATCAAAAACTGATATCAAATACACATGATATTACAACAGGAGCTCAGCCTCTGGGCGTCGACACCAAATAAATCAATAACGTAGAACCTCAATTATTTATAAACATTTTAATTATTAATTTGGTGCTGAGTGTGGCTTTTGTGTTTCTCTACGTGATAATTGAAGGCTGAATGTTATCCTTCTGAAAAGCAGTGGTGCAATATTTGCAGATATAATGAAGAAGAAACGGTGATTTACTACTTTAAACAGACTGTTTATCCCTCACAGTGTTTTAAATGTATTCTAAAGAAAGATATTCATGACATTCAATGTGATAAAAGTGAGAGTTAAAATGTATGATATGAAGAAGTAATGCTTTAAGTTTTATATTATCTTAACTCATCTTATGTTTTAACTTGGTCATTTTTTATCTTACTTACTTTGTCTATTTATGTTTTATATGTGTATATATACTTTTATTATTGTTAATATTATTGTTTTTTTGATCATTTATTCACTTGTTTCTATTTCTTTTACTGCTCTTACCTTCTTATTGCTGTTATCTTTTGATTTGCTTTTAGCTCTTTTAGTTTCTTACATCTTTTTAAATCTTTGCTCCTCTTGGTCTCAGCTCGTGTTGTTGGGTTCTTGTGTTGTCTGGGTTCTTATGATGGTTCTTGTGATGGTCGGGTTATATATGTCTGTTGGGTATCGTGCACTATGGGTTCTTTTCTGTTGAATTTAATTTAATTATTTTTAGTATTTTGCATTTGTTATGTTCTTGCTGTTGTTTATGTTCTTCTGTGTTTGGTTTAGTTTGCTTTGTTCTTGTTTTTGTTGTTTGTCAAAGCACTTTAGGTGCTATATAAATAAAGTTATTATTATTATTATTATTATTATTATTATTATTATATTCCTTAATGGTATTATAAAGTCTGGATAGGTGACAGTGTAAAAGGTTTAATTGGAAATATGAAGTATCTTTAATGATCAGGTCAGAAAAATCCGCTGTGATTTGAATTCCATCCTCGGCCACATGTCTGATTTGTCCTCCAAGACTCTTAACCCAGAGTTGCTTCCGCTGTTTTGTCGGCGCGTTTTAATAAGTATGGATGGGATAAGTAACTTTTGAAGGTCACTTTACCTAGCAACCTCTGCCATCAGAGTGTGAATGTGTAGGTGTGACCTGCAGTGTGAAAGCGCTTTGAGAAGTCAAAGCTCAAGTCCTTTTAACTTTTACCCGTCTATCAAAATAACAGAAACGGGTCTCCAGCTGTCCCAACTTTTTTTGAAGCGTATTCCTGGAATCAATTAAAAAATGAGTATTTAATTTTCCAAAAGGGTCACAATGTCTTGCAAATCATCAATTATCAGGTTTTTTTTAATTTACATTTTACACAACGTTGCACTGTTCAGTTAAAGAGCTTGTACATTACATTCAGACTTCATCTTTTTCTGAAATAAGAGACAAAATAATGACTGAAGTCATCTCACGATAGCTTAGATTTACAGCAGTCTACACCGTACTCTATGTCAGGAGGCTTTGTCTGTTTGAAGGTTTTCAAAATTAAAGTTACACATATGAACTAAAATCAGAATGAAACACCCGCTGGATCGTTTCAACAAAGGTCTTTTGTATTGTTGTAGTACTCAAAATCAGTCTAGAGACCATTTTTTTGAAGGTCCCGTTCTCATCTCGGTAGTGAAAGCATTTTTACTCGGTCTCGTCTTGGTCACAGACTGGACAAACTCTGGATTTTCAATCAAGACCAGGCTAGAAAAACACTGAGAAGCCATTTTTCCTCATCATAACTGTGATTAGAAGGAAAACACCTCTTTGTAAAAGAACAAATAACTTCACTCCATTCATAATCTGATTCTTATATCCCAGTTACGTTTAAGTAAGGGACATGCCTGCTGCACACAAGATGATGATTATTCAGTGATATTCATGGTCTTGGTCTTGTCTCTGTCTCGCCCTGCCTTGGTCTAAGTCTTGACTTGGTCGATCCCTAAATGTCTTGGTCTTGTTTCGGTCTTGGAGCACTCTGGTCTCGGGTAGGTCTTGGTCTCGGGTTAGTGTGGTCTTGTAGACATAAACACATGTTGACTAAAACACATCATTTGATTGGCTTTTGTTTTTGTGTTTAAAACATCAGATAGTTATGACAATGGTTTGAAGTTTTACTGGAGATATTTTACTCTTATTTAATCACACAGTTTATTTTTCCTGTATTTAGAAACATGTTGGTTTCATTTACATCATGTATTTGTAGAGACATGTAATTATTAGCCGTTTTCCTGGTAGGTGTAGTTGTTTTGATGAATACTGTGTACCCGATGGTCCCTGAGCTGCTGTGATATCATTTGCTGTAATTGGGTGTAATGATTGTTGGTCATGAGCTGTTGTTATGAAGCGGGATGATACACGCTTTAGATCACCTGGGAGTGTTGCTAGCTCTTAAGGCTAATTAGAATAACAAAGACGGACTCTATTTTCTGTTTTATTAAGATGACTTGTTATTTATTTATTTGTGAGCCGGCTCTGTATGTGATAAAAGGTTTCGGAGGCAGAGTGTGACAGTCTGTTCAAACATGCAGCTAAGAGCCTAAAAAACCCTTTTACACCATGCAGGGATCAATCTGTGGGGAGTGTTTCACACATTAAACTAACTCTGGTGACCAAAAGGAGATTAAAAAGCATCACTTGGGACTTTTTAAAGCTGCCTTTGGAGGCTATTTACAGAGAGTGAAGTCACTGGAGAATTTCTCAAAGAAAGCATCATCTCTTAAGTACAGGAATGGGAGGATTTCTCACAGGAACTGTCATGCAAGTCCCACTTTTCCATCTCAGATCTGTAAGGAGAGTGTTTCTTTCCAATCAAACACATATTCTCTTATATTTATTAAAACAAAGCTGTGATCTGCTTTAGTTTAGATTGTTCCATGAACTCAGTGCACCCTCCTTTTTTAGTAGAGTATCAAATCTGTGGTGATTGTTTTATTGCAGTTTGGGAGTAACCGAAAACATCATCCTGGATTAATCATTGACTCCTCTTCACACCGTTTATTTAAGATGTGATAGTCCATGAAGATATCTCACTCATATCTCTGGCTATAAACTAATAAGCGATAATTGTGTGTGTGCTCATGAAAGTATTATCTAAGGGGTGGTAAACTTGTATGTGTGTTTTTGCTTGTGTGTGTGTGTGTGTGTGTGTGTGTGTGTGTGTGACAGTGTGTGCACATGCATGGTTAGACCAGTGTGTAAGGAGGTTTTCAATAAGGATACAAATACTGGGAGGGGATTCTTCTATTTTTAAACCTATTGGTCTCAGCAGAATCCTTGAGAACAGATGACTGATCAAAGTACGTTTAGTGAAAATGCTTTTTCTTTTCTTTAAGTCTGACAACATGACGGAATGGATCCCAACAGAAAAAGAGAAAAATCTTTTTTTTAAACCACAAACAAAAAGACCTTTTTCACTTCAAAGACACCAAACTCCATTAACAAATTGTTAGTAACATTATATTATATTATGATTCTTCAGTGTTTTAATGCTTAGTTCAAGACCGACCCAATATTCATAAGACATAAAAACACTCACATTCATCAATCTGGGCTACTAGACCAGCAACTCCTGTATTAAATGAGGAAACATGACTGTTTTTGTAAATGGAGTCTGGTGGCTTTTAAAGAGCATTGTAACAACTGTTTCTGTTGAAAAAAAAGCATCCTACATTTCACAACACAGGTCTGTAGCTGTAGGAATTATAATTACATATAATATATATAATATAATATATATATAATATAATTAAATACATCACATTTTTGGGCACTTGAATAATAAACATGATCTTGGATGTCTTTGATCAGGGGTCATTTTCCCGAAGGATACTGTGCAGCAATAACAGCCTGTTTCTAGTCGGTTCTTTTACTGTTTGTCCATGTTTTAGTATCTTACGTATTGCATTATAATGTCTGTATTGGTAAAGTATCACTGTTTCTGTACTTTTTAAGTCTAATGCTTCTGTTTTAATCCTCAAAGCCTCACTAAGGACAGAGGTTTCAAATCAGCCACGGCTAGAAACCTGTATGTATCTACTTTATATTTTACACATCAAGCTAAGTTCATTGCATGTGTCCCTTTTAGAATACAATAAACTGTTGCAGTAATCTACTACAGCGATTCCCATTTGGACCCAAAAATGTGAAAAAAAGGAAAAAATAATTAAAAGGACTAGAATGGGCCTATAATAATAATTATGGCTTTTTGGGGGGGGGATCTTTGAGTAGGAGCTTTTAAAGATACGTTTTGGATTCATATGAGAGAAAATTGGTTTAATAAAATCATGAGTCTTTGTGTTCACAAATGTAATGAGCACATGTGAAGATTGGTGTTTATTCTTGAAAATGGAGCATAAAAACACAAATAATGATTTTAAGTTTCTGGTTATATGCTGACACCAAAACAATTTCAAGCACCACCAGGACCGAGTATAGCTCTGTGGAAATGCAGCTTTGTAATGCATTTATTACCACTAGGGGGCAGCTCTTTAAATGTTAAATTAAACATCACATTGTGTTAAACTACCTGTGGTTTGGACTAAAGCTTTTAAACACGTGCTCAGCCACAATGGGGACTTTCTTCATGCAGGTACATTCTTTATTTGAGCTATTACCAAATGTGTTGACCAACTTGTTGTGATTGTAATAAAGGGAGAAGAAACAGGTAGGGTGATATTAGGTTTTTTTTTTACATCCTAACTGTTTTATCATTTCTAAGCATTATCCTCCTCATAGTTCAAAAAATTATTAGTGTCATCTCATCTGAGTGGGTGTGTGTGTGGTGTGTCCCACATACACAGACTCACCTTAACCGGCTGCAGTCTGCAAACGTATGCACGACCTTTGAACTGACTGCTTGTGTGTGTGTGTGTGTGTGTGTGTGTGTGTGTGTGTGTGTGTGTGTGTGTGTGTGTGTGTGAGAGAGAGTGAGAGAGAGAGAGAGAGAGAGAGGGGGGGGGGGGGGGGGGGGTGTTGGTGTGGCTATAAAAGCAGCTCTCAGTCTGGACACTAGTTACAGGTGTCCCAGGTGAAGCCTCACCCACTCAGCGCTCAGAGCTCCGCTGCAGCAGGTGCGTATTCCTGCACAGAGAGAGAGAGAGACAGAGAGAGAGAGAGAGAGAGAGACAGAGAGAGAGAGACCGCATGGACGCTCAAAACACCACTGTAAACGAGGGAATGTGTAAAACAGGTTTGAAGGATCAAAAAAAGGCGGTAAATGTCACGTAAAGACGACTTTATTTGGTCTTATAGACGGTAGAGGACCGTGACGTCAAATGTAGTTTTCATTTTGTTCGTGCGTTTTTGATTTTGTGATTGAGTTCAAACTGATCAGAGTGAAGCTGGTCAACTTCTGGCTGAATGTCGGTTCATATTTATTATTTTAACAATTAGTCTTTGCAAATTGTTTAAGGATTAAAATCCGTGCCTTGACAAAGTAACGTATTCTTTAGATGTTGCTCCAGCACTAATCACTAATCCAGCACCTTCTCATTTTTTTAAGGAAATTTTATAATTGCGTTGAATTTAGAATTAAGTAATATTTATTTATGTGACTGCGATGCCTGAAAGCAGACAGATGTTGTTGTTTTTTTTTTACATTCTCTTTTTTTTTTTCATTCTGGAACTTAACACAAGGTCCAGCAGAGTCAGACCAAAATGTCCTCCGGTTATAAAAGATGTTATAAGGATTGCTTGTAGACTAAAATGGTTTAATTTTTTAAGTATTTGTATCTTTTGACATGCAGAAAAAAAATCACCAATATCAGATGTTAGTTCAACAACAAAAACCTCCTCCTTGTAACTTTTAAAAACTGTAATTGAATCTTCAGAATTCGTTCATCTGAATATAAAGCAGCACATAATAATATTTCATTCATGTGTGCTTTTTTTAATTTTTGAGAATTAGTTTAACCTGATGTCAGGATAAACAGTTTTTATGTTGTAAAATCTGCTCCACTGACCATTTGCATCATTGTTTTAAAGAGTCAGTTTCTTTTTAAAAGACAACACATAGGCATTAAGACAACAACGTATTTCTTTTTGTGACCTCTGATAATTTATGATTTTGAAAAATCTTTGAAATGACTTTACAGTTGATCAAGCTGAGGTGGTTTTAGGACACAGCTTCTCAATGTTTTTAAGAGCGTTGATTAGATTGTGCAGGACCAAAGGAAATTTAAAAAAGTATTTTGAAAAGCTATGAAAGGCACATTATTTAACCAGCATTACATGCAGCCCCAAAAGCAAACCAGCTTTTTTTAATTTTCTTGCATATTGTAGTTACATAAAAAAAAACATTTGTATCTAATTATTATTTTGTGTATTAAAATGTTGTAACTTTCTGTGCTCTTTGCAGTCATGGCTCCAAGACCAGAAGTGGGGACTGATTCCTCCCCCAGGCTCGGTATGTTCTTTTCTCTTCTCCTCTCTTCACACTTGTTTTTTTTTTTTTGTTACACCTTGTCTAACCTCCTTCCTGTCCTCTATAAGATGACAACACTATGTCTAAAGACATGGCCATCCTGCCAGCTTACTCTACTGTGGACCTGGTGAATGAGGACAAAGACCAGGATGATCCGTGGGATCTCCCGGAGCTCAAAGACACGGGGGTCAAGTGGTCAGGTGAGACAGCTCGCCATGATCATAGCACAGTGTGTGTTCTTTTTTTAAAAATTGACTCTGATTCACTGTTTTATTTTCTTCTACAGAGCTGGACACTAAAGGGAAGCTTATGAGAGTGCTGAGCGGGATTGTAAAGTTCATCATGCTGCTCGGCCTCCTCTACCTGTTTATCTGCTCGCTGGATGTGCTCAGCTCAGCTTTTCAGCTGGTCGGAGGTAAAAATTATCCAAAGATTCATATTTATTATCCTGTATTGTAATCACAGCACAAACCTGCACACGGTTCATTTACAAAGTCCAACAAAGTGCTGCTTATTTAATGTGTGGACAGTGTTTTTGACCTGTGTGTGTTTTTTGTGAACAGGCAAAGCCGCTGGTGACATCTTCCAGGACAATGCAGTGTTGAATAACCCTGTGGCCGGCCTGGTGATCGGTGTGTTAGTCACCGTGCTGGTGCAGAGCTCCAGCACGTCCTCCTCTATTGTGGTCAGCATGGTGTCCTCTGGATGTAAGCACACACACATGTACGCTCGCTCACACACGCACACACATGCATGCTCACACACAGGCATGCACACACATTCATCAGCACTTAGAGAAAACATGCATGTGAAAAAAAAAGACTGCATAAAATAAGTGGAAATATATTACTGTTTTATTTTGAAACAAGACAATGTTAAAGTGCTTTAAATTTGAATTATTTCCAAGCAATTCTCCTCAGTGTTTAAATTTAAAGCCAATGCTGACGTGCCAAAAAACTGCAGGTCCTTGAGTGACCACATGAGGCTGGCTGCAACAGCCATGTATGTCCCATTAGCAGCCATATTAACATGCAGGTACTAAAAACATCTGTTTTTGCTTCCACTGTACAGTAGGGGATTTTTTTTTTATAGCTCAACCGTTGTGAATATATTAATGCTAAAAGACGTGCCTAATTAGAGGTGTTGCTAACCCATTAGCATGTTGTACCTCAGCTGTGCCTCTTTGCCTGTTAATAGATTGACCAGAAGTTAGTTTGAGTCAGCATTCATGGCGACCATCATCCATTAACTTCAAAACTCTGTTTAAGAAACAAATGGGTGACATCACTGAGACCATGTCCATGTTTTATACAGTCTATGATTTTCTAAAGGCCAGCAGAAAGGTCGATACATGAAGGAAATACATGAGAAAATGAGCCCTCTTTCTCAGTTGGTTTATCATCTCAGTAAACCTTTTACTGATTAGTTTATGGTCCCAATCTCTCTCCTTGTCACTGCCCACTCGCCAAATTTGGTCATTCAAGACTCAAAAAACAAGACGGTGACAGC
This sequence comes from Labrus mixtus, assembly GCF_963584025.1. NCBI lineage: Eukaryota > Metazoa > Chordata > Actinopteri > Labriformes > Labridae > Labrus > Labrus mixtus. The sequence goes on from NC_083614.1 coordinate 6,125,043, forward strand.
GATAAAATTCAACACCAGGCTTCAAAACAGCAGTCCACAAACTGTTACACACTGGTGGCTTTGTTTACCTCTTACATAAAAGTCTATAATGATACTCATAATCTTCAGTGCTGGATGTGGAGTCTGCAGTGCCAATCATCATGGGTGCCAACATTGGAACATCTGTCACCAACACCATCGTGGCCATGATGCAGGCAGGAGACAGAAATGAATTCCGCAGGTAAATCAGTGCTTAAAATGATAAACATCTTGTGATTAACAGAATAATATGAGAATAAAAACTCTAGAAACAGTGAGTGGTACATATTAAATACAGTGTTTCTTCACTTCCAGGGCATTTGCTGGTGCCACCGTCCATGACTTCTTTAACTGGCTGTCTGTGCTGATTCTTCTGCCCCTGGAAGTGGCCACAGGTGTTCTGTACAAAATCACCCACGAGTTAATCAAAGCCTTCAACATCCAGACTGGAGAGGATGCCCCCGACCTGCTCAATGTCATCACAGACCCTCTCACTGACTCCATCATCCAGGTAGAGTGTGTAAACATTAAAATAATAAATCTTTAAAATGTGTTTTAACACATTATTTAAAGACACCTGAAATGGCAGGAAGTCATGATGAGAAAAAAAAAGTGTGTTCAGGAGAGGGTAAGAACCTGCTGGCTTATACATCAGACTTTACCTCAACTTGTGCAGGATAAAAAAAAGTATGCTGACTTTGCAATAATAACTTTTAACATTAACAAAAAAAGGTTAATAGGAAAGTTGATAATGTTTTTGAAGTTCAGAAGCGATTACTCACTTTTATAAATCAGTTACAGAAAACTTTGGATTAACAAAAACTTGATTAAAAACAGATATTTATGAATCTTTGTAGATTGCTGATAATCCCCTTTGACTGCCCAGTGTTGTAACCATAACATTCATATTCTCTTTGCCTCATTAATTTGCTTTCAACTAAAATGTGATGAAAAAGAGGATGAGATATCTGAGGAAAAACCTTTTAGATGAACTGACATGCAAGAAAAATCTCTTCCAGTTCTTGTGTCTCAAGGATTGGAGTGTTATTCAATTATTAAAAAATCATGTTCAGCAAAAAGGTTTTTTTTTTTTATAAACCATTGAAAAATCATGAATGTAAATAATAAGGGTCTCATTAAAGATCCCTGTGGCACTCTGCAAAAACTCCAATCTTAGCAAGTGTCTACTTTGTAGTCAAAAAAAGTTTCATAACGCTTAATATAAGCCACTGTATGTAATATTAACATCACATAATATGCAGTGTCATTGTAAAGGTTTATTTTCTTGTGCTTTGTGTTCCTCAGCTGGACAAATCTGTGATCACTGGCATTGCAACCGGTGACCCGGCAGCGCGAAACAAGAGTCTGATCAAAGTATGGTGCAAAAAATACACAAACACGGTAAGAGCTGCCTCACAGGCGTTAAGTGTTAGTTTGCCACATGCTGAAAATAGAACAGAAGCAGTAAAAACATGTGATGAAGCTGTGGTCACTCTGATTTTGTCTCTTAATGACTGGTATTGTCCTTATTGTTTCATGACCGCAGTGATTCTGTTGTTAGATCATACTTTTAAGGTTTGTTATTTCATAAAAGGTGTGTGATCATTAAAAGATTACCACTGCATTGTGTGTTTTTGAAAGCTGTTTTTGTCTCTCAGTCTTTCTGGAACACAACAGTGGAGAACTGCTCTACCGGAGGTGTCTGCTGGGAGGAAGGAAACCAGACCTGGACCCAGATGAACTCGTCTTCGACCATATACCTGGAGAAATGTAAGCATGCTTCCATTAGTGAATACCCCCGGTGAAGGAAAGGGAAAAAAAACAACATTTACAAAGCAATTAGGATTACCTGATCCACTGAAGCTCGCTGGAACATGAGACACATCAGCCCTTCTTCATGCCCACCCTCTGATGTCGGCACAATGAATACCTTTGAGTCCTTGTAGTGACTCAGCTAAAACCTCTCTGACCCTTCTGCCTGCTCAATAGGTCTATTCATGCTTTGTTATTGAAGCATCATATACTGGACCACTTCATCAATGTAGTCTATTAAAGGAAATGCTTTTGTTTTTCATTAAAAAAATTTGGAAACTTTCAATTTGATGAAACTTTCTTGAGTAAAAAACTGTCCCCAGTTTTCCTCCAAATAACTGGGTACTCTGTCCTGATTCACAGAAAGGTTTGCATGGCTTTTGCACTCCTTAAATACATGCAAAGGGTTAAATGAACCCCTAACTGCACTGCAGAAGAAACAGCATCTTTCTGTGCCACTGCCATTTGCGCTTCTTTAAATTTTGCAGTCATTTAGGGGGAAAAGTACCCCTTTCTATGCAAATCAGCCTCATTGCCTAAATCGTGTAATTTACAAAAACTGGCACTAACAGCCACGTACAGTAAAAGTTAAAAAAATCACCATCAACTGAGAGATGGTGGTAAATGCGCCACAGTTTATGTAAGGTATGAAATGCACAATCTTTCCAGTGACCCGGACAATAATAAATATCTGTTTATAAAGACTGTAAAAATATTACTCCAGCTATAACTATTATATATATAAACAGGGTTTAAACCAGTCCGAAGCCATCAGGGACTCAACACTTCATCCAAGTGTGTGGAGCCGTTACGCAAGGAAGAGGATGCAAGTGTTGTTTTTTTTCTTCAAGTTGCCCTTCTCTAATCCATTCAGGGAGGAAGCTGTTTATTAAAAAAAGTGAAACTCATATCCCAATTTTTTATGGCTGGCCTTATAGTTTAAAAATAAACTTGGAAAAGTTTCCTCTCCCATCCTAGCTCATCATTTTTATGTGCTTTGTCAGCATGAGAGGACAGATCCACGCAGGTGCAGATTTTCTCCACATTCAGACCCTAAACAGGAGCATACTGCACGGAGCAGGACCACTTTTTGGGCCTGAATAGCCCTATGTGGTGTGTGAATAAGACTGAGACCTTCCGACCTTGAGATAGCGGCAGCAATTGTTTGGTTCTACAAGCAGATGCGATTCATATTCAGTGAGACAGGCCCTCAGTTTTTCCATTTATTTTTATCAGCTCCATTTATCAAACAAGCTCGGCTATGAAGTGAGTCATGATGTACATGAAGCTATTTTTAGCGTACAGTGAACACTCATGTCCATCATCTCTTTGCAGGTAAACATATATTTGTCAATGTGAACTTGCCTGACCTGGCTGTAGGCCTCATCCTCCTGGCTCTGTCTCTGCTCGTCCTCTGCTCCTGCCTCATCCTCATTGTCAAGCTGCTCAACTCTATGCTGAAGGGCCAGGTGGCTGTGGTGATCAAGAAGCTGCTCAACACAGGTAAAGAGAAAGGAAAATCATCATCAGATTTGATAAAACTCCTAATTTTCCTGGGGTCATGATGTGCCTGCTGCATCAGGTTTATTGCTCACCTCTGACCTTTCTGTTTGACATCAGACTTCCCCTTCCCCTTCGCTTGGGTCACCGGATACATCGCCATCATGGTGGGAGCAGGGATGACGTTTATTGTCCAGAGCAGCTCCGTCTTCACCTCAGCTATAACTCCTCTTGTTGGTAAGTCATTTTACATTAATGACCTCGCTTGTTTAATTGTTTTTTGTTTGGATCCCGCCATGACTTAAATCTTGATCTTAAACTTCTTTGACCAGGTATTGGTGTGATCAGCCTGGAGAGAGCCTATCCTCTGACTCTGGGCTCAAACATCGGAACCACAACCACGGCTATACTCGCTGCTATGGCTAGTCCCGGAGAAACACTAGCCAACTCCCTGCAGGTACCATGCTTTGCAGAATATCCAAGAAATACAGTTATGTTATAAATACATTAAAGTTATTCAGTTATTAAAAAGTTATGAATCATAATTTGTAAACTTAATTGTGAGCCAATTTGGGCACAAATTAGACTCTCAAAGCAGCTGTTTATTTGCCCAGCATGTGGAAATACTGTTTAGTGTGTTTGAGCTTGCAGTCTGGAGTGACAGACTGGTCAAACAAAGCAGGACTTTCACCAAGGAGACTAATCTTTTGAGTCCTGTGTGAAACAGTTGATACCTTAGGTGTCTGTACAGTTATCCATAAGGGAGCCGTGAGAAAAACCTTCACACTTGATGACAGTCGGTGAGAAAGAGTTGGACTGTATAGTTTATTTATAGTATCCTACAGAACATTGTTTGCTAATATGCTGACGAGCTACTCTTATAAATAGATTGTAAGAAGATTTTGTTTAATTATTCTGAATCTTAGGAGGATTAATCCTGATGGTAAATCCCAATACTTCTATTCTAGAGCAACACTATTAGATTGACAAATTGGTTTATCGTGGAACATTTCAAGTGCTATTTAATGAAGTGAAGTAAATATTCATGTTCTCTAAACTTAAAGAAACAAAACTAAAAGATGCCTAGGATAGCTTATTATCCAATTTGGGGCTTTTGACTTTATTTAGATAGGACAGAAGATAGAATATGAAATCAGAGAGAGAGAGAGAGAGAGAGTGGGTGGATGACATGTAGGAATGGAGCCAAAGGTCATTCTTAAAATGTAGTTTACCTGCTTGTATCTGTTTAAACATCATATTAGACTCAATATTTATGAATTTGTGAGTAGAAAAACAAGACATAAAAAGATGTCACTTTGGGTAGATGGCCATTCATAATGTTTGCTGCTAGCATGGATGTAGTTGTTATTTCAGTATTTTAAGTATTTTGTTATGTGTATTCTTTCCTAGATTGCACTTTGTCACTTCTTCTTCAACATCTTTGGGATCGCTCTGTGGTATCCCATCCCCTTCATGCGGTTGCCCATCCGGCTGGCCAGAGGTCTGGGGAACCACACGGCTCAGTACCGCTGGTTCGCCGCCCTCTACCTCTTCCTGTGCTTCCTGGTCTTGCCTCTGACCGTGTTCGGCCTGTCGGTGGCCGGCTGGCAGGTCCTGGTGGGTGTCGGCGTTCCCATCGTCTTACTGGTGATCTTTGTGATCATCGTCAATGTCATGCAGTCTCGCTGCGTTCGCTACCTGCCCAAGTGCCTCCGCACCTGGGACTTCCTGCCCCGTCCCCTGCACTCCATGGAGCCCTGGGACGCCGTGGTGACCGCCACCTTCGGATTCTGCGGGCGACACTGCTGCTGCTGCTGCAAGTGTTCCAACTGCTGCAGTAAACGGGAGGAGGAGGCGATGACAAGCATCAGCAAGAAAAGTCTGGAGATGTACGACAATCCAACCCTGACGAGAGATGACGATCCAAAGATTATCAAAGCATCTCAGTTTTAAGATTATTCAGTGAAAACACGCCCAACTCAATGCAATAATGTAAGCGTCTGTAATTCTTCATGCCTGCTCAGGGTGTGGTCTGTCCATGATTTGTCGATAAGCACTCCATGTTCATCTCTCTTTTACTGTCCTGCTGGAGAACATGCACACAAGTGTTGGACATATTATTATAAACCGGCTGTTTTTGTTTTTGTTATGTCTATAATGTTTATTTTATGATGTGTTTTTCTCAGACTCACTTATCTGCTAACTCTGGGTGATGCCAACTTATTTTTATATTTTTTTATGAGATGTATAAAAGACATTTGGTTTTTATCTTTCTTTGAATTTTAAACCTTTTTAAATTTCAAAATATTCCTGTAGCATTTAAAATGTTTGTTATCCTGCAGTATTTAAGACTCTTTAATATTTGTAAATAAAATAAATTCATATTTTTACGTGGCAGTGTTGTCGCTTCTTTTATCTGTACCTGCAGCATCACTTTTACGCAGACGACACAGTGCTGATAGAGCGGTCAGAAGTCAAAGTCATCAATAGTTATCTTAATAAGTTTATTTGATTGTCAGCTCAGTGATCAGAAGACTCACCGGCTTCCTGTAAGTGTGACAGTCATTTTCCTCCATATCAGATTGACCGTTAAACAGTAAACAGGCAAAGTCCACTCAGCGTAAATGAAGAGTAATATTTTCTGGGAAACTTTTGATCCCCTTTGTGATTCAGTTTACAAAGATTTATAAGAGACACATTTGTATAAAATGTTATTAAGTGTAAAGTCTATAATTGAGGCAAGGCTGAAAATTTTACCAGTTTAGGTCCTTAATGGGACCAGTAACAGCAGGAAGAGTAGTCCTGTGACCTTGTGAGTCCACTCAGTGGAGGAGTATCACCTCCTTCACGCTGCTTCACAGAACTTAGGTAAGGCAAGTTTATTTATAAAGTACTCTTAACACAAGAGACAAAGAAACATTCTCTCATACTCTTATTCGTGTAAATATTTCTTGTACCTATTATTGATATTTTACTTAAATTCCTATTCTATTTGATTAATATTTTTATTACTATATTTCTACTGCTATATTGTATATCAATCATTTCCTGAGACACATTTCAGAGTTGTTACTTCTGTGGACTTACTCTTTTAAAGCTGGTTTGATATCTCAAAGTGAAAGTATATATTTAAAGTTGCAGTCAAAATACTGCAGGCAAGACAAGTGACGTTTAAAATGTCATATATGTGGCAACTCAAATTGAATATTAAGAACATTAAAAGCATTAAAGGAAATGTGACATTTAGCAAAAAGATACATTAAAAAACAAAGCACAGTCCAAAGACATGCTCGTTAGGTTAAGTGGTGACTCTGAATTACTTGAGATTTAAGTGTGAGCGTGAAAGTTTGTCTGTCTGTAAGCCCTGTAATTTACTGGCAACCAGGACAAGCGATAACAAGATAATGGATGGATAAAATAAAAGAATTAAGTAAAATACATAAGAAATAATTAAACTTATGGAAAAGCACCAAAAATAAAAACACAGTTGAAATAAAGAACATAAACGGTCAGCTTTGGTTATTTTCTAATATATAAATATGTTTATTTTACTGGAACCTCAAGAAGAGAAAGACTGAGCGAAGTCAGCTCAGATCACTTAACACATTTCTGTTAATATCTTCAAGATGAAGAGGACAGGAGGAGCACATCACATCTCCAGAATAACTCTCATGAATTCACTCCCACACGCCGGACGAGGACATCATCTGAAAAAGTATTTCTGTGAAAAGGTCAGCCTCACATCTCACTGCAGCTGAATAACCCCGACTGTGTCCCATCATCACAGACTCTCACTGTGGACCTTCAGCCTCTGCAGCCTGTTATTACACATTACATTCAGAACTACTGTTAACTCGACCTCCTGACACGCTGCTGGCTTTAATGCTGTAAATGTTGGATACTGTGTTCATTTAAAGGAACTTGTAGCTGCAGTGCATTCACATGAAACCAGAGCGGACATGTCACAAATCCATTTATATTTTTGTGACATTTCCGCTGAGATCCACAGTGAACAGCATGACTCTTTAACATTACTGAGCATAGACTGAAAAATTCAACACTTGAACAAGCAGAGGAATCTTATCCAGCAGTGATTGAGGTAAATATTGGACTTAAAGGCTGCTTTGAGGTGTATTTTTTTATACTCTTTCTTCCTGAAATGTGGCCCTACACACCCATGAAGCTGCAGGTGTTTTCATTTGTTTTTCCTTATTTAACCCCCTCTCAGTATTGACCGTCTTCTTAGTTTTATTGCACCTGTTTTATTGTGAAGATTCACTTCTTTATCAGTGTTATTGGTTCACAGAGTTTGGTGACCTGGTGTAATTCCAGCAAAGCTCCACCCAACCTCCAACGTGGAGGTTTATAATCACATGAGTTGGCGGGAACATCTGAGTGGGAGTAGAGAGAGGACCTTAAAGATGTGCTTGTATATCTGGTTTATGGTTCATCAGTATGCATTGTGCAGCACTGTTAATTATTGTAGTTATAAAAACACAACAGCCGGCTGAAAAAACAGAGTAATTGCTGAGGTGCGGAGCGACTCAGAGCTGCAGTAAACAGGAGGACAATGCATAATGATCTGACTCAGTTTAAAGCTGCTCTCATCGAGACTTTATACAAAGAATGGCTCAGATAACTAACTTTAAAAGGGTTTGTGACCAACACTCAGATAATCTTCAGATACGTTTAAGGATATTAACAGATTGTTTAACACCTTTCCGCTCATTGTTGAATTTGTCTTGCAGCCAGAAATTGTTTCCATGTTTGAGCCCTCTCTTGTGATAAACGTAGATTCTGATTGTGAAGCTATTGAGGATTTCCCCCCTTAGAGTCAGGAGGGTTAAGATTCACTAGCAGCTAAATCAGATCCATTAATCCCTGTCAGCTGGAGGTTCGCAGATATTTGCTGCAGATGTTTGTTGTCACTGATATCTTGCGCGATGGAGGACAGAAATACATCCAACAGACATGCCTGCTGTTGCCATGGTGATTCAAAATGCTGTCTTAACAGCTTGTGCAGTACCAATCAGGAAAAAAAAAAACTGAAGTTGAGGAATCAGCTCTGCGATCTGCTCTCACCGTGTGTGTGTGTGCGTGTGTGTGTGTGTGTGTACAGTCTAATGAACAAAATTGCTAACATGCTAGAAATTCATCCAAGCTGTCAGAAGCAGCTGCTCGGGCTGTGATTGGCCGTTGTGTACACACTGCACAACAATGGACGCGTGATTGATCTGAAAATTTGGCCAGACTTCCACATCAGTCATGTGACTCAAAATCGCGTTATAAATAGCCAGAATTCGCACCGTTGTACGCCTAATTTTGTTAAACTCTTGAAAAAACAATCAGAGCCTGTCAGTGTTAAAAACAAGCCATTTTAGTGGACCACAAGTTTTTTTGCTCTGTCAGATAACGTAGCAGCCAGCCTGTGTCAGGGCTGCCAGCTGAAGAAATCTACACGAACAATTCCAAACATAAAAAGCCCCACACACAAAACAAAAAAAAAAAGGACCCAGGTTTAAAACTACTGGAATATCCTTTCATGCATTGAAAGATGCGTCAATTTCCTTCTTTGTTGAGAAGTTTGATATCACTTGTTTGGCATATAAACGCCTCCAATCTCAGATCTGGTAAATCATTGACAATAGCTGTAAACAACAATCCTACAATCATCAGAACATTTTAAAACAGTCTGACCTACTGACTGAACATTATGTCAGGGGAATCTGATATGTATTCATTCTCACATACATGTCAGTCAGTGTTTATTTATTAGACTGACTCTTTGTTTTATCATCTCCAAGGTCAAACAGGAATCCACAATATGCATTTAGCAACAGGGACATAAAAAGTCCATTTAAGAGGCAGACTCTGCAAGCAGAATTGGACCTATAGGTGGATAGCCATCTGCCCAGAAATCCCTTTGGATTTTGCACAGAGTAAGAAACAAGTTTTTTTTTTACAATATTATGACACAGACTTCTGTCAGAGCTGAGATGTTGTTGTCCTCAGATGATCTCTTGTGTTGCAATGTGAATATTTTAATGAGCTGATAGTATAATGACTAAAGTGACCATGAATGTTTCTTGATTTACTTTATTGCATGCTGCATGTAGGACGGGTTTTCTTGCAGGAGCTGAGGGAAACATTTGGTTGTTGTATTTCCAGATATCAAAGATAATACCTAATTTTAATGCAAATTCTATGTTACAGTGAGAGAAGTTTGTATTTCACAATCAAATAGATGCTAAACAGCTCAAATATCTTGTGCATGTCACACTTTAAGCAGAGAATTCATTGTTGTTGGTTAAATAATCGTATAATTCTGAGCAATAATGTGGGAAAGAAATATTAAAGTCATGCAGCGTGAACGTGCTCTGAATGATTTTATTGTCTCTATCATTCTTTTCATGCATTCCCATCTTGTTTGTAGAAATACACACTCAGATTGTGTATCTTATTTCTCCAGAACTATGTATTTATTTATGGTCGCTTGGCGGAAACCCAGAGCCCACTCAGCTGTTTTTACTCTGCTGATATCTGAGTGAAAAAAAAAAGTAATTCTGTGAGATAATGCTGACAGCTTCAGTGAATAAAAGCTTAAGATAGATGTTGAAACTCTCTTTTTTCATATTGACTGTCTTGTACAGTATTGTGTTTTATCGCTGTATTAAAATCTGTCCTTCCTGCGCTCTCTGTTCTCCTTCTTTGCCTTTAGTGCTGAGAAAACACCTGAAACGTGCGTGTGAACGTGTGTGTGGGTTGGCGTAGACATATGGCAGCAGAGCTGAAGATAAAAGTGGGTTACACTTCTCATGAACTCTCTGATAACGGATGTTTTCATAGCAGATACAGTTCACACACTGTACACACTCTGTAGCTGTTTCACTTCATTAGTCAGCTCTCTGTCGCTCTTTAAATAAAGCTTTTGTAACAGTGGAACAGTTTGATGTTGACTCATGGAGATAGAAATATCACACAGAAGGAAGGAGGGAGGCTCCCCCAACACTTGATGTTGTTCTTATATTAACGTTTACATCTGCTAAATTATCATACGATTGAATTGCTGAGTGACTGTTTGGTGGGGGTTGTTTCTGTATTAAATGGACAATGATGAAATCGTGAATCAGACTATGGATCATCTTAGATTTATTCAGCTGTGGTCAGACAACACAGAAACACAACACACATGGCTGACAAAGTGCAGACCATCGCTGACCCATGCTGACCAAGATCTCACAATCGCTTGCAATCATTGACAAACATTGGCAAAGTCTTCATCTTCACAGTGTTGATTATATTCTGCTAAAAGGTACATCCTACAAATTCCTGGCTGCTTCGGTTCATCTCTAAAAGGCTAGAAAGAAGACATCACCTTGACTCTTAAATATCAGACATTTACATTTCTTCAGTCTCAGAGTCACATTTCCTTCTCTGCTCACAACAGACACTTCAATCCAAATATAACTCTGCTGCGGTGAGGTCTCTAACACATATGTATTACAGCTTCACAAACCTAAAAGAAGAATTACTCTGAGATGGTTTACACAATTCAAAGATATATCCACAAAATTATCAAGATGAATGAATCCATGAAAATACGTACTAACAGTGACAGATACAAGTGCTGCTCATGAAAACAGGAAAATATGTGAATGTGACCATTGAACATATTATCTATTTCTAAAGGTGAGGGGCTCAGGTTCACTAAAATGTCCTGTTCTTTAGGTGATCCTGGAGTGGCCTTATTAGCGGCCTGATGCCAAGGCCGCTTATAAGAGGGGGAAAGGTGAAAGCTTTCTGGGGCCCAGCTGCATGTGGTTATTGCATGGCGGTTTGCAAAAACATAATCCATCCTAAATTTAAGCATGATAACATGAAAAGTGTTTGACACCTAAATACTCACCCTTTTCCCTATCGCTACTGATCCAATAAGCATGCTCTGATATGATTATGGGATCTGCAGAGGGACTGATAATGAAAGATGAAAATGGTCAAAGATAAAAATATAAAAATTAGAAAATATAAATAAATACAAAAGAGTACACATGAAAAAATACATGTGATACACTGAGTCACGGACAGGAGGGCAGAGAAATATATTTTAAATAGGATTTTTAATTGTATCAACATACAATGCATTGATCCAAAGAGTTTTGGACTGTCATCAGAGAGACTAAAAAAATCCAGGGCATAGATGACCTAGCTGTTAAGTTGTGCCCCATGTATGGAGGCTTTAGCCCTGTGGCTCCTTTCCTGCATGTCATTATCTATACTCTCTACTCTTCCCACTCTATTCCACTTTCCTATCAAATAAAAGCATAAAAATGAAATAACTAAAGAGAAAAAAAAAAAAAAAAACACTATTTCTTGCATACAACCAAAGCCTGCTGAAATGCAAGTGGATGAAACTATTAAGACTACGAACAGGATCCAAAACACTTCTGACACTTGCCTACAGATCCTGCATGTGAGCAAGTACAGTCAACAAACGCCATAACATAACGCCCGTGGTGACCATGGCCACCATTTCTGTCCTGCTGTAACCTGATAATGCATTTTTCTTTATATCTCCTGAACCACTGCTGGGTTTTGATAGTAAAGGTTTACTGTGATATCTTAAACAATGATCATTAACTGTGGAGGCTATCAGGTTGTTAACTTTGAAAACAGAATCAGACGTGATAATATAAGGTCTCTTTTTGGTTCTTAGAAACAGTCATATCCCTCTGACAACATCATCAGTGAATTCACCTTCAACATTCCACCTGAACCCTTTATGATGTTGTGTTTGGTATCATTGTGGACCTTGGCCGTCTAAACGTAGACGCAGACATCACATTTTACGGCTGTATCTTTTCCCTTTCTGTTCTCGCTCTCTGTCGCTCTGCAGGTGATTCTGATTATTAACGAGGTGCAGCTGATGTTTGAGTGGAAACCTTCAGTGTTGAAAAATGAAGCCAATGGACTCGAGATCAAAATTCAATTCACATGCAATAAGCTCCTGCCAATTTGAAAAGACAAATGCCCCATTGTTCATGCACCCCCCCTGCTGGAGGCAGTATTATTCTCCCAGTTTGAGGAGGCGGTCCTTAATGCTGCCCAGGACACTTGAGTGTTTATACTACCAAACCAATGTGGATAAATGAGTGCCAGACCTCTACATGGTCTGAGCTGTTGGCTCTCAATCCGTACTCACATTTGGCTTCCGCCACATAAAGCATTAAATGTACAAAATGACAAAGACAAAACAGGAAGATATTTTGGTCCTTATATGAAGACAGGGTGGGGAATACAAGTACAGCGGATTGAGGGTTACATCCCACAGAGCTTAAAGTCTGCTTTTCGTGGTGGGGTTGCTTGAAGCCACTTCGTGTAATTGATTTTTTTTTTGCTTGCAACCAAAAGCAATTTATAAAGATATGTATCTTTTTACATTTATCAGGAAACGTACCCGAGTAAAAATGTTACAATGTACTTCTATTCCAAAAATACTTCTTATTTCTTTTACAACTTTGCCAATATGGATAGAATAACAGAAAATCTGCCATTGATTTACCATTCCTTTAAGTGTATTTGTATGAATACAGCAAAGCTTCTGAGATTGTATTATTCTCTATAAATCTGTTTTATAATGAAACAGGATTTAAATAAATGAAGGCCAAAGTATTCTCAACACGTCAAGCAAAACAAGCACCAAACTGCATAATGTTTCTCTTCACCAAAACCTGCAAGTTTAAATTCTTCTGTAATGACTCATTTATCCAGAAAACTGAATGATAACAACAAAAAACAGATGAAAAAAAACACTTGTTGCAGCTCTGCAAAGGGTTCAGTCTACTTCCAGTAAAACAACAAACTCCCACTCGTGTGAGAAAACAGTCAAACTTCTGTTCCCGACAAATTTACTTCTGATTCCAGGTAAGCTGCACACTCTGACAGTAATTCAAACTCTTATTTATTGTTGTCAGAGTGTAGCTGTCTGTCAGTGCTGGTGTTGCCACATGACGACTCCTGGGGCTTCCCGTACTCTCTCAGACGCTCTCAGGCTGATCTTTGTGCTGAGACCGATCTGTACTTTTATTAGCTAAGGAAACTTTTAGGCTGAGTGTTGTTGACCCTGACTGTATTTCATCTAAAACAGATGATACTGTGTAAAAAAAAAAAAAAAAAGCTTGCTCTGCAGAATACCAGAAACACTGATTTATTGTCAAAAAAAATGTCAGACCACTAAACGATAAGTGGTGATATGTCTCCTGTCAGCTCGGCACTGTTGAACCTTCTTCTGGTTGACCTTGCTAACAAGTTAGCGAACAGCAACAAACACCCGCTTAAACCTTCCTGCTCAGGATGGTGTGGAGGCTTACGAGAAAGCAGATAAGGTTGCAAAGAGAGCGTTGAAACTAAATGATGATTGCACAATGAAAGTTCCTTATGGAAAAGGTCAAACGAAATCATTAATAAGAAAGGCAGTGTGACATTTTTGGCTGCAGAGAAAATGAGACACGGATACCAAAGGGAGGCATTATAACAGCACACAGAAATGAGTTAGGGTAAAGGATAACAGAGGGAAGTGCAGAAGGGAGGAGGTGAAGATTGGGCATACTGAACTAACATCAACTGTATGTAAGGGCAAGGTGCCCATTGGATGAATGTGATGTTTATAATGCCTTCAGGGTATTTTTGGCATACTGCAGATCTAGCATTTGTTCGCATTCTGCAAACTGCATTTTGGCAAAATCACATTATGTCTTTATTTAAACTCAAAAATCATTGAGAGCATAGCCGTCATTTACAATGCCGTCGAGCATGATAAACAATGAAAAATAACAAACATACATATACATATATATGTACGCATACACATATAAGTATATGCATACACTGTATACATACACACATATATATACACACCATAGATAAACAAAATCATTTAAAAAACGAAAAACAGATAATAAGAAGTATTCAAATCAAAATCAATTAAAACATGTGCAATCAGAAGTAAAGGAGTTAATAATTAAAGATCTAAAATGGCCATAAGAGACCAGTGCCTTGAGTTTTAAAGTGCTTTGAAGCTAAATCCAAGCTGATGGTACAAAGAAGCCAAAAGCAGATCTTCCAAGCTCAGAATGAGCTCTAGGAACCTGCTAGTACAGTTTAGATGTTTTTTCTTAAACAGCCTGGGTCTCTCATGAATGCGTGCATATGAATGAGCCATGCTTCACCAGCTGTTGGCAATCTTGAATGTATCAAGTTAGACATTGAGATGGGGAAAGTTAAAGTGTTTTTTAGCAAGATGCATGTTTTTTAAAGTGATTGTACATTTTAGAGACTGAATTGATGTGTTGTATTTTTTTATGTTTTTAATGTTCTTAATAGTCAATGTAATTCCACCCTTGCTAAACCATGTGGGTTACCAAGATCTAAATTCTGCCTCTCAAGTATCTAAAGCTGTTGTTGGTTCCTCAGAATTTCCTTTTTTATTGTGATGATTAAAGTAAAAATCTTCTGGACTATAATTATGAATTATTTTGGTTATCCAAATCTCTCAGACAGCTGGTAATTTACTGATTAACAGGGTTTTGAAATCCATTACCTGACACTTCTACATGTAAACATGACTTTAAAGTAGCTGATCCAATGAATATTTATTCATATAAACTCTACAGTGGCACTCTTTGAATTTTACATGTTTGAATGTGTGATCACATTTTACCAATGCACTGCAGCGATTCATTCACAGGATGGAAGGATGACGAGGTTACTCTTTGAGCTCAGAGTCATTTACATTCTTTAGATCAAAGATTGTCTATTTCATCAGTGATCATCAGTGTGACTTTGTCAGAAACTCTTTGGCTGATTTCTGTCTTACTGTGAAGCCGTTATTGTGAAATACAGCCTGCAGCAGGACGTGTTCCCTTCAGTTAATTGTTTACCAGACAGGTTTCATTATGTCCGACACGTTTGAGCTTAATGAAAGCTAATTTTACAGCCTCATGTCACTGATCGCTTTATTAATGGTTTTTAATTCCCTTCATCACCTTATTCAAGGGTTCTGTTTACCAAAGAGCTACTGTAGATGCAGATGTTACCAAAGAACAGCTGGCATAGATTATGTTTGTTGCATTGGAGAAATGGCATATTGCATCAAAAAGACTGACGATGTGCACGAAGCCTCAAAGTTTCAAAAGTGATAAAACCATTAAACAGCCACTGCCGTCTCTCTGTGCACAACAAGGCTGCCCTTACAACAAACTCGGAAAATGATTTCCCTCCCCTCCTAGCTCGTCATCTCATCATCTTTATGTTGACATAATTGACCTTGAGAGAGCAGCTCCAGAGTGGGCGTGCAGATAGCTTCTCTCCACATTAAGAGACACAGGACAACATTTTGGGCATGTCTGTGCCTGAATATCATCCAGTGCATTTTAACAAAGCATATCATCATTTGTGAATATGTACTGGTGACAGAGCAGCTAGCAAGAGCTATTAGCGGCCGCAATCTACACCTAGTGGACCAGGCCCAGACAGAGTATCCAGATGAAATACAAGTTTTTATTTCTGAGTTAACACAGAAAATTGGCTTTTTGTACAGAAACAAATCAAGTTTTCCGTTATCGTGCAGGAAAAGAATCATTGAAGCTGTGTTCTTGTCAGTGATGGATTACGGCGATGTCTTTTATAGACATGCTGCAGCTTCAACTCTGAAGCCTCTGGATGCCGTATATCACTCCGCCCTCAGGTTTCGATTTGACACTCATCACTGTGACCTGTATGAGAGAGTCGGTCGGCCTTCTCTTGAAGAGAGGCGCAACAAACACTGGTTTTTATATATCTTTAAGGCTCTTAGTTTTCTCTCTTGGAAAACTTCCACCTTACATCACAGACCTGTTGGAGTGGAATATGGGTGCCTACATGACCCGTTCTTCTGATTGGCTCTTTCTAAGTCCCTCAAGCTTTTACTGAACTCGGTAAATCTGCATTTTCTTTTGATGCCCCAAATTTGTGGAACGCCCTCCAGTAAGCTCTAAGGATCGGAGTTCTTCCCTCTCTTCCAGAGTTTAGGAATTTGATTTCAAACAACTTTGTTTCAAATTGTAAATGTTTTAAATGATCTCAGTGGTTTTTGTCACAGATTCTGAGTGTTTGTGTTTTTTCTTGTTTTACTTTGCTTGTAATCTCAACGGCATTGGACATGAGGGAAACCTCAGTGTCTTTTCGAGAATAAATAAAGTTTTGAAATGAAATGAATTTCCACAGACCATCTGGAGACAATCAGGCTGCTGTGTATGGAGTTTATGGACTTAATGAATATAATATAATTTATTTGACAGTTAATCTAAACGTAGTTCGACTGTTATAAATATCTAGTTTATTAGAGTCATGAACCACCATTCATTAGGGGTGGCGGTCTGCCCCCCCAACACAACCTGGTGCCACAAAAGAAAGACACAATGTAGTTTATTGATGGAATTTAAGAAATGTATATTTGTTTTACTTTAGACCAGACCATTAATGCGTTTTATCGTCCTGTTCAGCCGATGGAGAAACACGTTTACAGAATGCTAATAAGGTTCACAAGTCGTGATTCTGGTCGGCAGCCTAGCCTACATCTAGCAAGTAAAGTTTTCCCTGATCCCACCTCTGACCTCTGACCCAACGCTCTGATGTTAATATACAAGCAGACCAAACAGGCATATCTGTCACATAGAATGAATCAACTGAGCTGCATACGCCGAGTTCTGTGTGCTGCATACACGTTACAAACAGACCAAACTTCTTTCTTAAAGTTTGCCGGGAAGTTGTCAAAGTTCTTAAAAAAAAAAAAAAATTAAAACAGAGAGAGAGCCCCCCCCCCCCCCCCCCCCCCCCCCCCCCCCTTCTTCCCCCCACCCTCCAGGGTCACGGTAAACAGGCCACCACCCCAACAGACACACCTGGGGAAAACCCTGCTTCAGAAAGCTCCTGCCCCCATGTACTCATAGTAAAAAAAGATTAAACCATCGGTGTTTGTAGATGCTGTTTACTTCTTTCAGTCTTCACTTTGTCGGGTGGTAGAAGTCGGTCATGTCAGAGAAGCCTCATGAGAAGTGATTGAAGATGAGGAATAAAACAAACCATCACAAACTTCTAGTTCAAGAGTCAGACTGCACATCGCCATGCGCACAGACTCACATTAGAGGAATCAGTTGGCTGTTTGAGAGTTCACTGCGGAGGAATTTCAAAGGAATGTCAGAGAGGTTTTAGATTTCACTGCATGTCTGAGCAGCAGTGTGAGGAGACGTTAAATTAAATAAGAGGGTTACAGACAGTATCATCGAACTCTGTGATTAACAATTACTGTACAGTCACTGAAATTTAACTCAGCAGTAGTGACAAAGTTAAAAAAAAGCAGACGACAGTGTGTCTTGTGCACATGTCACGGCTGTGTGACTCCAGTTTGTTTGAAGCCACAAGACTGAAACATCTACAAATCAAATATTTTGTCTCCTTCAGAAGAATGTCTCTTTTTGTACAAGGACCTTTTTTTTAATCTGCCCGTGTACATCAAACACTTCACAAGTTCAGTTTGAGTTTCATTGAACCAGAAGAAGAAAAAAATATAAATCGAGAGCTTGTCAGTGAGCAGTAATGCTGCTGAAAGAGTCATGATTTATTCTGGTCCAGTTGAGTATATTGATTTCATTTCCTGTTTTATTTTGACATTCATGCTTGTGTTTTTGTATTTCTTAAAGGGTTACTTGGGGTGCGGTGTTTTAGGTTAAGCTTTTAGTGTTTCCTGTTTTATCATTTCTTATCCTCATGTTTCTCCATGTCCTTGTGTTTATTGTTACTGTTTTATTCTTGAGGTTTTTTTTGGTCTATAGTGTTTCCTGTTTTATTTTGTAGTTGTTCTAGTCCAACCTGTGTCAATGTAGTGACATTGTTCCTTTCCACTTGTTTTCAGGTCATACATCTTTGTACCCATGTTCCTGTGTCAACGGTTTTATTCATTGTGGCTCCCTGAGTTTTTTTTTTCCATTTTGTGGATTTTTTGTTGGATTTGTAAGAGTAAGCTTTTTTGCCCTTTTGTTTGAATAGTGTAGTTTAGTCTGCACTTGGGTTCTTCTTGTTTGTTTTTTTACTACATGACAGAAAGTGTTTTACAACCATCCTGGGTCACATCAATCAGTGTGTTCTCCATATTATCATTACACCATTAGATGGAAATACTGAATGTCCTCAACTTCATTTAGAACCATGTGAATGATTTACTCAGGTATCTAGGTCACCCTTCTCATTACAGTCCCTTCATTACCAAATATAATTACCTGGTAAACAAGACTTTCTTTTACGGTCCAGTTTCAGCAGACGTTCTGAGTAAACATAATTATGATTAAGAAATGTTTTACTCTGCACTGACATGAAATCTATGGTACAAGTTTGTGTTGAATTCATAGAACAAGAAGTACTCTATACAGTGGGTGTTATTAGGTAAGTCCTGAAGTACTTTTTTGAGTTAAATTAAGTACAGCTTTATCAACTGATACGGCCACAGACAAAAACTATATTACATAAAGTAATACATGAGTGCCTACGTTATACATTTCTAGAAAGCACATGATAAATCATGTGGGCTGTTTGAACATAAAGCTCTGAAAACTGACATGGTATCTTGAAATAATGAGTGATAGAGGAGGCGTCATACAGAATGGATTGCTTGTTTTCTAAAACGTACACAATTATATCTCTTAGTTATTCCAAACCAGTCAGGATAGCATGTGTAATGTGGTACGACATCAAGTGATGCGATCTTATTGAATACAATACAGTGCTATGGGATGCGATACAATAGAATGGGCATTGTGATACAACGTGAGATGATACTGTACAATGGGTTTATCACACACATATAAAGATACATATAAAGTAATAGACTTAATGATGTCCATTCGTTGGTAGAGGAAGTCTCGGCCTGAATATCATGTATCTGAATATCAGCTGGCCACACCCAGAGCCATAAAAAGAAAACTCCAAAAGGATAAATCATATTAACTTTGTCCAGAATATGTGCGTTCACAAATCTTTAGAGTGTGAAAGTGAAAAATTAAATTCTAGCGGTGTCTGTTCTTAAGCCATTGTTTTTGCTTTGTTGGCTTTCACTTAAAAAAAAAGAGAGACAGACGACAGAAGAGAGAGAGAGAAAGAAGAAGAAGAAACAGAGATGATTGTTCTTCCACTAATTACACACAGATTTCCCTGTGAACTGCAGGAACTCCACACGCTGCTGTTTACACTGACACACTCCTTATTTAAGTAATGACAGCTCCATGAATACAGAGCAACAACACTGCAGCCATAAAGTGCACATCATCACAGGTCAGCTGAGCTGTAAATAACTGTTAAGATCTGAGTAACCCTGACTCTCCTCAGCCGGGGGAAACTAAATCCAACCTTTGTGTTTTCTTTGTGTAACAGAAACACATACGTTTTCTCTGACGGCTCTAAAGATGTGTTTGTTTGACATGTATTGCCGGAGTGACTGATCCTTTCAAACCAAACTTCTCTTGTTGTCTCCCCCGTAGCGATGAATAACGCTGATATCGTCTTAAGTCATGTTTATCGACCAGGAGCACCTGCCCGCACAGATCAATACCTGCTGAAATTCCCCGGCTCGGTGACCGTGAACAAAATGTCTAAGTGTCCGTGCACGCTGCTGCCGCATGTCTCCTGTGAGACACTTATCATCAGCATGTCACTGATACAACCGGGAACAAGCTTTAATAGCTGACATATTAAAACACAGCTTCTGCCAAAACATCTCACAATACACCCATCACTCAGAGGGAATCTATTGTTTTTAAATTCACAGCTCTTGGAGTATCTGTCGAGTTTTAACCTTGCTAAACTGTGACTAAAATCATTGATTTTCACAAGACAAACAGGAGATGTAGAAAAGAACTCAGATTTTAAATGTGTTTTAGAGGACAGCGACCTTACTTTTGAAAACTCACATCTACAAGGTCATGCAGTCGTGCTTTAATACCTAAAAATGTTTTCCAGGATAAGATCAAGGCTGAGTGTTAACAATGTTTTGAAGTTATTCTAACATGTTTATAAGTTTTTCTTCCTCCTGCACCTTTTCATTCCTTGTAAAGGCAAAAAAAAGAAAGTATTTCTCTACATTGTACATCATAAAAAGAATGAAATAAAACAAATGAAATGAAACCAGTGATTTTTACTACATTAAAAATGTGTTTTCTTGTAGTTCAATGACATTACTTTTTCCCATTCAAGTAGTCAAAGTGTAGTGAGCAGGCACGCACGCACCTTCCAGCAGTTTCATGAAATATAATGTAAAAATAGCCACTCGTGACTGATGGTCTCATTTGCTATTGAAGATTATATAAAATTATATGAAGCCTTATAGAATTGCCCTTGGGACGAAAAAAGTTTTTTTAATTGACAAAAAAGAATAAATATTAATGTTCATGTTTTATTATCAGCCAGAAACCATACCATCAGAGAGATAACACTTTTTCTATTTAATACATCTGTCAGTGTCTGAATGTTCAGGAGTTTTGATTACTGTAACAATTTTTTGCCAAATTAGAAAAGGAATGTGAGAGTTTACTGTACTGCTTTAGTCGTAGTCAGAAAATACAAATCCTGAAAATCGATATATGTAAGAATTTGGTTTGGGTCACTTTGGCGCCCACCGTAGGTCTCTGAGGGCAACTGCACATCTGTAAAACACACAGTGCTGTCACGCCTCCATCTCTTTCACAAGGTGATTTTCTTTACAAACAGATGGAGGTGAAGCCGACGTGAGAATTTAAAACATGTTAACGGACAAATTGCAGAACTATTTCCAGTTTTTGTGCAAATATGACTCTCGATAACAGTGTGTCTTCAGCCCGTTGATGCAAACTGTTAGCATGTGGAGTATGTGTTGATCTACTGTTACCATGACGTCTATGGCTAAATGTCAACATTTGAGAGGGTCATTTATTACATACTAGTTGAGATAGGTTTGTAAGGTTCCCAATTTATAAATCTAACTTGAAGCTCAACAAGAAAAGATAAAACTTTTTGTCGTAAGATGAATACGTTTATTTATTTGTATGCAAACCTGAGACATAACTTGGGTTAGATGACTTCTTGCACCCGGAAAAGCTGTTAAATAAGGTTAGTTATTTAGGATAATTTTGATACTGATTTGAACTCAAGAACAGCTGTCGATGTTGTGCTTTCCCTCTGTGCACTGCCTGTCAGCACCTGTGTGTCCAGTCCATCTTAAGGCTGTTCGTTTGCACTGACTGATGTCGATTCCTACTTTCTACATCCTTGCTTGTGTTTTTCTTAACTTTCTGATGTACGTCGCTTTGGATAAAAGCGTCTGCAAAGTGAATTGTAGAATTGTAGACAATGACCTCGACCTGCTGCCAAAGATACATACTGCAGTAAACAGGCGATCGGGGTGCTCTGTGGACATGGAAGGGACGCCATTCTCCCTGATGAAAGGTATTGTGTTGGTATATCAACATTTGAAGCAACTATTTAAAGATGGTAAACGAACATATTGTTGCTCTAAATCACAAGAAAACTCGAAGGAACATGTGTCCATCAAGTCTTCATCACATCCTGGTGAAGGATTGATGCCAGAAAATGACCAAACTGCAACAATAAGGACTTTTAAATCGTTCAACATAGGAGAAGCTTTGAATTTCATTTAAGAACAGTTTTGTTGTTGTTAAAAGCCCATTTGGTATTATTTGTCTAATGAAGTAACACGTACTGTCTATTTGTTTCAGGAAGGATTTTAAGATTCATTTATTACTTTTAAAGCCTTTAATGATCCGACTCGGGGTACAAACCTGATAGAGCGATAAAAGTTGAACTCGTCGTCAGAGTTAAATTGTAAACATTACACCTGACATTTATGAGTCTTCTCTTTGCCGTTCAGGGCATTATTTTTTTGATTTGTTTTTTCATTTTTTAAATACTTGATTAATCCCTGAGGGATATTCTGGTTTACCCTTCCCGAATCACACACATGGACAAACAGGACCTGTGGACACACATGCCCTGGCCGCTACCAGAACAGCTTCTGTATTTTGGAAATCCCAACCCAAGTCCCTACAGACTGAGCCACAGTACTGCTGCCCCGTGGCTGGATCATGGGTCAGATCAGTGGATCCATCAGGTGTTAATGTATAAAGATTCAATTCAATTAAAAAAAAAAAACAACTTTATTTGTCCCTGGGGGGCAGATGTGGATTAATTTACAAAATGTGTCAGAAAATACGGTCAGTAAGATTCTTTATTTTTGAGGAATAACAACACAATTATTAAAAGGTGATTCACTAGATTAAAAGAAGAGTTTAAAGACATCTAGTCAAAACAATAACGATAAAAGAATATCCAAATCACAAAAACACAATGTAGCTCTGAACCTAAAGTCTGTCCTCTCGTATGTGAGGCTCTAACATTTAAAAAAGTCTGTATTATCAGAATTAGAAGAAATTAATCACCTTGTCATCACCTTTGACAAAAATATTCCTTATTATTTATTTCCTCAATATTCTTTGTAAAAATGTATCTCCTTTTAATTTCTGCTCTC
Organism: Labrus mixtus; assembly: GCF_963584025.1. Taxonomy (NCBI): domain Eukaryota; kingdom Metazoa; phylum Chordata; class Actinopteri; order Labriformes; family Labridae; genus Labrus; species Labrus mixtus. The sequence continues at coordinate 6,147,976 of NC_083614.1, forward strand.
TTTCTCTAATGAGTGAAGAGTATAGTGAGCCTGCTTTGAGCTGGGTATATCATCCTTCATCTTTTATTCATACATTATGTCTAGTTTAGTTTTATTACTCTGTATGAGGCATTTCATTTCACTAAGTGCTGTACAAAGTTACTTTTTATCATCACATTTTCCCCCTGCATAACAGAAGCTTTAGTTTATCTCTTTCTTGGCGACTCATTCCCACGACAAGATGAACTGCAGGTCAGACTCGGCTTTAATTTAAGAACCGCGTGATGAGTCGATTATTTTCCACAATCACTACAATGGAAAAATGTAACTGAGGAAACGTTATCTATACTCTCTGATAAAGCAGCATTGGTCTCCTCTCTGTCTCATGATCCAAACTGAGTCACAGGCTGCTGAAACACAAACGTGATCAGAGCTGAGACTCACCCTGCTAAATGTGTGCTCTTACAGTGCGCTGCGTGTGACGGCCTGAGGGATCATCGAGCTGTTTTAATGTCATAACAGATGATAAAGGAGTGCGGTCCAGAAAACACACAGGCACACGCCCGACACAGTCACCACCCACTCTCCGGTCTGACGGAGCCACTGCTCGTTTTTCAGGGTGATAACCCGGGGGATCCCTGCCGCTCTGAGGTTTCCTCCCATGATGCCGCTCTGCTCTCTGCTCGAGGTGACTCCATCTTGGCTCCCCGCTCTCACATGTTGGCTGGTAATCCTTTGACCTGTGTTTAAGGGAAGTCAAAGGTAATTTTACAGAGGTAGATATGTGACTCAGTTATGTGGGGAAATAGCACCATCAAGTGGCAAATAGGTGAAATGAAAAAAGGGCACAATGACTTACTGAGACAGCTCTGCAGAGGCACAACGACAATGATGACGGCGATGGAAAGAAGAGATGCATACATCTATAGAGAAATAAAAAGAAATGGTTTCAATAAATCATCACATTTTCCTCCTCAAAGTAGCTTTGTATAGTTTCCTTTAATATCTTATTCATGATGAAAACATTTTCATGTTCACACGTTTCAATAATTAATTAAAGGTGAGATCAATCATCAAAGGGAGGCTGATAATAAAGTAAAGGAGTGCAGCGTGCAGTCGTGTTGATTTTGATTCTTTATCTCCGTATGAGTTGATTTGTGTGTGTGCGTATACCAAGACGAGCTGTGCAGAACTCTGAGTCATTCTGCTCAGGGCTTTTCCCATCTGGACTCCGAGCAGAGCTAACGAACACGGAGTCACTGCGTCTTCACTCTCAGCCTCCACACATCTGAGGGGGAGAACACGAGAGAGGAAGTGTGTCATGCATGAAGATACTTAAATCAAAGTGTCATGTTTCGGTTAAGAGTAAGTGAAGAAGCGTATCGGTGTTAGTTTAGAAACATGTTCATGAGTAACAGCTTAGATTAGAAATGATGGTCCATTAAAAATGTGCCCTTTTATTTTTTGCTGACTAACTCTGCCTGAAAGATCTTAAGACATTTTGGGAAATCTTTTCCCTCTCTTCCAAAGAGATCAAAGGAGAAAGTTTGATTCCCCCTCTCTTGGCTGTATTGTGAGGGGATTCAGAGATCTGTGAGAGAAGACAGATCTTATGCCGTTGTTCCTTTATGAAAAAGTCAGAAGAACACACTGTTCTGTTGTCTTTCATTCTTCCTGCTTTTTTAATGTAGCCAACTTTCACATCTTTGATGTGTTGGTGCTCACTGTAAACAGAAATGAAACTCCCTTTAAAAACATTTTTTTTTTAGCTGAAGGCTTGTGTCCTGTTTCTCACACAGTGTTGTGTATCTCTTGTCGACTCACACCGGGTTGTCTTGTCACTTTTAGGGATGAGCTATTTAAAATGCAAACATAAAAAGGTTCTTCCCCAAAAAGATAAAAAATCAGAAGATGTCATGTTCCGACAACTTCAACGATGATTTCGTGTTTGTTTGCGGTCGTCCATTCACACAAACTTCACTTTTTAAGTTTCAACCATGTCAAGTCTTGAATGCAGATTTTCAATGACTTCTAAACTGACCATCATGACATTATACTGGAAAATACATGCAACTAAATTGTGCTCAAATAAAAAAAGACATTTCGAGGGACTGTGCTCAGAGTAGAGAGAATCTCTAGTGCTTCAGCCCCTCCACAGATTGGAGGTCGGTGCTCTCAGAGACATAATAAGATGTTTCAATGGACTCCTTCTCACAGGCAGAATCCAAAGAAAATACTGGTTAACATAAATCACTTATTGTATGAAGGTGCAAAGGACTGAGCAGTCTATGTGGGCTGCATCTCACTCAGAAAACAGACTGAGAAAGACGCAGTGTGTGAAAGTGTGTGTTAGTCCTTTGCACCTTCATAAATTGCCTAAAGTGATACTTGTACCACAGTCACTGTATTGCCAACTTGTTCATCAGAACAGAATTGTAGCATTGTGTAGCGACCCTCTCTACAAAGTATGTTCACTTCTGACTCAACAACAACAAAGACTGGGAAAGTATACTTCAAGTTGACCTTTTATACTGATCCCCATTATAAAACTCACATTTACTGTTACAATTCTGGATGCCTATATCGAACGTGAGCAACGTTTCAGATCATGAGGCAAACATATGTTGGATTAATTCCAGGATTAGTCTGCAGAGAAACCAAGAATTTCACCAGAAGGCTTCAAGCCTCTACCTAAATCGGTGAAACCTCTTTACATAGGTTTCCTTCTCCCAGCAACGGAGAGCAGCCCTCCACTGGAAACCCTGCAGCGTTCTGCCACCCTGAAGGCTTCCAGAGAGCTGACCAATCAGAACAGATAGTGGGCAAATGTGGAGGAGGGCCTTAAAGAGACCGCATCTGAAACAGACCGTTTCAGGCAGAGGCTGATATGAGGGTTTTTAAGTGAATCAAAATAAATGAATGAATGAATTTAAAAGATCATAGTTATCCAGCGAACACCAGGACTGTTTAGATTGATTTTAAAGTTGAATGCAAATAAAACAATGGAGCGAACAACACGTTTGGTATTGTCTTGATCTTGAAAACTGTCTGTTCCTGCTATAGCTGTACCCGAGATAAGTAGCAAGGCTGTGCACAGGCCCCCTCTAATCGATCCGCAAATAAAATAGTTTTTTGAGCTGAAAATAATGCAAAGCTACTCTAATGGGTTCACAGACTGACAACATGAAAGGTGAACATGGAGACAATATGGGATCTTTAAAGGCTTTATATGCGGATCCAGCAGATGTCGCCCTTGAGCACAAGCATGAAACCAAAACAACTCACGCTGCATTGTTGTGTTAGCATGCTAATGCTAGCGATCTTTATTATGCTCATATGTTCACACTGCATGTAAATTTACCTGAAATGAGCGTGATCTAGAAACACAGTTAAGCAGTGAGTACAGTATGTTATTCTTCTTTTCTCTAGTCCCTCAATTAAACAACTTTTATACATGAGGGGAGGAGTCAGCCGGCCGTCTAGGCGATGTAAACAAAGTGAAGATAGGACTCTGAAAACTCTGAAAACATCACAGACAGTGGGACTCAGGTGTTACACCCATTGTAGACAGTCATGACTCACAGTTATTTTCAGAGGATATACTTGATTTATATTATATTTAAGTGTGAAAAATCACATATAAAGCCTTTAAAGTTTTGATGTAAGGACAAATACCCCTTTCTTATAAACAGTGATGTTGTTCTCATTATTATGAGAAAGACATGACATTTATGGTCTTGGCAAGAAAGCAGGAAAGCAAGAAAACTATTTTCCTTCAAAAGAACTGAAGCTCTCCCTGAACAACGTATTTTGTTGTCATTGTTTAGTGTAGCATAACAAGCAAACTATATCCATACTTCAACTTTATGGTGCATAGATACAATAAAATCCTTGGATGCACCAAACAAAGCAGCCATATTTCATTGTTGCAGCTGTTTAGAGATGTAAAAAAAAAAAAGCACCTTTTTAAGATCTTTTCCACCACCGTGTGCTGCTCATCATGATGTGACACGTTAAAGAAGCCGTGGACGTCGGGTGGCAGAGTGTGTCCTTGTTGTACCAGAAGGACCAAGTTGAACATTCCCTGTGAGCGACAACAGAATCATAACACAGAGGCTGCTGGGTAATTCACAGAGAAAGTCTCCAAATAATAACACTGCATGATGCTGTTTGTTGTTTTTTATTGCGGTGGGGCCGGAGCCCGTGGAAGTTTAATTAAGTTTATCATAGGGTGATGAGATTACAGCCTGAATAAATCTGTCACCTGAGGGCTCCCCGCTACAGCTGCTCTGCCATACATCGATACCGCCCGACCAACCAAGGATAATGAGTCGGCTCGCGTGCTGGAGGGGGGGTAGTAGTAGTCTCCCATTTTCAGGAGGGCTATAAAAGAAGATAAATACACAGTGTTTATCGACCAGACTGACAGGCGGAGAGAGAGAGAGATGAAATGAGAGGGACTCACCGACTGGATTGGGTTCATAGTTTAAAACAGAGTAGTTATGATATCTCCACCGACAATCAGGACTGAGATTGAGCTCCTGTATTGTTTGAGAGAGAGAGAGAGAGAGAAGAGGAGCGAGATGATGAAGGTTATGTTATCAACCACTAACAGTTTCCCTCCGGCCCCAGTTTTCTTCTTTTAGTTTGAAACTGGAATTATATGTTCATCAGCTTCCTTCTAAACTTCAATTATGGGTCATGAAATCCAGAAATGGGCTGAAATCAGGTTAGCACATTATATTACACATATCGGCCATTAGCTAGTTTCTTATTTGCATGCAAATTAGTGGCATATTGGTTCTTTGTAAGTCATTTTAAAGCAGCTTTATTCTGCACGACATTCTCCTACAAACACCAGAAGTTTTCCCCTGATAATGTCTTATTTATGGCTCATTTATAGTTGGTGAGGAAGTAGTTGTGCATCAATAAACAGTGTTGGGATCACTGCTCTAAAGGTGTGATGAGCGAAGGTAAAAATTACTTTGCATTAAATGAAGGTTCAAAACATTGGAAATACCTCTCAGAGAAATGTGGCAAGTTAAGCAACTGCAACATGGTTATTTTCCCTGTTATATTCTAGTTTCATTTTTATTAAACTGGAACAAACGGCATCCCAGGTCAAAGCTATAACTGCTGTATGTGTTATACAGTAATGTGCAGAAGCCCTAAGCGGACATACATCCTTACATTTTATTTGACTCCTGTGATAATGAGTGATTCGAGGTTCAGAGAGGCTGTTTGCTCTGCAGTGCAGTATGCTGTGTGATGGGAATTAAGACGTTTTCTTTGCAGATAAAACGAGCGCAGAAGCCCCACACCCTTTTGTCAAAGTGTTTATAGGAACTTTATCATGACTTATAAAAGTCAAATAGAAGTAATAGCTAATTTTCAACAAGAAAATGTTGATTACAGATACATTGCATGTACTTTTTTTTTTTTTACACACTGAACATAATTGCATCCAGTCAGTTTTCAAAACACAATTTAAACAACTTCCCTCCATTGTGAATATGAACCTTTAACAAATTTCATCCTGATTTCACAGAAAATTCAGTCAATTAACACGTTTTTAAAATGGCTTACATTTTCTTCACACGAGGTTACCTTATGACTAAAATTCTGAATCTTTCACGCCTTATAAACGAATTCTTGCACACAGAATGTAAGAATTAAAAACTTGAGATAAAGCATAAAGCTTCTACGTGTGGGCATCAGCAGTTTTAAAAGTTCACTGAAACATCTGGATTGCATTTTTGAATAGGCAGGTACATTGTTACTGTTACAGTCAGTGTGGACCTTTACTGTTTTACAACATGTTATAAGAACCAGGTCAAAGCACACACACGAAGGGTTAAAACCTGAGAAACAGCACATTACCTCACACAGATGAGCGACGTTAATCTGAGCCAAACCCAGACCGGTTTCTGCTGCCAAAACATAGTTCACAAAAGCCTCCTGCCTATTTGTGAGGAAATTAAAAAAGTGGAAAAAGAGAAGACAAATAGTTAAGGGGGAGAGAAAATGATTAAATGAGCATGATTGTAAAGTAATTGATATTAATGTTCCCACCGAGAGCCCTGCAGGTAGGCCTGGAGCGCCTCTCTGACTATTAATCCAAGGTGTCCGTTCTGTTCACACACCGTTTTTAGCATCCTGCAAAGAGGGCAAAGGATGTGTGATGAATTATGGATCATCATTTTCTCCACATAAAAAGGAAAAAACATGATCTAAAAATAGTTCCTGATTTGTTTAGGTCATTCTGAAAACTTTGCAGCATCTTTTCTTTGCAGAAAGTTTAAGACACCAGAGGAAAAAACGATGAGCGGTCTCTCCCTCTGTGTGCTCAACAAATATGCAGAGACTCTTTATTTTTAGATATGCAAATACCAGGTCTGACCTTGAATTAGCCACTGTCATTGAAAGAAGATGCCACTGAGCTGCAGGCTACAGCGCAACAGCCCATAACAAAGCTAATGAAAGCCTCTTACATCACAGCCCTCTCCACATCCTGAGACACTCCTTCCAGGTTTCCTGTCGAGAAGTACCACGCCGCCTCCACCACTGCTGAAACGTGGCCATACCGCGACGCTTTCAGGAACTGCTGGAACGCAGCCGTCTGTGGATCAGTATGAAAAATATGTCAGCTCTTGATCCTTTGTCATGGTGAATACTCAAATCTGATTGGCTGCAGGGTGTCTATAACGTCCTTACATTTGACACTTAGTAAATAATTCTGAGTTGACATACAGCCAGATGTTTTATCTCCTCCATTTTACAGTAATCATGAGTGATCTCCACTCTTTTTCCCAAGCCCTCGACTTATTTGTATCATTATCTCAACATATCAATGCTGTGTTTCCCATTATAATGGATTATTTCACCTCAAGGCGACAAAGCTCATGTTCCTAAGGTAAAAAATATAAAACAAAGCAACAGGCTGGTAAACGATAGGTCAGACCAAGACATGCCATGTCGCCATTGTCAACACTAACAAGATAACATCTTATGCTTGTCCGCTTAGGGATTCCGTACTGGTGAAAGTAAATAACCGTAGGAACAGGGAAACAGTCAAAGCTTCTGTTTACATTTTGTGAGCAGCAACAATGTGGAACTTAAATGTTTCCTTTAACTGCCTTGGAGAATATGAAGACATTGACGACTGAGATTCAGCTGAAGAAAAGGAAACTGAAAATCATCATTGAAAGGTTCAATCTAAAGTCTGGTTGGCTTTTTGAGTGGCAAAAATATTAGACGTTATATATACATTATACGTACAGCATGGGTAAAGAGTTAAATGCATTCAAAACTGCAATGCAGAGCGATTAGTGTCTCGGTGCTCTGGTGATGTTTGCTCCCATTAATTAGTCATTCTGCAAACATTGAGGGCAAGATTTGGTCTCTCTATGCAAATTAACTTCAGTGCTAAAACACACCAGAGCTAACACACAGCTAGAGTAAAAACATAACAGAAGAAGAAATGGTGGTAACTGGTAATTTATATGAGGTCTTGTTCAGATTATCAAATTTCTATTCCAACAGTTATTCAATAATTTTTTGAGTAATCTAAGAAATAAAATTGTCTGAAAACTAGATTTGTCAAATAAATGTGATGGTACTATTATAGCAGGAGTTTAGTCAGCAGGAGGAAACTTTGGAAACGAGCTGAAGTTGGGACAGGAATGTAAATAATGGAATAAAAGTGATGCTAACACTAAACATGGCTTGAGCCTAGCGGTTATGTCGTACCCCATGTACAGAGACTGTAGTCCTCAAAGCTGGTGGACTGGGTCATCCCAGGTGTCCGCTTAAATAAAGGCAGAAAGAGCCAAAAAATAAAGTTTTAAAATAATAATCCTGATGTTGATTTAGAGAAAATGACGTGGCTGGCTAGCTCCCTGGTGTTGTTCTTAAACATACACTCAAATTATATTTACTTCATGTCAACAGTATGATAGTTATTGACTTTGCTAGCCTACTGTTAGCTTTCTTACTCAAAGTTGGGCGGGAGCACGTCATGAGCAGAACACAAATATCTCCTGATGCCAGGTCGTCACTAAAACCAGTTCTGACTGGAGCAGTGAACGAGGTTATCGTGGCAGTGGAGACGTATGAGATGGGATTTACTTTTCAAACTCTTAGGCATTTTGAGGAAACAAAGCACTTTCTTTTTTTTTTTTTTTTTAAGTTTAGGTTGTGAAACGCTTGATAGCTTATATTAACAGTTGTGTCTTTTATGTCTGCTATGGACAGTTGTGAAATTTATGTGTCCATAAATAATTGATGGAAAACCTTTCCTGCATTATTCCTTAAAATCATAATTAAAATACTCTATTCTAAAAACTCCATTGGATCTGCAGAGTCCCTCTGCACTTTTAAGAAAAAGCTAAAGACCCAGCTCTTTCATGAATACTAACTTAATGATGATGGTCTCCATATTATTGATGATGATGATGATGGTAATGACGATGGTTTTTGTTTGATAACGATGACTTATAAGATGGTTTCTATACTGATTAGAGCTCTCAAGAACTGCCCTCAATGTTGTGCTTTGCCTCTGGTCACTTCCTGTCAGCACCTGTGTGTCCAATCAGACTCAAAGCTGATCGTTTGCTCTTACTGACATTGTTCCCTTTTTTCTAGATCCTTGCTTGTGTTGTTCTTACTCTCTGATGTACGTCGCTTTGGATAAAAGTGTCTGCTAAGTGAATTGTATTCTGACAAGATATGGGGCTCAGACCTCATTCTTCACTGGGTTGTCCGGGTTCTTCCGGTTGAGATGGTATAGTCCCAGGTTGAAGATGCCGTCTTCATTTCCATTTAACGCTGCTTGTTCAAAGTATTTGACTGCATTTCTGTGGTCTTTCAGAAATCTCCCATAGTACCAGCCCACACCATTCATGGCTCTATCTGAGCCCTAGAGCAGGGGAACAGACAGAGCTGTAGTGAAGGCACACAAGGTAAAGACACAGATTGATTTCCAGGAGGACGCAGGTACCATCTCTGCAGCTTTCTGCATCAGTCGAAAACCTCGGCTGCCGTTCTTTTCCACTCCCTCGCCCTGAAGGAATCAACATCAATCAGTGAGTCGATATCTGTCCAAACACAGACACACACTATCCATTCAATGTCCAATGTGATCATGAAATAGTCTTTAATAATCTTAAAGAACCGTCATCAGCATCATGGCGTAGTCGAACATGGCTACAGGATCCTTCATCTGCATGGCGCTGGTCTTAAACCACCTGGCGGCACGCTCCAGGTCTTTTGTAGCTCCGTTGTAGCCTCTATAGAGCATCGCTGCCAGCTGTCTCTACAGATAACAGAGCTTTTAAGTCTTCTCACCACAGATGACTTCTTTCAACCATGAAAGGAGAAAAAAAAAAGGATTTAACTCAAACTTACCTGAGCTTCTGCGTCTCCACTCTCTGCTAGAAATTTCACATACTGAAAGACGTCAGTTTTCTCGTGGTTGTGTTGGTTCAAATCCTCTGGATTATCGAGATAGATGTGTTCAATAATGTGTTGCTTTAGGAAAGACAGACACAAATATATTCTAATATTAGTATTATAGCTAATACTAAACAATGCTGTTAATGATAGTACCACTCTCCAAGTTTAGTTTTAGTTTATTTGCAAATTTTTTGAAAGAAGAGTCAAACAGAAAAATAAAACACATGTGCAGGTGAGGTAGAAACCCACGAGGGCTTATCTCAGAACCTCACCTTAAGAGATTAAACAAAGTTAAAATAAAATAATATACAATAAAAGTAACAAAGTAAGAATATTTACTATGACAAATAAAATGTACCCAATTGAAAATTACATACAAACATTGAAAACATAAAAAAGGGGTTTTCAGTTTGGTGAAACAGTGATCACTTGCAATGCTAACATCTTGTAGCCTGTGAGAAATTGTTAGCGTGTCAGCCGACTGCTAGTCACAGTGTTGCTGTACTTTTTTTTTTTTTTTTTTACCTGATCTAAAAACCAATATGCCTCAATACTATCTCTCCAAACACTCTATGAGCAGTCTGTTACCAGACAGGCACAGAAACCCACATTCTTCACTAAGACCAGGCTGAACCGCCATAAACATTCATGTGTGTCTATGTCCATTAAGGGCCTGTGTCCATCTGGCATTTTATTCAAGCAGAAAAGCGCTGGCAGTGCACTTGGATGAAGTGCTTGTGCGCTGAGAATTAAAGGGCAGCACGTGTGTCTTTTCTCGATGACAAAAGTCTTGACTGAGTTGCTTTTAATTTATGTTTTATATTTGAGAATGTTCTTTTTCCATAGCCATGAACATCAAATAGAAGTTGCTCCCACTCCATACTTTGTCTGTAATAATATTCATGATGGCCCCCGCTATCCGGGGGTTCCTATCTGACACAGAGCAGGGAGGATGTGGGTACATGACACAGTCTGTAGGAGACAAAGATACGGGCAATATCATATATTTTGAAGTCATGTGCACCATCTGAAAAGCTGAAAGATTTTCAACTAGAATCCTTAGGAGCAGCTGTACGAAAAAGGTGAAGCACTCAGAAAAAGGACAAAGAGACTTCAAGGCCATCAGCAGCAGCAAACGCTCTCTCCTCATAGGAACAATAGAAGAAAGATGCTGGCACCCAGAAAACAAACGCCAGGTGGATATAGGCCCTCAGACTCTAAGTCCACAAAGCCACAAGGGGTTGTCGACAAAGTAAGTATATCAATACTTACTTTAGTCAAAGGGTGTTTATGCATTGCCCTTTGTGAAACATTGTCATAGGGAATTTCTGCTGCTGCTGCTATGGGATGCATTGTTAAGGGGTTTTGTATCATCTCTGTTAATTTATCGTTGTCATTCTCTTTTTGACTGCAGGACAGAGTCCTAGACACATTTCTCAACAGAGACCTGAGAGGACCACAGCCTCTGTATATGGGGTGCTAGACCATCGGCGCGCCATTTCAAACATTCTTTACTGTTTCAGAAAACATATGGGAAAAAATGTAGTTACCACCAACCTTGCTGCAAAACCCCCGAAAGACACCATATACACCCATTCAAAAATGTCCATTTTGAAAGCAGAAATTAACAAGTTAACAGCCAGCGGTTAAAAAAAGTTAGTATAGTAGTAGTAGTATAGTTCATGACTTTTTGGGCGCACTGTATGGCAGACTAAATATTTATAACGTCACTGAGACTACATCTATGTTTTAAAGAGCCTATGGTTGAGAAACAATTTAGAGGGGATTATCAGCTGCACTCGTATGCAGGCAACTATTTAAAGATGTTAATTAAAGCTAAATCAATGTTAGATGACCAGTGATGGGATTACATTAAAGTGCATCATGTTTGCTCTCCACATTGACTATTTTTATTTGGAAATCCAAAACCCTTTGAAACATCAGTGGCTAATACTATTCTGCATTTTTATACAGAACCTGCACAGGGCTCAATTAATTACTCATTATTAATACATCAATTCCTCAATAAAAACGTGTCATTATAAAACAAAATTATATTTAATTCTTATTTCTTTAAATTTGAACTCTGGTAACCCATCCCGGATCATCAGCTCTGCTGGGTGCAGTTTGTTAACTGTGCTGTCCTCATGTGACTCATCAGATTGTGTCTCAAATATTGTTCAACTGATCTCCACCCACTTTCAAACCATTCTGATGAGCTGAGAGAAAACAGCTGGATTTAAATAAATAAAACTGTTCTAATTTTGGCAGAACATTTTGTGGTCCTGTAGCACCTTATCGCTTATGATAAGGAGCTGGGAAATAGGTTTCCAGGATGTTTAATTAAGATTGTATCCAGACAGATTATTGTACAGACATTTACTCAGAACGGTTTTCCGCAGGTTGCTCGAAATGCACCAGCTACAGTCACCACAACAGTTTTCTCTGTGCATTGGCTGCTTATTCAAGCTGCAGCAGACATTAGAGTCTTTCTCATTTGATGCAGTTCATTTAAATGTTCCAAGAATAAACAGGAAGTCTGAAGTAGAGTTTTCTTTTTATATTTGGAGTGCTCCTCTTCTATTCATCAAGGCTGCTGACTCATTCACATTTCAAATTAAGATTTCCTCCTCGCTGGACCATCAAGCGTACTATTAATCATGTTTTAGAGGCAGTCCTTGAACTGCTGTCATGTGGTTGTACAGGCTCTTTGTGAATGTCTAATGTACAACTGTGAATGAATGATGGATTCATTTTTAGGTCTGTTTGTACTGTACATAGAAACATTTTCAACAGCTTCTTTACTTTGTGTTTTTGTTTTTACTTTTTTTGGAAAGAACTAATTAAAGAACATTGTTACCATACTTTTATCTTTATCTTCAATCTCAAGCAGGACAAGCTTGACTGTTAGGAAAACTCAAGTCCACTAAGACTCACATTAGTATGAATGGTAAATGGACTTGAGCTTGTATAACGTTTTCCTAGTCTTCTGAATAGAGGTGTGACAAAGTGATGTCACCCCGCGTGTGACACCTACACATTCACACACTGATGGCATTGGTTGCTATGTATGTGAGACCATCAGAAGTAACTAATCCCATTCATATGCCACCAACGAAGCAGCAGGAGTAACTGGGGTTAAGTGTCTTGTCCAAGGACACATCGGACATGTTGCTGCAGGAGCTGGTAAAAAGAGAGCAGAGACAACCCTACCAACTGAGCCACAGCCGCCCCCATGAAAGCTAAAATGTAGTATTAAAAGTGTGTTGTTTAATTCATCTAAATTCAATGTTTCAGGTTTGTATTAGTTTGTAATTCTTTGTGTATAACATATTGTTGTTTGCTTATAATTTTATAATAGTGTGTATGCAGCTAAATGTGTGTAGCACGACAAGACACTTTTTCCTCAGAGGACATTTAAGTTCATCTATCGTATCCTATCGCATTATATTTTATTGTTTCTTGATCATAAACATGACATTTTGTGCTTTGTTTGCCTACAATTTCAATCAACATATCCAATAAGAATTCCAGTCCTACCATTGTGGACCAAAGACACATTTTGCCAGACCAAGAAGCTCGTATGGCTAAAGGTTATGACACAGTTTTACCAGTGATTTGAGATTTACATACCTTGTTTTCATGAATGCTGTTGATGTCAATGCTGCTCTGTAGCCCTGTGTTAGCATAGTAGCTGTAAGCTAAGTCCAAGTCTTTAGGGAATCCATCAAGTCCTTGTGAGTGTTTATACCCAGCATGCATCAGGGCCAAACGGTGATCAGCAGCCGCACCAATCAAACTATAGACATGACCCTGAAACAAACATGCATTGTTTTTATCAATCATCACCATACCAGTTGGGATATATGTTAAAGAAGTTCATGTGGTGACAGTAACCTGCACGGCTCGAATAATGTGCACAATAGTTGTATTTCTTTAACCATATTTATGTCCCTTGACTTGAGATATCATTTGATCCCAAATCGTGAGCTGTTCTGGTGATTTCACCAAACCAAAGTAATATATATATATATATACATATAATTATTATTATTATTTTTTTTTTTAATTGTATACATTAATCTAGAATTAAGCACAAAGATTGATTGGTTATAGGTCAGGTGAAGATAATACGTTTGGCTAAAAAAGGGACTTTTCATGAACCCCAGTCCTCTTTATATTACAGCACCAGTGTCTGGAGTAACTGTAACTCCATTACTATTTGCTGTAACTAGTAGTACATATAGTTACTTCTTTAATACACTTAAGCGGTTACAACTACAGAAATTTACTGAAATTTATAACTGAAATAGCCGACAACTAGGCTACATAAAAGTAAGGTTTATTGAGATTGATTGGGCAGGTGAGGTAAAGCTAACGTCAGCAAAGCAGCATCCTGGGAGAAAGTGTCCCACTAAAGACACGCAGGCTAATGATATTTTAGGAATGTGCTTTCATTCTTGGATATATACCGACATTATTTTTACCTGATTAACTTAAAAATCGAGTGGTAAGTTGTAGTCTATGTGCAGGAAGGAAGCCTTGTACTAAACTAGCTGTCAGAGAGTCCTGAACTATAAACACTGAAGAGCCAGGTGTAGCTCACGTTAGCTCTGTAGACCAAGGAGGAGCCACTCCATCTAAACACGGCTTGGTTTAAGATCACCACCAGATCTATAAGCCACCACTAAACAGCCTCGTATCATCGCATGTTGTTGAGGATATCAACTGTTGAATCTGTTGCCCGCCAGAGAACTTAAGATCGTTACTAATTACTACTTTGCGGTAACTTGCCCATCACTCTGCAGAACCAAAGAACAAATACTGTAAATAATTAAGAAGCAACTCGTAAAAATCTAAAAATAGTTTTGCAATTCGAGGGTCCATTCAGCATCAATCATTAAGGAGGAAGCATTGAATCTACCTTTTGTAAATCCACTGAGTTTCCCAGACCGGAGAGGTAGATGGAGGCCAACAGGAGAGATGCTTTGTGATTCCCAAAGCAGGAAGATTCTCGTAGTAAAGACGTTGAATTAAAAGTTATTTTATTATGGTCCTGATTGATCATGAACACTGTATTAACTGCATGCTCAAACAAAGCACTCCCAAGGTGCTCCATGCCCAAAGCTCCTACAGACAATGACACAGAAAGTTGATTAAAATTGTAATTAATGATGTGAGTTGTGTATGAGTCAACTTATGTGATTAAGCCCTGGATTTATCTACACCACCTGTTCTGATTTCCTCCTGTTTTGACAGCAAGAAATGAAAGAGTTGGCTGTATCTAAGTTGATTTTCAAAATTCCATGTTTGATTGCAGATTTTATTTCTGGTCTGACCCCATGATCTGATGAAGGGAGTGGTATCTGAAATAAAAAGACACAAAGTCAACAGAAGAGTTCACATACAAGCAGTGTTGCCAGATCTCGCGAGAGAAACAAGCAACCAGCTCTATGGAAACAAGCCCAAAACAAGCGACCTGGCTCCTCAAATAAATAAAATGAAGCCCAACAGGTTACCTAACCTACCACATAGTGTAAAAGAGAGGCCACTTGATAGCCTATATATATGCCAGCATCATCAGCATGCTGTATTAAGGTCAGATCCAGTCTCTCTCTCCCACTCTTTATTATATTTTTTTCCATATAACTGCATACAAGTAAGGTTCTTGTATTGACTACACACGGACACATACAAAATGGACAGAGTCTCTTGTTTAGAAGTGTTTTAAACCTGCATTTTGGCAGGATCTTCACAAAGGATCCACAACTAAAGGATGACATCAAGGTGGCCATGTAACTTCTTAGGAACAGTCTTTGATTGACACCCTGTAGGCCTATACTAAATCTATGAAAGGGTGATGAAAGGTTTTTGTAAAAGGCTAAAATAAATACAAAACATGTTTCACCTTTGCTAATCTGTGACATAGGGTGACTCTGGGTTACTTCGTGAAGGAAAGCTTTTGTAAATGTTTTTATTTCCAGACACTCCTGATGAGTCGCATCCAGCTCCAGTTCAGTTGACTTGGGTTGAAGTTGATTTTTCACCTGTGGCATGGATTCAATTGTATTTTTAATAAACTATACCCATAATAGGGATTAAAAACAAAGCAATAACATTTGACTCATGATTAGAAACCAGCACATTTTTACCTGTTCAGTTCCAAAACGGTAATATTTGGCAGGCCCGAAATAGCCGTGGATGCCCGGCAAGAATCTGCTTCCTCCCATCGCAAAGTATCCGTCAGTGTCATCGAGTCGGACATTCTGATTAAATCTATAAGATATTTTAAAAAAAAACACTTTAACCAGTCTCTTTATCATAGTGATCATGATGCTTGTGTCAGTCATCTCTGTTTTTAGACTTGTGCTTCGGAAAGGCAACAGTAACGTTTTTGCTTTTGAATAATTAAAAGGGGACATTTTGTAAAAAGTGTCTTCAGAAAAACATGACATGTCTTACTCATATGTAATTCTGAGCATTATATCATCCCACGATGCATCCAGCAGTGCCTGAAAGTCGGAAACAATAAAAGGCATGAGCTCATGACACACTGAGAAATAAAACCCTCTCAGCTGTGGACCTCTTCAAATTTTGGAGAAACACAGCAATCACCCTGCAGTTTCCCAGCTGGAAACCAACCATTGCCTCTTTCACAGGAAATCAAACACTGCAAAGCAAGGACACTGAACCAATCAGAGGATGTAGCCAGGAGCTGTTTTTTTTTTAAATGCCTGTGTTTCCTTATCCCACCTCCCAGAAGCACATGTTGAGGTTTTTATACCTTGGAGTCCTGTATGTAACAGTCTAATCTAATCCACTTCCACAGCGGCAACGTTAAACCAGCCCGGAAAGCGGCATCTTCTCCAGTTGTCACTCGGACCTGAGTTATGACGTCCCCTACACAGGAGATATGACAGTCATATATTTCACCACAGAGAGATCCACAGCTCTTTATTAATACATTATAACACAGTCTGCTCCACGGCCTCGCAAAACACACACCATCACTCACAACCGTCTCATGATACCTCAGTCTAATCCCCCTCAGATGATATTAGGTGTACCCACAAGCTGCTGTGACTCACCTGCGTCTGTAAGCTGCAACACAACCGACTCGTATACATTCTTTCTGTCCACGTGATGGATGATCCCGCAGAGTTTCCTGTGACACCATTTCAGCAGGTAGATCCACACGGATAAGGTGACTCTAAAAACCAAAGACAGACATGATTCAACAAATCCTTTTCATCAGCTGTTGAAGCATGAGGTAATATTTTAAAACGCAGCGCTTATCTGCTGAAAAATGACTGACCTCTCTGTCTTTTCATTGACCGTAAATAAAAAGCTCACATGCTCCGCTGAAGAGGCTTCATGAAGCTTGTTGAGTCGTTTGTAATGACGGGGAAGTGAAAGTGCAGCTGGCAGCGCCGAGGGGAAACAATCAGTGACCTGTGACCCGATCAATCCGCTCATATCAACACAAACCACCTGAGTTATAAACTGTAGATGGTCCTTTTAACCGGAGAAACAGACAAACTTAGAAACTGAAAGATTACACTCATCATAGCTTAGTCTTTTATTAGACCTTAATAAATCTTCAACACTGAAAAAAATTAAGCTCCCAAAACAAGGGGGGAGTAGCTGTAAAATTTTGAAAATGTTCCTTAAAAACGATCTGCTGACAGAACAAGTTAACACAAACTAAAGCCACGTTTGGATGTTTGTTTACATGACAAAAGGGTTTTGGGTGCCTACAAAATTAAATTTTTGAAAATGGGATCCAGAGTGCAAACTTTTAAAAATGGCAGCGTCTCTGCCGTTGTGTTGTCTGGATATTCGCCGTTACTATGGAAAACCATGGACTGAAAATATAAATGGACAAGCCCGAGTCATCCATCTGTTACTGTAGGGGGCTATGGAGTCCTAAACTCTAAACTAAACCCTCTAACTTTTAGTCAACATTAACTTTAACTCTATAGGCTAAGAGCTGGAGCTGAGACGGCTTTGAGGCTCTTGACAAACTGTAACATCCGCATGCCCGCCAATCAGGTCAGACACAAGCCTCACTATAACGCTTTTCCTTCATAAAATCAAAACTGATGAGTTATAAAAAATAAATAAGAAATTCACACCCTGTCCAGTGTGTGCCGATGTAGACCTAACTAATCAGACCAAAATGTTTTTTTTTTAACCAAGCTGAAACATTTCTGATGTAAAAACGGACAATGGGGTTTGTATGTGACTTCCAGGTCTCTTGGAGCCAGCATCAAGCGGAAACTCGAGCAACTTCAGTTGTTTAGCACTTCTGCTTTGGGTTCATTTTCAACACCACGGGTTGCTATTTGCTGACCACATGCACATTGAAGTTCCAGTCAATAACCATGAGCAAGTAGGTGGACTACAACAATGGCGGACTCCCAAATTCAGTTTGTGTCCAGTCAACATTTTATTGAATTTTACTCTCTTGTAGTTTAGAGTCACTTGAAGTAGCGACCCTAGCTCATCATCTGTCCACACAAACATTTGTGTGTTGTCCTGTTTACACCTCAGCGCTCTGTTGAAGGAAGAGTATGTGCGCATGTAAGAGTAATTTCATCAGAAAGTCTCACCATAACTACTGGTCTGACATGTAGAGGCTGCAGCTTTTTTTGTAATTTTTGCAGATGTGTTTGCACGGCAGTTGTCATCTAAATGTTATCGTCACTCTAAACACTAAAGATTCTGTTTTCAATAGATCTTTTTTGTGTAAATGTGGCCTAAAACTTCAGATCTGTCCAATAATGCTACAACCATCTTGAAATAAAGCTACATACTCTCAGGAGGAAAAACTGCTGGATTTTAGTAACCTTGACCAGAAGTACTTATGCTAGGATAAGATTTGCTTAGAAATGTATCTAAACTATTATCATTATATGATTTGCTGAGTATTTCTTGGGTTACAGGTTATGTCTTGATAATTAAGAGAAATATAAACTTGACACATGTGAGAGGCTTAAAGGATTTAAAACTTCCCTGCAAGAAGACATATTTTATCAGTAAGCATATGTTAACTTGATTTCATGTTTTGCAGTGACACAGTTTGCAAACCATCAACAATTTGCTGCCAGGACATGAACACAGTTCAACAGATGGTCACATCTAACTCCAAATTTAAATCTCTCTGCAGACTTCCTGCTTTTTTCTGAAGTCATTTTAAATTCTGGCGCTGCCTTACAGAGGACTGCATGGTCGGTTTTAGTTTTAATTTCATGGACCTCCAACACCACAACGGGGGATCTTCACATCCAAAACTTCCAGGCTGTTCTAAGTGAAACTGAGATGCACCATAAACGACAGGAGATCAATTCTTTTCACTTTGAAGCTGCTAAATAAAAGTCTGATGATCAGGCAGCCAAGAAACCTGCAGTTCCTCAAATGGCCACATGAGGCTGGCTCTAAAAGAGAGTCTTTCCTCATAGAGGCCCATGTTAAAAAAAATGACTACTTTACTGACAATGTTTCATAAATCAACAGTTAAATTGATATTACGTTTTTTATTTATGGACCAGGAGTAGGAGCTCAACAATGCTGTTTGGTCGTTAAACTTTATCTGTAAATAATATGACTGACTCTGTTTTTTATTGTTCTAAATCTTAACAAAATTATTGAACTAAATCAAGAAGTTTTTTGTTGATTTGTTAACACTAACAAGCAGCTGTTTTTCCCTTCACATTGATTTATTTTTGGTGGCTTGTACATGTTTGTAGCATGTTGATGTAATCTTACAGCTGACACCACTTCTTTATTAAACTGAGTTAATAATAAATATATTAAATGTATTATTTTTATTATCATTATTATTATTATTAATCATTATCAGACTCCATCAAGTGATGGCTAAAGCTGGAGGTTCCAGGCACAAACACTACCATTGTGCTGCTCACACCTGGAACAACTTTACAAAACACACTCAAAGCAACCGTTACCATGGCACAGTAAGTCAATTTGACTGTGCTCTTTAGAATAACTGTAGTTTTGTCTTCTCTGCTTGCTCACTTTCCTGTCACCAATCAATCAAAAAGGAAAAAAAAGAAAGATTGAATCAATTTGTTTTGATTGTACTCTCGACATCATTGAAAAAGAGACCTTAAGGACTTGAATGAATGAATGAATGTGAGTCAGGACTGAAGTTGTTTTTTTCCCACAGAGATTAATCATGGTCTGTTTTACAAGAACAGTGATCATGAGAGGTATTTTAAATTCCTCAGTTTGAATCTTTGTTCAGCCAGCCTCCCTGAAGATTCAAACTAAGATAAAAACGATGCATCGCCTCTGTGCCCTGGCTGTCAGCACCTGTATCCCATCAGACTTAAAGCTGTTTCTTTGCACTAACGGATGTTGTCTCCTCCTCTCTGGATCCTTGCTTGTGTTGTACTTACACTCAGATGTACGTCCTTTGGACAAAAGCGTCTGCTAATTTGAAGAGGAATCATTTCAGCGTGAGCTACATGTTTGCTGTTTCACAAACTCTCTTGGCTTTTAGGTCTCAAAACACAAGTCAGTTCAGCTTCCACAACTGAATCTCATTCTGTGGGGAGAAAAAAAGCTCTATGTTTTCTTCTTATTATTATTATTACTATTTTATTCCATTAATAAGCCTCGGTTGTAATTGAATTACCTTTTATCTCAGCAGTACTAACCCTTGGCTTCTATATTTTCCAAACAAACTCATTTATTTTTTTACTAAAAACAGAGCATGATGTTGAACTTAAGGTCTTAAAACAGCTGTCCTTAAACCACTGGGTGATGTCATTGAGGCTCAATCTACTCCATGTACTCTGTATGCTCCCAATAGTCATGAGATATACTGTGTGCATCATGTGGGAAAAAAAACACTGATTTAAGACAAGCATCTAGGTAGGAGGTGGCATTTTGTCTTTTTAGATTGTGCCCTACCTGTCCCCATTGTATATTATATTCACTGTTTTATCTTTTGATTCTATATTGGATTTCTTTTATTCCTCTGTCAGTGAAAGGTGATACATAAATAATCTTTGCTTTCTTACATCTGAGGCAATATGTAGCAGGATGACAGAATTTATTGTCCAATAATCTCGTTCTTGTCAAGTGTTCGACACAACCTTTGGATACTCGCTGCAGATTCCTGCTGTGCAATTTAACTTCACACAGAACGAGCTGCAGCTAAAATAAGAAGAGAGAGAATCAAGTGTGTGAAGTCCAAACCTGGGCTTTGTCACAGCATGACGCCGGGCTCTCTCCAGGGATCGGTCCCTGAAAGGCTGCAGCCTGCGGATCACTCCGAAGTATTCACCGGTGCTCGCCAAAGGGAATGTCAGCATATCGATTACATCTGTGTAGACATGAAAACAGCAAATGATTACATACAGCTCATAATAATATCAATATGTATCATGATAAGGATTGGATGTTAAAATCACAATGATTGTTCTGACCTGACTCATGTGGACACTGAGTTCTGTTTCTGCTCATCTGCCACATAAGGTGAGCAGACCATGAAGCACACGCAGTGGGACGTTCATTTGGATATATCTGCAGCACTTTATAAACCTTCAACCTGGAGGAGCCCTCGTGCGTCCTGGGTTCACTGCTTTCATCAAGATGTTCCAACAAAGCACGGACAGACGCTTTCTGTGCGTCCAAAACTCTCCTGTTGAAAAAGTCTTGTTGATATAAAATGGACGGAGGCAATCTGAGCAGCACCCGGTGGATCCTGGAGACTCCGGGCGCGCCGCCGATCCATCTCCTCCTGAAAACGACAAAATCTGTCTTCTTTAATGTGGAAACCACCACCTCCACGGCGAGCCGACACGGCCTGGAGCACTGATAGTGCACACGGACCGCTGAGCCATCCACCACTCTGTCAGGCGCTGAGTGAAACTCTATGAAATTGTCAGGCCGGCTCTCAGCAGGCCGGGCTGAGGAGGTCGAAATGGTTTTGGACACGCAGAGTGCCTGGGTTAAAGAAAAGAGGAGGGAAATAAATACACAGAGAGAAAATAAAGAGGAAAAACAAGCAATCTTTTTTGCCCAATCGAATTGTTTAGGAAACATGGTTGTGTTGCAAGAGGACATTTTCACGTCCTTTAAATGTGTATCAACTGATGTTTTTGGGGCCTGGGGCGAAAAAAACACAAGCTGTGAACGTGACACATCATCACCCACAGCCTTCAGACCCAATTCATCCACCGCTTTCCAGTGTGTTCCAGTAGTTTCTCATCCACTCAGGAAAGTATCTGTTGGATTCTTCTTAAATGCTTTATATGTGATTTTTTGATCCAGCAGATGTCGCCCTTGAGCACCAGCATGAAACCAAAACAACTCACGCTGCGTTGTTGTGTTAGCATGCTAATGCTAGCGATCTTTATTATGCTCGTATCTTCACACTGCATGTAAATTTACCTGAAATGAGTGTGATCTAGAAACACAGTTAATCAGTGAGTACAGTATGTCATTCTTCTTTTCTCTAGTCCCTCAATTAAACAACTTTTATACGTGAGGGGAGGAGTCAGCCGGCCGTCCGGGCGATGTAAACAAACGGAAGATAGAACTCTGAAAACATCACAAACAGTGGGACTCGGGTGTTACACCCATTGTAGACAGTCATGACTCACAGAGTTATTTTCAGAGGATATATTTGATTAAATGTGAAAAATCACATATTAAGGCTTTAAAAAAGGTGGAGAAGCTAAACAGATACTAATCTGCCAAAACGAATAAGGCAGAAGACATGATTACATGACATTGATGATTGCAAAACTTCAAAAATATATATTATTTTTAAACCGTGCAGACAGTTCATCATTTGTGGTTCATCACCAGCCCACATACAGTAGGTCCATCACAGCTATATCTGTAGAGGACTACGTGTTTTATGATGTATATGCTGATAAGAAAAGGGAGAAGAGAGAACTGTTATAGTTCACAGTCTGCAACACATGCAGCATCACAGCTGAACAGACGGTAACCTTTATTTGTAGTCAGTTCCAGTCTGTTTGTAGAACGTGTTGCATCGTTCTCTAGTGTTTCTGCAGGCACTGGTTGTATAATCGGAGTCTGTGTGGAGAGTAAGTGTGTATATTTAGGATGGACCGAGCAAAAGCTTGCAGTGAAGCCATATCATTTAGATATTATACAGCATAATGTGCTGACTGGCTGCAGTGCAGGTCATAAACTTTTGCTTTCTCAATGACAACAGATGGGACATGCATGGGTCAAATATTTAAAAAAAGCGTTGAATACCTTTTCTCAAATATTGTGTTGTCATGATAGTTAGTCACATTTTTCCTGAGAAGTATCTTTTTTGTTCATTATTTGATGCTTTAAAACGGTATAAAATGCCATGACTGGCAGTTCTGTTGTGGAAGGTACAGTGAGTTACGGCTTCAGACCCAAACAAGAATGTGTTCTGCTGTGGACTGTACCCACCTGAGGGACTTGTGCCGTGTTCTTATCATTAAGTTAAGTTTTCCTTAGCGGAGGCGTGGCGTCAATACCGCGGCTCTTCCAGCTGATCCCTACAGACTCATGGTTGTTAATTTTCAATATGTCAGCACCTGTTCCAGGCTGAGGGATGCTGTCCCCTAGTACATCTATATGCTTCAAACATGATCAACCATCACAGCTGGAGCTGCTTTTATTCACTCTAGATCCTTATTGACCTCAAAGTCTGTCAGGCTCTAATACAACCTCAGATCAAGTTTCATACCTTTGTCTTACATAACAAAAGAAACCTCTTAAAGAATGTTGTACTGAACCCACAGCATGAAGTCATCCCCAGCCTAATGAACAGAGGTAACGCACAATAACATGCACGGCTAACATTTTTTGCAAGTCCACAAAAAAATTCCTGACATGCAGGCTAGTGTTGGACATTGTGGGTCTGGTGTTGTTAGTACTAAGACAATAGAATTTACTGTATAATGGTACGAAAGGATTCTAACGATGGAGACAAACTAGTTGGTTCAGCAAAAGTACCCTTTACTGATGTTTTTTTTAAATTAACTTTTAGGACGGACTGCATGCAGTGGATGGATGTCTTGAAAGGGCTGATCATCAACTTTTACACATTCAGCAGTCTGGACAAAAACATTATTCAAAGGCTCAAACCCATAGACTGTTAATAGGCCCAATGTTTAAAAAAACTTTTCACACAGCTTGGCACATTTACTCACTGTCACATAAACCTGTAAAAAAAAAAAAAACACCAGATAATTAACACTTCCTAAACATAACATAAAATCCTTGAATTTAGCTCTGACATAAACACATTAATGTAAGTCTAATTTTAAGCTGACATACATCACACATTTTGTTTTACTCAGTTTTTCCATGTTTGAGCACATTTTGGTAGGTTTCTCAAGATCTCCACTTATATATCACCGTATCTCTGAATAACATTGATGGGTTTCCTATGATAACTAGTTTATTTCTCTCAAGATCTAAAAAAAACCTGATTAAATTAACCTATGGCTGGTTGACACCCATCGATATAGTGAACTAAGGAGATGAATAAGTCAAGATCTTGAGTCAACAACTGAAATTTACTCATAATCACAGCAAAATGAAGTTAAATCAAATGTTTACACGCATGTCCTCACTCATGTCCTCATAAGGCTTCAGTGATTTTTTGACTTTTTGGTGATGTGGTGATTTAAACATCTCCTGAGGAAGAAGGCTGTCTCGCTCCAATACATGCTAAAGCTAGTTCTTTAACAGTGTCTGCTGAGCACACATTGAACAATGGGCTCACCTTCAAGAAATCAAACAGAAGATTCTTACCAATATCACAGCAGCAGAGAAGACGCATCCAAAACTGACGGAGTTGAACACTTTCATTTTCAAGTTTTCTTCCTTAAGCTGAGTAAAAAGGGTCACAGTAACATGTTATCCTTCATTGTGAATCCATTCAGCATGAAGTCAGTAATGTGTCAAATGTTGACATGTGGCAGTACACTTCCTAAACAAGGGCAGGGTTACCTGTTTGACTGGTGTTGCAAGTGTGGTTATTTACATAATCTGTGTTTAAAGGGCAACATGCAGTACAACAAAAAAAAAAAAACACTTGATTGCCCCTGTTAATGCGTAAAGTTTAGACATTTGATTCTTTTTTACTTTCAGGGAACTTAAATGTGAGTCTTGCATCAAAAGCTCAGACTCTGAATTAATTTGATGCTTTCATGTCAGGGCCTTAGCATCGATCAGTGTTCTCATCGGCGTACACCCACACAAGACTTTGAAGACATATGATCTTGAAAAACAAAACTGATAGTGAAGCCGAAGCTAATAACCCCGACAAGCTGCTGACTATTTATGCTTCAGAGTCAAGGGCATCAGTTACTGTTGCTGATATGTTGGATGGACGCCATCTTGCTGTGTATATAAACGCTGCTAGCAACAACTAGATGGCATGACACACCTTTCACCTTTCTCAGACACAGAACTGATTTTGTCATATTCAATGGCTTTACAGGACTTGTGCAAATGCCGGGACAACTTTCTGGACAGCTTCACCACTTTTGGAAAGAAGACTGGATGTCATTCTGTGATTCCTTTTCAGGATGGAACAAGTTGGTTTAATTTCTATACACCAGTTGCAGGGTACCTCGATGAAAGTCCAATACAGTTTGGGCAGATCAGAACCGTCCAGAACTCCAGTGACATCTTTTCTCAAGACTCCGCCGCACCCTCCCTCTCCTCGCCGACCAACCTTCCCCTATCCTCCTCTCAGTCCGTCCCTCTTCCTTTCCCCATGTCTCACGGCACCACCACCCTGGCTTTCATGTTCCAAGGCGGCGTGCTGGCCGCGGCGGACACTCGTTCCAGCTGCTCGGGGCTCGTTGCGTGCCCGGCGTCCCAGAAGATCCTGCCCATTCACAGCCACTTGGTCGGCACGACCTCGGGCACTTCGGCCGACTGCGCTCTTTGGAAGCGGATTCTGGCTCGGGAGCTGCGGCTCTACCAGCTCCGCCACGGCCGACGGCTTTCCACGAGAGGAGCGGCCAAACTGCTCTCCTACATGCTTCACCCGTTTAAGGGGACCGAGCTGTGTGTGGCGGCCACGCTGTGTGGGTGGGATGGAGGAGAGGACGATGGACGCCGTGACCATGTGGGTGCCCAGATTGATTGTAGAGAGATGAGTGGTCTTGGAAAGCCTGTGGATACAAGTGTTGAAGAGTCGTCTCAGGCAGAGACAAAGACTTCCTCTTCAACAAATCTCAGAAAGTCAGAAAGTTTCTCTGGACCCAGTTTGATCTACGTGTGCAGCGACGGCACTCGTCTGCAGGGGACCCTGTTCTCTGTGGGCTCTGGATCCCCTTACGCCTATTCCATTCTGGACCAAGGGGTTCAGTGGGGACTGACGTTGCAGGAGGCCACAGCAGTCGCCAGAGAGGCCGTGTACAGAGCGACGCACAGGGACGCTTACTCAGGAAACTGTGTGGACGTCTATCATATCTCGTCAAAGGGATGGACCCGCAGGAGCAGGGAGGATTTGAAAGAGGAATATTACAGAGAAAAGAGAAGACAAGAGAAGAGGGAGAAACAGGAACGTGACTTTGTCTGAGTAAAAGACTTGAAACAAACAAAAATGGAATGAGAAAAGAAAAGCAAACTTCGGGGAGTATTTTGGAGAGACATGATGGCATTTTTTTGCAGCAGACACTAAATTAATGAAGAGGACAAGAATTTGCATCCTCCAGGCGATTCCTCAAATGATTTGAGCATGCATACCGTTCCCTCTAATAAACAGCTGATGTTTTTGTTTGCGCTGAGGATAGAATGTATACTCTAACAGCGCTCTGCTGGCTGGCTTTTTGATTAAGACGTTAAAACATAATGAATCATTTCAAGTAGGCTGTGTGAGATAATTATAAACCTACTCCTGCAGGGGTTGGACGCACATAAACACAGAGAGAAGCAGAAAAAGAAAAGCTTTAATGGTCCAAAAAAACTGAAATGTCTGGAGATTGAGGGTTTTTAAATGTACTGCTGCGCATAACGGGGGCTAATTTAGGTGAAGCGATAAACAGTCAGGAGCTGAAAACTTGATTTGTGTCCGCTGTCAGATTTCTCTGAAGTGTCTTTGACGCTTCGATAAATTAATGAATTTGCTGAACCTGCCTGTTCATTCTGTGTGAGCAGCCTGGTAGTAAATTAAGAACACAAGTCATTCTCGCAGTGACAAAGGCTGCAAAAGAATATGAGGGGCAAGAGGTGTGAAGCTGTTTGTCCTCATCCCCGCTCTCTTTTCAAAACCTGAGTTTGGACAGTCTGAGTACATCGGTGAAACTTTTCAACGGTGAGGAAATGTATCACATTATGGGAGGAAGCTTTTAGCATATCGGTGATGCAACATATCACAATGTTTGAGCTGTATTTTTTAAAACCTGCGCACATATCTTAGGGTCTTCATTATTATGTTTTGGAATTGCTGTTGTTGATTACTTGAGCTGTCAGTGGTGGAACATGGTGTAAAACGACCAACCAAAGCCTTTTTCACACTGAAAGTTCAGATCAGCTGCCCTGAAATCTTTTCAACTTGCCAGATCAGGTCAAAATGCTCCAGCAACACTTGTAGTAAGGACATCAACTTTATTAACAATTTAGACCGAAGCGTTTCAGCTCGTGGCCTTCATCAGGGTCATCAAGAAACAGATTAACAAACATCATTTAAATAGGGTAGGTACACAATTGAAGGAAAGGTAAAAAAAATTCAAAAAGGTAGGTACAACCAATCAAATGCCTCCACATATGTGTGTATCAGCCAATAGGGCACATGCAAGGTGGGCCTGGTTTGCCTGATCACACAATCACCTCACAGGCGGAGACTCTCCCTGTCAGACGGGAGGGGGTGTGGTCTCAGAAGGCAGGACATGCTGGTAAAAGGATGCCAGGGAAATGACGGGCAAAGCATCAGAGCAGGGCAGTATAATGGCAGTTTTTTTTCTGTATATCACTAAATGTATGAAAGAGTGGAGAAGAACATACTGGCGAGTACAAAACATGCTGAAGCAGTTTCATTACATGCATGCAGGTGGCACATGTCGCGCACCATGCAACCCTGACTTCATGCAGATATTTTACTAGGAGGTTGGCAGGGAAAATCTTAAATCTTATTTGTGTTCACACAGGCAGCTTATCCCACACATTTCAGGAGTTTTTGAATGTGAGAAAACACCAAAAGAGGCTCAAATAGTTATCATAAGGGTCTGAAAACAAGGAAAGCTACAGAGGAAATCTTTTTGTTTTAGATATCATTTTTTTTGTTGTTTGTCTGTTTTTGTAAATGGAGTCTGGTGGCTGTGAAGAAAGTTATGTAACACAGCTGGTTGTGGTTTTCAAAATAAGTACACCCCATGATAAAAGGTTTCTCTTTGCAGGTATCCTACTCTACAAATAATCATCTAACCATCAGTGCCAAAAAAATGCTCTTTGAGGGGACGCACTTTGATGTGGTCATTTCCTCCCAAAGGACGGTGTTGCAGGCTGCTCGCTGAAACAACCTACTACAGCAGCTCCAAACCTTTTGTCCCTATTAGTCACTTAGATCATAAAATATGTAAAAAGAAGAAAAAAAATACCCCAGCTCTATAAATACTGGAAGAACTCTTTAGGGTTTTGGTTCTATGTGCTTTTTATCAAAGAGTGTTTAAGTGTTTCATGGCTAATGCACTCATGCACATACATGTGCTATTAACTGTATGGAATAAATTAAAGGCATGCTTGCGTGAGGATGCTGAAAACATCTCTAGTGCAACATCAGAGAGCTGAGTGTCTTCTCAAACCTACGCGAGTGCTGCTTTATGACTGACTGCCGCTGAGAGAGTACGAGGGGAAAGCCTCCCATCCTCCCCAAACTCATCCATAATTCCCAGACTCGGAAGTTCATTAATGACAGAATTATTGAGAGAGTAAAAAACAAAAAAACACGAGGAAAGCAGTTCGGTGGTCCAGATTTGAAAAGTAGAAAGCAGACTTGTCAGTACAAAACAAGTTCTGAGAACAAAAAAAGGAGCGAAATGTGATTGTTATCAAAGTTCTGCAAGATGAGCTGAGACTCAGTGGGTGTTAGGCCTGCCTTTGCTCACCCTCTTCAAAGCTTATCCTTCAAGCTTTTGCTTCTTCTCTTCTCACAGTCAAATTCCAGGTAAGAGCAAAGCAAACTCCAGCAAGTTTTGACCCAAGGAGTGAAATGTCATTTCAGTACATCTGTGTTGTTTTTCATTCCACTAGAAGAGCTTTGGAAATGTGACCCAAAGCAGCTAGAAATTTGCCAAATATTGTTTGACAGCCGCCTCTAACAGTTGGAGCCGATAACATTTTTTTAAACTTGTAAATGTGTCCCTGAGTCAACTCACAGCCTGATGTTTGGATTGATCACAGCTTGGCTTTGTTCTGTGCTTGCTCAGCAGGTTTTGTCATTAATAAACCTCCGTATCCAGCTGTGTACAAGGGAGCTGTGGAGTGACCTTGGGATTGCATGTTTGCTTTCTAGTCCTATCAATAAACTGTTTTTTTTTTTTTGTTTTTTTTTTATACGCACCACTTGTTTTAAGGCTCTCGTTTATGAGTCAGAAGGCAGAACTCACAAATGATCAAGAAACAGTGAAGTGCAAAGCAAGGGTGCATTTCTTTTTGTTTTTAAGTTTTAAGATCCTCTGAAGATGTCTTTCTAACTCTGCTGAAACTACTACTTCATTAAAACATCAAATTCTCTTCAAATGATGAATATGCAAAGCATTTCTACGAGAAACAAACACGTCTTCTCAAGGTGGCATGAAATGAACTAAGTCAAATCTGAAAATATTGCTTCGATTTATCTGAAGGAAGTCTCATGAAACTCTGATTCCAAACAGCATTTATATACCTTCACAAGAAGACAAAGTATGACAAGATGCTGGTTTGAACATTCACCCTTGAATATGTATTAAAAGAAAGAAAACTATGTTTGAAGTTTTTCAGAGACAAATAACTGGATTTAGTTTTATAAATCAGCCCAAAGTAAAGATTTAATGGAAGGCTGAACAGCAGAGGTTAGCGCATGTTAAATTGATGATCAGTTTCCATGAAGAAGAAAAAAAACACTGTTCTATCTGTTCAACCCAATGGAAGAAAAATCCAATCAAATTGGTAAGAAGGGGGTAATTACAGGCATACATTGTAGACATGTTTTTTTTAGCTAATGGTGAAATTTCATCTTTTAATGCATCCTTAAGTAGCAGTAATTTTCTGGCCCAGCTTCTGGGTGGAACAACTGGGAAAATGTTAGAGATGATTATGCAGACTGTCTGAATTAAAGAAGATTAAAAAGAAAACACTGGTTTGCTTGAAGGAGGAGATATAGCCAATAAGCAGAACATATTGAAGGGATTTCATTGTACATGATAAAAAATGAGATGATTAAAGAGCAAAGCTGTGATTTTTTTTACACATCTAGTTTACAAACTGAGATGACCTTGAATGGTTACTTGTCAGTCTGGGTACTGTGCCTGTGTGGCACTGAGTGGTCACTGTGTATTTTCAAAAATAGCAGCCTTTTAGTGTGGCTATATCTGCACAGAGGAGTTTTAGTGCCAGGAATTATAAAAGAGATGTTTGTTTTTCATGAATTTTTTTCATGAAATGATTGGGTCAATATGGGTCTCATTGATAAATTATTATTGACATTTACATTTATTACATTTGTGTCAATATGAGGATTTTAATACAGAACATCTATTATAAAAAAAACAATGCTAAGGGAGGTTTAGAAGTCATGTCATTACATAATTTGTCCAGCAGTGGGCTCCCTGACGTCATAGTTTATAATACTCTTAGCATTGTCTGCAGCATCACAGGTGAGCAGATGTTGGTTTGTGCTAGAACTAGTTCAATATGGAAAATAATTATTACTGAACAAAATCAGAGCCTGATTCACTAAGAATGTATTTCAGCCACTAGTTCCAACAAAATATACATAATGTGTTCCCCCTCTCTGATATTCCAGCACAAACATGCCCAACAGGCTGTCTTGTTGTTTGGTCTTGTCTTGCGTCTGAATGTGGAAAGCGGCTACCTGCACCTTTATTGATGGAGCTTAATTCTGTCAACATAAAGATGTTAAGCCAGGAGGGGAAGCTTTGGTCATGGATGATGTGAACATGTTATAGACTGTCTTTAATGTCATTATACAATGTACAACAAAATTATAAAGCTTCACCTTAAAGTTAAGGATAAAGTACAAATGTCAGTTGTATAGTCTTATATAGTCAAAATGTATTAGTCAAATAAGCTGCTGATCAGGTTGATATGGGCCTATTACACTTTTGTTGGTACTGGCATTGTTTTCCTATATGCTCTGGCTGATAAGAAAACTTTTTTTTTTACATAATAATGCAGAATATATATATATACACACATGTATACATTGCAATAACAATGTTGAATGCATGATAGTACCTTTTTCTACAAAACTGAATTCTAAGACTACCTTGTAGCAACTGCAGCACTGTGTGCTCTTTTTTTGGCTATCCTTTCTCTTTGCTGCTGTAACACTGTACATTTCTCTGTGGGATGAATAAAGGTTTATCTTATTTACTCTCAGCACTGTCTGCAGCATATCAGAGAGAACAGCTGAGCAGAACAAAATGTCAATATATTATTTATTAAAGATAAATGTTTAAGAAAGCAGCTTTCTGAACTCCATTACAGTCATATTCGAGTTAATTTGTTGGCCAATCCACATGGAAGGGTCCATTTTCATTCTAGATCAATCAGTCACTTAGGGGGCGCTATAGGTGAACAGTGCCATTTTTCTTCTGTCCAGACTTGGAAAAAAAAAATTCTGGTAGGCTGTGGACAAAATTCTGAAAAATAAAGCCAAATGTCAAAAAGGAGAAAAAAATCAAAGGAGGGACATTTGTTTTGTACTTATCCCTGGCATTAAAACTGGGCTACTTGTTTGTTCTTGACATTTTAGCTTTGTACTCTTGAGTATGACTTCACACTAAAACTATAAAACAACTTTGTCCTCTGATGTATTCTTTTGTAAATGTAAAGTAAAAAAAAAAACACAATCCTCCCCCTCTCTTTCCTCCCCTGTGCTTGGCCCTAAAAGACTTCCATTCCAAACTAAAATGGTCATTTGTCAGCGTGGCCAGATGCCTGTATGTGTGGTACTCTGTGGTCCCTCTACCGTCAAAAATAGCATGCTTTTATGGTGACTTTCGTCTCTCTGATAGTTAAAGACTAATGGAGAGAGAAGAAGGGAGAGATACACAGAGAGAGCGAGAGAGAGAGAGAGCGAGCGAGAGAGAGAGAGAGCGAGAGAGAGAGAGAGCGAGAGAGAGAGGGAGAGAGAGAGGGAGAGAGAGAGGCTGAGCGGACACACCAAGATGAGCTCAGATGAACCTCGGCATCCTTTCCCACGTTGGATCATTTCAGCTCCGTTAAACCGGAGAGGCATCACCGGAGCAGCTCTGCAAACACAAACACGGTAAGCTCCATTCTTCTCCCCTAACTCACTTTATTCTAATCCTAACGAATCGCTTGATCATTTTCCCTCCAAAGCCTCTCCAATTTTCACTTCTCGGCTCTTACTTTTGGATGCAAGCTTTAAATGGTGCGTCTGTTTCCAACTGTTTAAAACCTCTCTCCTTCTGCTGCTGTTAAGGTGGAATAATAGCCGGGATATGAGAGACAGGTTTGGGTAAGAAACCCTCCTCTGAGTGTCTGAACTGAGCGCCAAGCTTTGACAGATGGTGCGGATAATAACGCCGAGCTTCCCGGCTCCTTTTCTTGGCTTGTGTGTGTTTGTGTGTGCGCTCTCACCGGGGGGACTCTTACGCGCTAAAATGATGATAGGTAAAATGATGATAGGGTCGCCGGAACTCAGCTTGTAGCCGTCAGCAATGTTGTGGGACTGTTCCTTTCATTCTAATAGTTAGCCCAAGTGTGTAAATCACATTAACGTGCATCAAGTAGGTCATTTACCCGGCTTCCTCTAACAAGACAAGGTCACGCTCCGGGCTGTTTGGTGTATCTGTACTCGATATGCTAATGAGAAGTCCAGATGTGTGTGCGTGTGTGTGGCTGAGTGTGTTTGTGTGTTAGAGAGACCAAAGAGCAACTGCAGAGAGTAATCATGAGACAGCTTTGAGAAATGTAATTCTATTCTACAATAGACCTACCATTGTTTCCTTCTTACAGATTCTGATAGACCTAGCCTACTTCGCTATGTTTTCCTGTGAGCTGAAAATATATATTACATACAGTATATATATTTTTAACAATTTTGTAGAGCTACTGTTAACCCTGTAGGGATTTTATTGTATTACTAGCAGGAAACCAAGCAGCATCCCTCGGAGCATCAAAAATAACGCAAATGCAAAAGTGCAGAAATTGTAGTTCCTCAAGTGGCCCCTAGAGGCTGGTTTTGAAAGTGAGTCAATCTCATTGAAGCCCCATGCTAAATCTCCAACTTCACAGCAGAATAAAGTTGTCAAAATCTTTCAATACTTCATCATACCATGTGTTTTTTAAACAACACAACCTCTGTCTATTTAATGAACAATAGTATTAAAAGTACCAAAACTTTAAAAAGTACATATATTTCATAAGAAAGGTGGGCCGAAGAGAGGACTGAATCCATCAAAAATTTGCTTGCAAACTCCAGCACATGGTCCAGATTGCTCAAAAACATTGGCAACGTTTCATTTCTGAATATACAATTTTTGATAGCTAAACTGAAAACAAAAAATTACCCAATAGCCTGAAATAAACCCTGAGTTGACTGTAAATATATATACTTTAACAAAGGTTTAGTCCATTCTTAATTAATTTAGATATTTTAGTGTAAAAATTCTAAATATTGTGTCTTTAAATCAATTCCCAGTTCATGACAACTCAACAATTCCTCATTATTCTTTAAATTATCCTTATTCAGGGTCTTGGCTGCAATGAGTGACAGGTGGGCGATGCTGGCTGTCTGCTTGATGGCATTTAATCCAGTCACTGAGCTTAATCTCAGTAATATTAGTCTATTATAGGAGGATATAGACAAATGATATTGCTTCCTCAGTGGTTAATTTGACTGTAAAGTATCTAGTTCTTTTTATTGGTGAGTGGAATTCTTGTTTAATATTTACTGGATGTAAGCATTGTTCAGCAGGTAATTAGGATTGCTGTTGTTTTAAATTACTCAGTTCATTCTGTTCCCCATTGCTTGTCCCTTACTGCACTTTGGACAACCATCAAGTCTGCTTCATTCAACACATATCTAATTCAGTGGGTAACCCAATGGTTAACCAGTTTCTCAACCATACAATTTACAAGTCTTGGGCATAATGTTATGTTGTATGGATTTAATATCTTCAAATCTCATCTAAGGATGGTAACTTCTCGCCCCCTAAAAAAACCCAAGATGGGGATGGGCAAAATGCAAGATTAAAGGCATTGATCAATCCAACGGGTAATCCATTATTTAAACATACCATGGTCCCCTGTCAGCCAAAGTGTGGGGAAAAACACTCTGGGTGCATTCTCAACAAAGTGGACTAATGTATTCCACCATGATAAATAATCAAATTGTAGGGAGTAAGAAAACTCTGTTGTAAAAATCACAAGAGAAACAAGAGAAACAATTATTCTGTTTTTCATGTAAACCAATCAGTCATTGAGCCTTGGCATTTTATCTATTCTAATTTAATTTCATTCATTTTGTGGACCATTCATAATGATCAAGGACTACAGATTATAAATGGTACATGACAATAACCTGTAAATGATTCACACACAATATTAAATAATCAGAAAATAATCATTTAAACCCTTTGGAAATGACGCCAAACATCTTTTAAATTAAAGTATTGATTTACAAGTTACACATTTCATTTTGTGTTTTCAAATATTAATGAGAAAACACTCCTCTGTGACATTTTTCCAGCTCCGACTATTGCTACACTCTGCTACTGCACTGTTGTTCGCTTTTGTCACTGGAAATCTTCTTCTGAGCTCTAAAACAGTAGCTGCCAGATGAAGTCAGTACTACATCTTTAGTGATATGATGGCACTACTTGCTGTGTAGCCGGCTGTTTGCAGAGCAGTAAAGAAGCTGACTGTTTAAAAAGACTTTAAAGAGCCCATATTATGCCCTTTTTGGGGTTCATATATTTAATCTATGTACCTACTAAAGTATGTTCACAATAGATAAAGTTCTTAAAAAGTGTCTGTTTTCATGTACTGTCGCTCCATGCACCGGCTCGCTTCTGACTCTCTCTCTAAGACTCTGAAGTGCCCACGTTCAGAGTCCCCACGTGTGCCAAGTCTGATCTGATTGGTCGGCCTGTCGGCTCTGCCGTAATTGGTCAGTCGCTCAGCCACTTTGGCTCCGAGGGCCGGGGAGCAAAAACATTAGCACCTTAGCACTACTGTGCTACCGCAGGCTACGGCATATCGTGGGCGTGCCACAGAAGTTAATGGGCATACAACATGAGCTGCTGGACTTGCCACAACGAGCCAATGGGCTTAGATCAGTGATATCACACTGACAAGACATCACCCTGACACATTTTTTTGAGGGGGGCTAGAACCGAGCGTTACATGCAGCTAATGCTACAGCTAACAGGAGGACGTAGGAGAAGCCGCAGACTTTTAATTTTTGCACATAGATGTGCCTAAACATGCACAGGACTCTTGGAAAACACACTAAAGAGCATATTAAACCAGAAAAAGCATAATATGGGCCCTTTAATACATTATGGGATTGGATTGTTACAGGTTGTATCCATGTTGTTGAGAGTGAGGGGCTGGAGAGGAGTTAGGGCTTGGCAAATGCTGAAATGTCAAAGTTATACTGGTATCCAGTCCATACTTTCACAATTCATATTCAGCTTAAATAAGAGTTCAGACAACTGTGTCATCAGCAACAAAGTTATTTAGACTGGTCAAAAACTAGCGGGAGTAACCAAAATGAACCAAGTTTCTTGTCTTAACAATACTTGTAAGCAGTGACAAATTCTGTATCGGATGAATCAGTGTATGACAAACTCTGAACAAACTAACCATTCATATATAAAAGGAATGAATTTATAATAATTCACTTAATTGATTAAAGCTAAACCAATATTTCTTTGAAAGTCTTTTAGTGCTATATACTACAAAGCCAGGGATTTTCTTTGTCAATTATTGCTTAGAAATATCAGACATGTTTCATCATACATATTTTAAGATTTTCTATAATTTAAACAGGTGTGTTGTAAAAAAAAAAAAAAAAAAAAAAAAAAAAAAAAATCACCCTCTGCAGAAATGTAGTGGATAAATAATCTGGCTAAAAACAGCAAAACCATTTTTGCATCAAGCTGTAAACATGGCAAATTCAGCTGTTTAGTCTGACATATCACTACAGAGCCTAATGGGGATGAACTCACTCATGGAGCCAGCCTCAAGTGGCCACTTGAGGAACTGCAGTTTTGTCACTTGAGTTTTGGTTTAATTTTTTAAAGGTTGTAGATTGGCTAAATTAGAAGCATTTCTGTTCCTGGTTTTGGCGTCTAATTTTTGTCAAAGAAGGAATTCTCATTTACAATTACTGACACATTAAAGAGCATCTTAAGCACTGAGGCTTTTTCATATGACAAATAATTACACGCCTGCTCAGCACATTTCTTACACTGCGGTATCACTTAAGGTTAAGCTGTCTGAATGTCAAGCCCTGACTACAATGAGGAGACTGATGTGCTGAGTGCACTGGGCCTCTCCCCACCAGTCTGATTTGGAAAGACTTAAGAGGTTTCCATGTGTGCACTAAGCAGCAGAGAGACGGGGAGCAAGGCAGAGATGTTCAAATGGAGCAGAATCTGTCCATGTCTGAGCCAGCCAGCCTGTCCCCCCTCTCTCCAAATGTACCTCTACCACCATCACACCCCCCCACCCCCCCCCCCCCCCCCCCACCCATTACCTCTCTGCCTCCAACTCACATTCCTCTCTATGTAAAAGGCCTGACATGCACAGGCTATTTTTAATAAAAATGAAATAGCCTTGTTGCAGTGAAGCGACTCGATGCGGAGTGAAGTGAGACTGAAACAGCGATTTGCAATTTAGAGCTATGTCACCACCCATCATTCCTTTCCTGAGCCGGCAACCAGCAAATCGTCCTCACGCTTTCATCCTCTATCCCTGCCTTACATTTCACACATATCTCATAAGCACTCACACTCTAAAGACTTCAAACAACAGTGAATGACATGTTCTGCTGGCAACGAGGTTTTGGAGCGCAAGCTAAGGCAGGCAGAGATGTAAGCCGAGAGAGCTCAGTCTATGCTAATACACAATAGCCGAGGAAGACAAAAGTGTTTTTTGGATGAAGCACTTCTTGTATTTTGTGAGATTTAAGGAGATGCCAAACAGATGCAGATGCTGAACATGGAGCATTACACACAGTATGAGGGGATTGCTGTGATTGGTGTGCAGAAATCAAGGCTGAATTTCTTAGAATTTCTTTAAGAAAAATATATGCAATGAAAATAGATATTTATTAATATTAAATACAATCAAATGCACAAATTGACTTGAATTTAAAGCTTCTTTAGAAGAAAGCTTTTTTAAAAAGTAGGTCAGTATCAGAGTGTATAAGAACATTGGTTTCATTTTCATGTGTCCTTCCTTTCATATGAAGCATATCTTTGTGGATGTATCTGAAAACGCTTTGGCTCATAGTACAGTGCCATCAAAGGCTTCTGCGTTACTATAGGCTCCCTGTGTGCTTATTTGCATTTAAATTAATCGAAGCACATGGTTCATTGTACATTTATTTAGTCAGACCACAGAAGAGGCTTTGCACTGTGTCATATACTGTATGTTCTTTAGCCAGCATATTTTATGATGGCAGGACATGCAGGGAAATCTCAAATCTCTCCCTGTAAATCTGAGAGGAATATGTCATGAAAACTTTATAACAAATTCTTTGAAGGCTGCATCCCTGTGTACCCATGACTCATGTACTGTTGTTGTGTGTGTGTGTGTGACGGATAAGGTCTGCATCCATACATGCGCCAAAGGTGGAAACCAGATGTCAGAAGATTGACTTTGATTGAAGCAGAGGCAGAGTGATGGATGCAGCTGGACAGGAAAACTGGGACTACAAAGTTTCAGTCCCGTTAAGCTGCTGACACTTTTCAGTTCATCATATTTTAAAGATCAATGGCAGCCATCTGACTCAAATACTAACGAAAGTCAGATCATTAAACTTTTGGGAAACGAGGACAAGTCATTGATTAAATTATTTATGAGGCTAATTAATCTCTTAAGGGGGGACTTCTCTCACTATTGGGCATTGAGGCATGAGCAGACCATCTTTAAAAAGGGACGACATCAATCACACGATGTCCGGGCAATTGTGTGTGACAGTGAACAGTAAAGTACCTGAGCTCCACCTCAGTGCCGCGCCCGCAGGCAGCAGATTAATTGAAAAATTTTAAGACCACCACTAAAGTCTGTGAGCATGCTGGAGTGATCGATATCACACAACAGCGATGGAAAAAAATATGAACGACAGCGTCGGGTATGAAGGGAATTATGCGCTCTTATCAGCACGTAATGTTCATAGTTTCTGTGCAGCTACTTTTACTGCAGCCTGCAAGAAGGAAACAGAAAAGTCACCTCTTGTTAGAAGACAACAATAAGATGTCAAAATCTCTTTGTCTTTCAATCGTGTGTCTGCCAAAACTGCAAAACAAGTAGGGCTGCAACTAATGATTATTTTCATAATCGACTAATCGGTTCATTACTTTTCCAATTAATCGGATTTAAAAAAATATATTTTGAATTTCCACACGTTTATTCAAAAACAGAACATTTGTTCATTGACAGTACAAACAAAAGTGCAAAAACAACAGGTTACTGCTTGGACGTCTCCATGAGCTTTGTGAAATGGGTCCTTGAGGGAAGAGTGTAGCCAGGGTTCAAGGTGGAGATCATTGTAGTGAAGTTACATCTTCATTTTCAACCGTCGTCAGAGGCCTCATGTCAGCGACGAGCATGTTGAGGATGCTATCTGTCAAGATGGATGCTTGCTGTGGTGTACATGATGTTTACTGCAATGACAAAGATAGTATTAGTTTGTAAAACAGCACAATTTACATCTCATCAATATGCCTTGATAAAGGCAAGTAAGTAGCCCAAAGAGCAATTGCAGAGACAACACATGTTTTTATAATATATATTTATTTACACTCATACAGGTACCCTCAAAGCAAATTTAATGAAGTGTCTAAATGCATTTGCATACAGTGTAGTGTATTAACTCTCACCTTATTACAGAAAATTAACACTGGAAGCTTAATCATTAAATTATTAAATCATTATAGTAAGGACATTCGTTTTTAATTGTTTATTTATTTACAGCAAGCTGACAAAGTGCTTTAAAAAAAAAAAATTAAACCAAAATAAAATTTAAAACACACACACCTACACAAATATATTCCAACATCAACAGAAAATAATACAGGGAAAAAGCAAAGAATATATCTGACAACGTATTGAAAGTAGGCCTAAAAGGCAAAATAATGAAGTTTTCTTTGCTTGGTTGGCGTTGACAAAGTAGAAAGTTGCTCTACCGCAGTCATTAACCAGCTAACGCTAACATTACTTTAATGAACTTTTCATGCTTGTCAAGCTGGATAAAAAGTAAACACAAGCACCAGATGAGCAACCGGAGAGACTAACTAACGTTCCATTTTCTTACTTGAAAACGGAACAAACGTGGGATTTTGTAGTGACTTACCCTGCTGTCGAGCTCCCTTCCTGGTCAGCGATGACTCCGACATGTTTACTTTTCAGGTGTTGCATCATCACTGTGGTGCTCCCGTGCCACGCATTATCAAATCGATAATGAAATTCGTTGCCAACACTTTTATTAATCGATTTTTATTGATTCGTTGTTGCAGCACTAAAAACAAGAGAACCAGCTGCAAAATGTGGAATCTATGGCCTAAAATAAGAGACACTATTTGACAGAACAGAAAGAAACTGACCACGACATTTCTCAAACAAGTAAAACTACGGCATGTCATAGAGGCTGCAGATGCACGGAAACAAGATTGTCCAAAGATTGAAAACAAATATTTATCATTTGGAAATAAAAGATTTAAAGTGTATTTTCTCAGTATGAAGAAAAACAGGCGTGAGTTTAGCATCCATGCTGAAGCAATAGTCTGCAAATGAGGTAATCTTCCCTATAATTCACAGTAAAACTGCATGAATTTTAAGAAAACTTTAAAATAAATAAGTCTGACTGAATACATGCACTAGAAGTCAAATTGGCTTGTTTAAGTTAAGAAAATAATCTTAGTATAATTTATCTGCACATGAAATTGCATCACAAAGATGTAACAGAGTTTTACTTGTGATTTCTTCCCCATAAATAACAGCGTTCTCTCTTATTTATAAAAATCTATAGTAAGCATGATCTTTATGCTGCAGTGGAAGATTGACATTACATGAAAAAACATGGTCATTATCAGCTCTTACTCTGAGGAGATAAGATTGATGATATTCTTTGAATACGATTAAGTGACTTTGACGAAGCCGTCAGCAGTCAGCAATAATCTCACAGAATCAGAAAGGAATCCAGTGAGAATAATAAACACCTAATGATTGTTAAAGTTCAAGAAATGAGGAAAAAAACAACATTCATAAAGGAATTTGATAAAACCAAATATTTATTAAAAAATCATTGTAATACTTTTGTTATGAAGCTACAAACTTAGTAAAAAAGAGATTTTCAAGATTCAATAAATGTTATCGTCTACCACATAGTGACAGAAACTACCTTTAGTTAGAGGCTCAAGTAGCATAAAAACATTCACACACATTAGACTCACATGAAATCTTATAAAGTTTCATAAAAAGGTAAAAGCACATCAAAAAGTGTTTATCTAGCCTGTGGTAATAAAGTGGTAATAAAAGAGTTTCTGTACGTTTGCGTAAAGAAAAAGATCTCAAAACAGGACGGATCACTTGTCAATTAAAGAAACTTCCAAGAAATCGATACTGGATTGGAAGTATATTACGATATCTCATCAAGGTCATTACAGGCTTACTATGTAACTTTAGGAGCAGATTTTCAGACCAAAACAAACCCTCTCATTGGACACACCACTGTAATCCCTCAGCTCCCCCCTCCTGCCTCCCCTGTCCCTCCCTTTCTGTTTCAACAGCAAATTTCATTGAGATTAAGAGCAGCAGACAAGTGCTGATACACATCTGAAAACAAGATTCTTCAGTGAAGTGACAACATGTATCTCTAAGGTTTTTCTTTGGTAATATGAGAGTCCTTTTAGGCCTTAGAAAGTATTTCTTTCGGTTTGGAAAGTCTGTTGGTTCTGCTTCGGTTGTACTCTTATACCTCCGTTATTAAGCCTCACAGAACCCTGAGTGGGCGAGGTTGTCTCTCTTCCCCCATGTGGTGAAAGAGCCAACGGTTGGACAGAGAGGGATTCACACAAAACAACAACATGCATGAAATAAGTTTGAGCCTCTGAGCGAAACTTAAACAAGCTTAAGGAAGTGTGAACACAGAGCTCAGAACAACAAACTCAGAGGGAGTTTGACTTCACTCTCTTTGGAGGAAGTCATTACTCCACAACACATTTCACTATATTAATATTCAGAATGTCACACATTGTACTTTTAAGGGGCAAAAAAGTATGTTCATAAAAAAACAACTTTTTAAAAAAAAATGTTAACCCTTTCCCTGCATTGAGGCTCTTGTGTTCTACTGAACTCAGTCAACATTGCACCTCTTGTGTCTCCTCCTATCAGGTGATCCCGTGCAGCATGCATCCTACAAGAGAAAATGTGAGAAAAGAAGGCGGAATGAAGACTCACTCTTTGGAGAAGAAACAGAAAAAGGAAGAAGAGACAAAGCATAAGAAGACAAGATGGACCGTCATCTGATAACCTGTTCATCAGTTTTTTCTTGGAGAGTAACTGATCAGTCATTTTAGCCATGGCACCACACATTGTGCTGCTTCTTCTTTTGTTTTTCAAAGAGGATAGAAATGGTGCCGTGCTCGGTAACAGTGTTTTGGAAGAACAGCAGGATTCACCGGTGACATCAAGTAGAACACAAGCTTTACCTCATCTGGAGAACTTTTCTGGAAGTTTAGAAGAACTGGCAAGCCCTCAAAATGTGGCTTTTAGACTTAATGACAGGAAACGTAATGATTCTGACATTAGGGACAACATAAGGAGGCAAACAGTCACGCTGAAACACCCTGGATCTGCTGCCAAATCCATAAAACCTAAACATAGCCGTGAACTCGCTCTGAACCACCAGAAAAGAAGCAATTTGACTAATGGAGAGCTTGATGGTGTAATTAATGCTCCCAGTCATGATGAGACGAACGCTCTTCAGACTGAGACACACTCGGAGGCAGGTGTGGATGAAGTTGTGCCTGAGAGGACAGAAAGAGGGTCTAACTGGGTCACGGGGGATGAGGACGGTCGGCCGGAGCTTCAGGCGGAGCCTCACTCTCGCCACAGGAGGAGCTGGCTCTGGAACCAGTTCTTTGTGATCGAGGAGTACAGAGGGCCTGAGCCAGTGCTCATCGGACGGGTGAGTTTTAAACACAACCTGTGATTACATGCACATGATTAGATGGAAATTAATATGGGCCATTTGGAGCGATACAAGTATATTTGAAGAATATCAAACCGCCACAGATCAAGTATACTTTCCACAAATCTTAATTATTAACCTTGTTTGTAGTTCAACGTGTCGTCTCTCTTTCATAAAACATCAAGCTCATTTAGATGTTGAAGGAGGTCGTTTCTACATGACAGCTTGGTCTAAAAGATTGGACAGCTTGGTCTGTCAAAGCAAGTCGAGTAGAAAAGGACTTCTAGCAGGGTAATTATTTTTTATGGGAAAAGGGAAACGACGTTAGCAACTCCACATGCGAGGTTAAATATTTGATAAGCTGAAATAATTTGATTTATATACTTAGTTGTACCATGTCTCCTCACAGTAAGAAGGTTCCTGGTTCAATCCTGACTGGGGTCTTTCTGTGCGGACTTTGCATGTTCTCCTGAGCACTCGTTGGTTCAACAGACTGTATAAAACATGGACGTAGTCTCAGTGTTGTCTCACTTGTTGGTCTCTGAAAAGGCGTTATGAAGCCCAATGATGGTGGTTGCAATATTTGCTATCACCAACCTAACTTTGATTAATTTAGAAACGAGCAAAATGGAGTGAAGGCCTCAGCAAAGAGCTTAAGCACACCGACCTGTAAGTCAACTCAGCAATGCCCCAAATTATTACATTTATGAATAACAGTTTTAAACAAATAAGGAAATGAGGGATTGATACCAAATCTGTTTAAAAAAAAATGTTGCCTGTTTTTTCTGGACATTTTTAACGTGAGACCTAAAGGAGATTGCTTGGCCTTCATTTTGAGACAGCTTCAAGTGGACACTTGAGAAACTGCATTTTCTGGAGGTTGCTGCTTAGTAGTATCTCTTGGGATACTCCTGCCTCTTCCCACGGCATGAAAACATGTTTGTTATATTAATTATCCATACAGTAAGTGTGGGGGGAATGGTCGTCTGTCTTTATTAGTCAGCCCTGCTTGTGTGCTCGCTTGAAGCCGAGTTAACGTATAGTTTAACTTGTCAAACATTGTTTTCACTGCATGGTAAGACCACTGCTCATCTTGGCTTGAGCCCGCTGTACACTGTATGACTTTATACAATTTGTGACAGCTCACACACGCACTAAAGCTCACGATTTATGTGCCCACACTATATGACTTGGGTGTTGGTGAGCTCTCAGCATGATCAGCATACATTATGTGTATGAATTAAAACATTTCTTTGTCACTCTTCAGACCCGCTATAAACTACACCTATAGGAACTTCTTCTGTAGTGAAAAATGAAAACAGTACAAGAGAACAAACGGAGAGAAAGTCAAGCCATACAATGTCGAACTAATGAGGCAGAGTTTCTGCACCAAAAAAATAATTTAATTGGCTACCTTGCTGATAGTGAGCTACACAGCCAAGACACCATTTACATTAATGAAGTTCCTTTGATAAAACAAGTCGCCCCAAGAAAAAGTGCACATTTTTCACATTGTTGAATCATTTTCAAGTCTTGACTTTGCATAAATATGCACAACACAACACTACCAGTACTAATACTAAAACTCCAGCAACTAAAGGAACAATATTGAGCAGAGAAAATGATTGTTCAAAATAAATGTTTTAAAGGTCTGAACCTTTATAACTGCTGTAAATGAATCTTACTATAGTGGTGTTATCAGTTCACTCTCACCTGGGTGGGGGAGAAAAATATGCTGCTCTCAACCCGTAAAAGCATGTGTTAATCCACCACTTGAACCGTGCCTGACCTGCAAACCACCTACTTTTTCTATATATTAGTGTTCTTGTCAGCGTGGAGCTCCACAGTGCTCTCGGAGGAGCTGACCTCTGCTGGGAGAGAGCAGTCAGAGCACTTTCTGTCTCTGCTACAGCCTCCCACTGTAGCAGCAGCATGCAGGCTAAACAAACACAAAATGTTTAACTTGGCCCGCCAACACATTGCCCTCAGTGCTTGATCACTGTCTGTGAAATCAATTAAAGGTCCAGCCAGGAGCAAACGCCTCGCAATGTCAGCTCCACCTGGGGAAACTATTGTTATCATTTACCATCTTGCAGTTGATCAATTTAGCATTCCTTTTATTTATTTCCAGATGAGCTATACTAATGTTGCCTCGCTAACTTAAAACGTAGCTTATTGATTGACTATTTAGAGCATCAGCACCACACTAAAAGCTGGTCCATTTTGCTG
Organism: Labrus mixtus; assembly: GCF_963584025.1. Lineage (NCBI taxonomy): Eukaryota > Metazoa > Chordata > Actinopteri > Labriformes > Labridae > Labrus > Labrus mixtus. The sequence goes on from NC_083614.1 coordinate 6,192,254, forward strand.
CACGTCTATTGTCTGTTTAAATCTGAAGCAAAAATTAATCAAAAGTCAGGAAGGAATGTTCTATTGATGTTATTGATATGATTATTATCTCATGGTATTGTACATTCTTGAACTTTTGCATTTCTATACTATTTCTTCTATACTGTTTTATACTTCCTCGCTTCAACGCAGCCCTTTCTTATGGTTCCATTTTTATCCCCCACACTGTAAAATCTTAAAGTGCTTTCACACTTGCATAAACTCCTGAAAATCTCTTGAAGCTTACAAGCTGAGCTGCATGTGTGAATGCAAACAGACACATTTTTCACTCATCTCGAGAAAGCGAGAGGGGGTGGTGAAGTTTGTTCCCTGGGATTAATGCACAAGAGATAGATTGCATGTGTGCGAACCATTGTGATCTCTGTGCACTTAATTAAACTGCATTATGTTTTATGTTCTCCAGTATGTTATTCTCCGCTCTTTTGTTGATGATGTGATTTCACTGAGCTACACGTAGCTTGGATATGAAGGCAAATATTCTCATCATGGCATCGTATAGCGGACTCTGTTGCTTTGTCCACCACTTCAGCGTCATCCTGAATATCTGAAAACAGCTTTAGCAAGATTATTTGTCTAATTTCTAGTCAAAAATCTCTCATTACAAATACTGGAAGCTACATTAACCAGATAAACATTTTACTTCAAGATAAAAAAAAAATAAGGCCTGAATTGCTGGTATTAAGCAAAATGATCCATCAATGCAGAAAGCAAATGTTACTTGTGGAGTGTCTTCAGCTGCGATGTTTGCATCTTAATTAGTTTACATCGTATTTCAACAAACCAGCTGCAGCAATGCTGCTTGCTTGATTGGCAGATGTTTTTACTTATAATTCAGCCCTTATTTTGTGCATTTTGTACCTTAAAATTAGATATTCTTCTAGACTTTACAACATAAGTGTTTTCAGATATTTTGACTAGAAACTAGACAAATAGACTTGCTAAGATTTGAGTTTTGGTGGTGCAAGTTTCCCAGAAGCATTGTAAACGAGAGCTCTCCCTAAATGTGTTTGCTGAGTATTCAAATAAATAAATGATGATGACGATGATGATAGTGTGCACACCAGAGCGCTTTAAGCTCTCATCGTAGAGCGCGGCCTTGATTAAAATGTTTCTCTCTGTGACCACTCTGGGCTCCATACTTAAAGACCAAATACAGGAAGACCAATTCTTCAGTTCACTAAAATAATATTCTATGTGCCTTCAGAATATCTCTAAATATCCCATGGACTGAGGCATGGTTATGACTCAATGTAATGGCAGTGTTGGTGCACACTTGTCATGTCGTATACTTGACTTTTTACTGTCGCCACACCAGCAACCTCACACTGCTGTCAGTGTGGAAACATGAAAAGTGCCTGAGATGATTTAATCCACTGCACACCTGAACCACTCAGGTCCCGGGGGGGGTTTTACTTGTAGCATTTCACAGTCAGGCGCTTGCCGCTAATGCAGCCGCTGGCAGCTACAGCACACTCGGAGTGGGATTATATCAGCTGTAACGCTAACAGGGAACGCTGCCAGCCACTTTGTAGCTAGCAGTATACTTTATAGTGACAGTCTAGATTGGATTCTTACCAGTGCAGTATACACCTCATAAATGTTTAATCTCCCTCTCTGGTTGTTATTGATACAGTCAGGGAGGGGTGTTAAAGCAATCAGTACACACACGAGACCACTCGTTCCTCTGCATGCACACTCTCGATGTTGATATTCTTGCACTAAAGCTTCTCTGCATTCGGGGGGGGGGGGGGGGGGGGGGGGTTAAAAGCACAATTTCTCTCAGAGAATTTCTCTCCATTTTTTTGCCACAAATGGAGACGATCATGTCAAAGTATTTTCCAGTGCATGGTTTCGAGGTGAGTTATCAGCAGTTCAAATCACAGGTGCTTCAAAAAAGGACTAATTTATCTGCCACAGAGAGCAGATATAAACCCAGAGGTGGATGTACCGCATGAGTGAGAGGAAAGGGGGGGGAAGTGGAGATTACATACAGAGTTGCAGAAAAAGTGACCAAAGAATTGGAGAAGACAATTTCTTCTTTTCCAGCTTTGTTTGCACAGGGTGGATAAATTTTCTTCCCCACTGTGAGAGAGTTTTTCCACGCTGACTGAAGCACAGCAGGACTGAGCAGCAATTAGGCGGCGAGGAGAGGAGGATGGAGTGATGGGATGGGGGGGGGATGGGGGGGGGGGGGGGGGGGGGGCAAAGAGCAGGAGGGGGTGCGCAAGAGGCACCAACAGAGACGTCTCTGGTGGTGAAGTGTGAGATCAGAATCAAGGCTAGCTTTAAGGAAGAAAGGAAGGAGAGGGATGTGGGTGTTGGGATGAATAAAAAAAACCCTGAGTCTCTTATCTAGCAATTTGTAGGGTATGCTATCATGACTTTCTATAATCCCCAACTTTATCCTCCAAGACATACACACAATCACACACACACACACACACACACACACACACACACACACACACACACCTATTTCCTCCCGGTCTGTGTGTGCATGCTGTGCAGAATGTTTTAAATGTTCTTAACTTGCATTATTCAGGAATGTATAGATACTTAATGTAAGCATCTGGCAGGGATCCTCTGGAAATTTAAATTACATGTATAAATGTAAACAAGATATTAAAGTTGAGCCTCATTAAGCATCCTCGAAAATGTGAGTGAGAATAAATGTTCAGAACTGTGAGGGAACTACACATCTAGTTTTTGTTTTGCAACTGTTTCTCATTGTGTTGGCATGGACGATCACAGTTTGATTGACAGCTCCATACATAACAATGGCGTATGTGACAATCCTACAATATGTAGGCTATGTGTTGTCTGGATCAGAACAAGAGGAGGGAGCTGAGGCTCTGCTGTCTGTTTCAATCGGCTGAATCTGGACTGTGATATAGAAAATGTTTTGCCATCAAGTCAAGCAGTTTGCATGTATGCTAGCAGTGTATGCTAACTGAGCTCCACTGTTAGTTCTCAACACTGAGTGCAATGCAAAATGATGCCTCTGCAGCGTAAGCTAGTTATTTTAACAGAACTACACTCCCCCCATGCCTACACTTTTCCTGCTGCTAATCTATGAACTTCGGCCCAACTAAATTTCTGCAGGAAAAAAATGGAAACTGCAATCTTCACTCAACATCTTAATCTGTCATTCACATCCATCTCAATCTGTGAATGAAACTAAAGCTCGGTAGAAAAAGCAATACAGCGCTAAATGTCAAAGAATTATAGCTTTTAAGTAAGGGAAGTTATCAGCTGCCATATTTGTGAGCTGTAAACATGTTTACAGGCAGCATGTTTGATTCATACGACTCGAGATTGGGGAGGCTCAGACTCGAATGGGAGCAGTAAAATAATCACATTGACACCACACACACACCAAATTATTTGGACAAAAAATAGTTTGCAACAGGCCTAAAATCGTTCTGAGCCTCCCCCCGATCGTTGAGGGGGGGCTACTCCGTTCAGCAGTGCATGCTCAGATTTGAGGCTTAAAATCGGGCCTAAAAAAAAATGTCTAGAGTGTTACCAGCTTAAAATAGATGGTGTTGTTTTTAGTGTGTCAACATCGCACTGGGACCCTTTGGACTTTGCAGTTGTTTAATCTTTAAAATGACAAAATAATGATCTGGTTAATTCAGAAAAACAGAGCAGGTTTACATTTTCTCTTTTGAATGCAATACACCTCATAACAGAGTTTATGTACTTACTAAGTGACATTTAAGTATTTATTTAACATTGCTGGCTGTCACTCTCTCTCGTATTAGGTCAGTTTGTAGCTGTAATGCTTAAGTCAGTCTATAACAAGCCAACTGTACGACTGACCGGATGTTGTTTTCATGTTTGGATAATAAATGGCGGCACATTCAGGCTCCCCGCTCAGAGTCATAGGATTGACAGAAAAATGTTCACAGAGCTTAAATGAATGAAGTTATAGATTGAAACTTCCCCTAAAGTACATAAGACCCTGATAGCACTGCATAGCTACGAGGTTGTTGTAGGTTTGGGTTTGACATAGGCTTTAAAAACTTAATTTCTGCTCATTCATGAAAAAGTAAGAAGGTTGTTAGACTTCATCGACCCTCTAAAAATCCACTTATTGGAACAGTCCAACCCACTTGTACTACTGTTATCAAGACACCGCTAGAAACGTCCTCAGACTTAACCATGACAACACAGAAATGATCCTGTTCACTCAATCAAATCTTACACCTCTACTTCGTAACAGTTAGCCAAATGAAGGTGTTTTTATATGATTCTTGTTGTCATGGCCAAGTAAAGTAGGTTGTTTAGTCATGTTTCTATTAATGTAGGTTAATTACAAAAACAAAATCCTTCTTATTCTTTGAGGTTTTAGACCCATAAGACTCTCTATTACATAATTAGGAGGCTACGGTGGGTTTTAGGTTTCCAGAGGCTTTAATTCAGTACATTTCATCATGTCTGCAATTAAATACCTCCGCTGTAAAAACTAATGTCAAATAATGGATGGGAATGGTGTCATAAAAAGTTATTTGAAATTGCTGTGTAAACATTGCTGCTGAGTTTGTTATTTTTGTAAAGAAGTGGAAGGCTTTAGTTCTCCTGAGTATCTCGGGTCCACAGCGGAGGTTGTGAGTAAGCCGCGTGGATTATGAGCATGTGCAAATGTGCCTTGAGGGCAGAGAGATGTGAAGGTTTCCTGGTCAGAAAGCTCAGCGATGACGGCTGAGTAATCTCTTTAGCTTTCTATTTCTGTGTGTGTGTGTGTTTGGCCTTTTACCTATCGAGCCCACACTAATATCCTCTCTGCCATTAAATACCAAGAAAACATGTCTGCTGCACCAGAGAGGAAAACAGATAGTCGTCCAAGGAAGAGAGAGAGAGAGAGAGAGAGAGAGAGAGAGAGAGAGAGAGAGAGAGAGGAAGGGGGGGGGGGGTTTGGTTAGAGATGTGAGCAGATGGGCGTTCTGTTTGAGCGAGGTAACTTGATGAAAAGAGAGAGAGTGGAAAAAGAGCTGGTTTAAGAGGTACAAGGAAGTCAGGCAGATGGATTTATGAGACGGGAGAAGGAAAGGACAGATGGAGAGAAGAGATGGAAAAGATTTACAGATGGATAAGATAGCCGTGTTAGCAGAATTGCTCTATGAACATACATGTAGGACATTTTGCAGGGCCATGGTCCACATTGATGTGCTGCTGCCCTGAACAAACCCCTCACGGCATGTCTGGTCCAGTGACTTAATTAGCTGAATGCATCAGTACTCATCCTGGTCCCATATGGATCCTCCACACCTGGTGCTGTTCATTTCAAAATTCACCGAGCAAACAGCCAGCCTCGACATAAATCATCCTTTTCACACTGTCATGTTTGCATTTCTCGCCAGACAAATAGATGAGTGTTAATGAGTGAGACCTGCATCAGCACAGAGAGTGTTAGCCTGAAGGTGTTACACTGATTTACTCTGTGTGTGTGTGTTTGTCGTCATGACGGCAGAGTAAAGGAAGAATCTGAGGGATGAACTAGTAAACAAGTTGGACATGTTTCTGTGCAGTAATTAAAAAACTCCAGTTAGAGATAACATCATCACAAAAGTGGTTCTGAACTTCATTTGGTAACAAGGTTTTCTGCTCTGGGAAAACTTTCATAAAGCAGCCATTTGTCACGATACTTGAGTCTGCATCCACACAAAAAATAAATGACACCGAGCCTCCTTCTGAAGTCAGTCTGTTCTAAACTAAAACTACATATTTTAGCAGCTGTAACCTTCAGTCTCATGAACACATTTTTTTTATTCCCTCGTACTCGCTCGGTTTTTTGTTAAAAGTTCTTTTAATTCTTACTCTCTCATCTCTGCCTGAGCTACAGGGTCAACTTAAACTAGATAATTGTATTATTCGGTAACCATATTTTCAAGGACCTTAATTGTAGGAGCTCATTGTACAACAGATTATTCATCAGTGCACCTTTTAACAACATGGAAAGCGCTTCAACATATTAAAAAAAAAAACCCATGTCCTTCAAGAATCACCAAAATCTGATTTGAAAAATGTAATTTTATAACACCATTTAACAGAAAACCCAAGGAAAAAATATATTCATTTATCTATTACCAGATTGGTGACCTGCACTGGACACACACGGTGGTAGGTAAAGGTGACCTCCTGAGCAACTTTGAATATAGATTTTTTGGTTTATTCACCATTTTATGGACGGGACTGTTTACTCACAAATCTTTAAATTGTCCGTCAGAAATATTTCAGTATAGTAAATGTTAAACCAAATGTATTTAGTTCAATTAAAACAGTTCAACTTCCATCACAGGGGAGTGAGGTTCATTTACAGGAGCTGGCCTATTGGTTTGAAATCAATGAATGAAATGAAAAAATCTCTTTACAGCAGCTTTCAAGAGCACAAGTCCCAGTAACAGATTAAAAAAAGGCCAAACAAGAGATATCAGCACAAAACAATCACATAAAAGCAGACAGACAGGTGAAACATGTGTTTGTCATGGTTTAGGCCTACCTTTGTTTAGTTGGTCCATTCAATGGTGTTGTTGCTTCAATGGGATTTCCTGTTTGGTTTTGTCATTTGTATCCTTGTGTTTCTCTGTTTCCTGTGTTTTTTATTGTTAATATTCCTGGGTTAAGTGTGTCCTGTCTTTTCCTTCCTTGTGTTTCTAAAAGTCCCTCTGTGCATGACTGATTTACTTTCTAGTTCTTGTCCCCAGTGTTTCTTGTCTGGTTTCCCTCCATTTTCTTCTTCTTCTTCTTCTTCTTCTTTGGGTTTTATTGGCAGCTGGTATCCAAAAAGTTGCGTTACTGCAATCTTCCCTCCATTTTCTTCTTCTTCTTCTTCACTAATTTAATGGCAGATCGTGTAAAGGTGTATATCGCCACCTACTGATTCGGAGTGTGTAACATTTCCCTCCATTTTGATTGCCCTGATCAGTTTCACGTGAGTCTCGTTTGTCACACCTGTGTCCACTCTCTCCAGGTTGATGTCTGTCTGCTTCACCTTCTGTGTCAGTTCACTGTCAGACTTTGCCCTTGGTCCTGTGTTGAGTTGTGTCCTCGTGGCTCTGGTTGTTTCTCCTGTTAGATTTCTTCTTGGACTTTTGATGGACTTTGTGTTTTGTACTGGGAAAACAAAGTAAGCGTTTGTTTTTGCCCATTTAATCGTTGGTTCAATAAATGGTTTTGTTTTCCTGCATTTGGGTCGTCCCATTGTGTTTGAAAATTGTGACATCTTTGATAAAAATAATACTAATTATTGTTGATAATAATATGTGTAATAAATGGAGAAAAGCTTACATGTAGTAAGAAACTTTAGCTGTGTTGCTGTAGCTTAGCATGCTGCTTCTCTCCTATACTGTAGGTGTTGCTCTTGTGTAGTGAAGCTTCCTTTTATGGAGAGTAATACTAACTTGGCTCAAGTAGCTTACCCCATTAATGTAATAAAAATGATATTGCGGCAAAAAAAAAATAGAAGTCCAAGTCACCCCAAATCTAGAGATGTCTTTGTTTTAATGATCAAAAAATATGAGTGAACTCCTGCACTCTGTCTAGATAGAATAATTAAATAGGCAACGCAGGTACCCAAACTTTTCCTATGTTTTTGTTCAATCTTAACAGTGTCTCCTTCACTCTCACCTCCTGTGCTCTCGGCACATTTAAAAGAGACAAACCAAACTTTTGTGTCTTAATGAGACACTAAAAGGACTTGAGGAACTTCAGTATGTGTCAAACTGTGAGCATCAATCTTCTTTCTTTGTGCTTGGAAGCAGCTTTACGTTAAAATGATGATGATGATCGTTTTTTTTTTTTTTTTTTTAAAGTTCTGTTCTGTATCGTTTAAAATTACTGTGTTTGAAAAGTATTGAAGGAACATTTTTTGCAGCCTGAGTCTGTTGTTTGCTCTGTGTGAAACTTTTTATGCTGCTGTCTTGGCCAGACGTTTGTGGTCAAATGAATTCTGTATCTTGATGGGAATATTCTCTTTAAAAGGAAACTAAAGTTTAAATAGATCGACTAAAGTAATGGTCTGCTTTGTAGATTCTACAAGTTGTTGAAGCAAATTCAAATCTCCTTCTGCAAATCAGGATAGAGACAGAGTAGAGTGCAGCGGATAATTATTGTGTAGTCCTTATAAAGGCCTCCTGTTCAATTCTCACCACATTGTAGAGCTCTTAAACTTTTATTATGATACAATTTATTATCAAAGTAAAATACATTTATTCACCAAACTGTGACAAATATTGAGTAAGCACTTATCAATTCTATAATCATCATTGTAGCCGTTATACCTGCAGGTTTGAACAGGCTTGGCAGGAGATCAGGACCAAGCATAAAGACTACTGTGACTTTAATGGCTGATGTTATGTGAAAAATGTTGTTTTACTGCCAGGCTTGTTGTGTGCAGTTCAACAGGTTTGCATACCTATCACCTTACATGTTGTTCACAGAGCGTAACATCAGAAGGAGTTGATCAAAAGACGACGCTTAAATCACAACCTGAACATACGGTAACCTCCTCTAGCCATCAGGCATCAGTTTAATTTACTACCCTGTTAAGTCACTAAGGACAAAAATGTCCACTTCCAAAGGGTGAAATTCCTGATAATTATTCAATATTTGATAGTTTTGAGCAGGGCTGAAGTTGTTTAAGAGATGTATGCAGAAAAAAGTAGAAAGAAATATGAATCTGTTCTATTTTTATAGCAGTTTTTTGGAAGTGGACATTTTTGTCCTTAGTGACTTAATGTTTCACAGTTTTCTATTGATCTATTAAAAAAAAAAATAGCATTCCAAAATGTGTCAAGAGACTTCCTTACAAAAATGTGTGCCATATGCACTAACACAGCAAAAATGATGGCCAGATAAAGAGGAAACTTTTGACCAAATGGACAAAAACGTCCATAGTGATACATGAGGGCTAGAGCAGGTTAGGTGTGCATCACAAGTTACCATGGTGATTCAATCCAGGTCAAAAGAGCCACCTTTATGACACTCTTAACTCTCATTAGGCCTAACACACCTGACTTATCCACCAGTCTTGCTTGCGGTGGGGTGCCTTCTTTGTCGTTGGTTTATTGATTTATAAAAAAAAATCTATCATCAATCTTTATTTATAGCGTCAATTTACAAAAAATGTAACCTCGAGAAACTTTACCAAAAGAGCAGATGTTTATTATTTTATTGAGAGATTGTAAACAGAGATTGAATATCTCATACCCTTTTGTTTTTGATTAAATGTCCTTTAATTAAGTCAGCCAGTAAAACTTACTCCATGTTTTTTCTTCTGTTTTGATTTTTTTTTTCCCACCAAAAAACATTACGTACACAAAACATAGAGTTTAAAAAAAAACAAGGCTAAACAACAATCACTCGATTTCGACTGAAGTTCCTTTTTGTGTTTGTTTTCCTCTTTGTTATTAGCATGATGATTCTTTACACTCAGATAATGGATTGATTTGTCTGTTATCATCAGAGGGTTTTGTTAGACATTGTTCATCTCATGTTATATCTTCGTCTGTTTATCGAGTGAAATGTAGATTCTTTTTTTACACTTCTGTAAGTTGTGTAGTTTAGTCGTATAGCCTAAGGCAGTGCTTCTCAAAGTGTGGGCCACGCCCCCCTGGTGGGCAGTGTGGGTCCTGCAGGTGGGCCGCGAAAAGCCCTCCACCAATTTTAAAAATAAAATAAATATCACAATAATGATGATTTACCATGAGTCAACTCTTTAAGTGGGGTTGACTCATTGTTGACTGGTTGTAAGGTGTGTCATCACTATTCATGAACATCATGTTTAGTAAACTTTTGTGTCTATTTTGCCATAATATTATGTTATCATGTCCAATAATTTTACCCTTACTGAAAGTTATAGATGTAGTCTATAATTTTTAGTTTGTAATTTTTTATAACGGGCCCCGGAGTAATTTTGTATTTCAAAGCGGGCAGTCTTAAGTTTGGGAAAGGCTGGCCTAAGGTATTACTTTTACGTTTTATTGCGTTGTGTCTGGTTCTTGTTATATCTTCTCACTTTACTTCTCTAGCTCTACGTTTATGCACTCTACAATAAAAAGGCTTTAAAAATAATGTTTTTATTTTGCAGCTTCACACTGACATGGACAGGGGAGACGGACGCACTAAGTACACATTGGAGGGAGAGGGAGTGGGCTCAGTGTTTGTCATCGACAGCAACACAGGAAACATTCACGTCACCAAGTCCCTGGACCGCGAAGAGAAGGACCAGTACCGACTCATCGCCACGGCTACAGACCGTCAGACCGGCCGAGCCCTTGAGCCTTCTTCTCAGTTCATCATCAGAGTCCAGGACATCAACGACAACCCGCCCGTTTTCCCCAATGAACCTTACGTCGCCACGGTGCCGGAGATGGCCAACATAGGTACAACACTGACACAACAGTGACACTTTACTCAAACACAAGGTTTAGTTGTAGTGTGGTCAGTCTGAATTTCTTTACAATGGATTCAATTTCACAGAAAACTCAAAGTAAGGCTGTATCTGAAATATTTATCTTGTTAAATAATTCACTTCTCCCTATAGAAACACAATGTTTGTTTTCCATAACTGCTGGGCAGAAAACCCCTGAGTCACCTTTATGCAATTTAAAGTTCCCATGAAACGGCTGCTGGAGTGCTGTTTTATTCCACATGTTTACGTGTTTTCCTGTAAAAAACGGTCACTTGGGGGTCACTTGTTTTGGCTATTGATTGGCATTTACAGCTGCCAGTAATGCAGGAGTATGTTAACCCCTCCCAGACAATCCCCAGCCAACTACCCAGGAATAACAGCACAGCGACAGTCTACAGCACACATAAGAATCACTTGTTGAACCACAGAGAAATGTGTCGGTTAACGAGCGATTCTGCTGCTCTGTCTGCTTTTTTTGTAATCAAAAGTACAGCTGATCTTTCTCTATTTCTTTCTGTCTACTTCTCTGTGTGTGAATGTGCTTGTGTTCCTTCTCAGCTCTTTTGTTCCATCTGAAAAATATCTGGACTAAGTAGGTAATTTAAAAAAAAAAACCCTGACAAACATGGAGATACTATGCCTTGTAATTAAAGCAGATGGGCAGATTTTACATTTCTACAATCCGGGGGAAATCTCTGAAGAATTTGAAACAGGATGGAAAGCCAACAGGGTTTGGAAACATTTAATGCCCTATAAGCCAGCTCGTTTGCTGTGATAGATTGGATGAATATAGTCATTGGTAGGACAAAAAAAAAACGTGATTTTGAAACTCTAAAATATTTTTAAGAATATGTGACTAAGAAAGTTCAACATCTTTTTTGATTTTATTTGAACTTTTACCGCACAGAGAAAACACTCAAACGGGAACAAAGAGACAAGTGTTCAGTTTTATTGTAATGGGACTGCAGGTTAAAAAGTAGTAAGCTTGTGGATTTCACATTTTCAGCTTCGAGCAGCTAATTCTCAAAAGACAGATCTTTATAAAGAGCCAGACAAGGCTAGGCTAATGTTACTCACTTACTTGTTGAATCAATGCAAAACATATCCTTCAAAAATCTAAACCTCTTTTTTTTTGTTGAATGAATTTTAAACAGCACAGAGCAAATGGTCCAAATAATAAACAAAGAGAACCATTTTGTTTTTATGTTTATCAGCCTCTTGAGCTAACTCTTTGTTTATGAATTAACCAAAGTCAGGCCCGGTTTTAGACTGCTTTGATTGGGGGGTATTCATGTTGACTGGTCACTTACTGCCGGACTTCAAGACTCATTACTGGGGTAAAGTGTTCTTTAGGACAGTAAGCTGCACAGTTTCATGTTATCTTGATCTAAAACCGTAGAATCTAACAATATATACTAATATTTAATAGGAGGACAACTTTATTTATATCTTATTATCTATTACTATATGGACTGACTTAAGCAAGCTGCTGTATTAGAGTGTATATTTGTCTGGTCTGCTATTGTATTTTCTACTTCTACTACAATGGGAAGCTACAATATAATTGGCAATAAGAGTTTCAAAGTTTTTCAAACCATACCATGGAGCCTTCCCTCTGTCGGCTGCAGCCCCATAAGAGAGGTGTCCTGAAAAGCGTGGTGACGGAGAACGAGAGTGAGGGAGAGGGAGAGAGGAATCAAAGCATGGTGACAGAACCGCTAAAAACGTTTCTGTTTTTGAGAGAAATGTGACACAACTTCATTGATCAAGATAACTGCTACAGAGTGTGAGCAAAGTAGGCTAAGGCACTGAGAAGCGATCTGTGTGTAGTGAAGTAACTCATCTTCAATTCACACAACTTTATTAATCACTCTTGGGGCAATTGGTGATCTGCTCTCTGTATCCAGTTTTTATATAAGAAGACTGGCATGATTGTCAAATCGACAAGGGCAAAAAAAACAAAAAACTTTTCAGTTGTTTTTGAATTTTGAGATGAAGCGTGATGATTTGTAGGGGCAGTAGGAGCAGTTGTGCGGGCGTGCCCATGACTGAAGAGCTGGGCCGACCGAGGGTGAGAAAGTTGAAGGAAATAGACTAGGACTTTGTCTGTTGTTTATGAAGGACTAGGGTGTCTTTGAAGGGCAAACATGCTCAGAGGAAGGTGTTTATTAAGCCCCAGAGTAGTAAGGAGGTAGCTAGGCTAATGTAACCAACTGTAGAGCTCTGAGGTTGGTTAGCTAACTCTGTTTTAAAATTAACCTCACATTAAGAAAGTGAAAGTAAGGACACTTTGATTTTACAAGTGCTTGTTGATAAAAGAGTTGCAAGTGGTTCAGGTGTCGAACTCTATCTGCTAAGAGTAAACATATTCATAGGCAGATTAAGATTACAAAGGAGGAGGAAGCTAGGCTAACGTTACAGTTTAGCACAGAGTCTGCTGAGCTAACCAAAAAGTTAAGGGAAATGATAAAATGTTGAGTCAGGTCAGTAAGTTTAGTTAATAATTCTTTAGGGTTGACGACTGTGCTTACTAAAGTCCAGGTGGCGGCCAAGTCACTGTCACGTTAGCAAAGCTGGACCACTGTGTTTAATAGGGCTGGGTAAAAAATTGATTCATCAATGCATTGCAATTATTAATCATCATCATTATCATTATAAATCCTGAGATCGATTTTTTTAAGTTGTAATGACACCCCTCTCCACTAGGGGGCTCTTCTGAGTCAGTTTATTTTAAACATTTATTTTATACAAACACATTATTATTTAACAAATATAAGAAGGTAATGTGAGTAGTTATCTGGGTATTTCTCCTCTGTGTAATATTGAATCGATATCGAAGCATATTGATCAATATCGGATCGAATTGTGAGGTTGTGGACAATACCCAGATCTAGTATTTAACCACATGTTTAAACTACTATTTAGACTGAAATAGTCAATAACACAATTTCCTATTTACGTCAATGGTTTCCTGTCATGGTTATTGCCAGTTGTTACCCAGAATTGGTTTTGTTAGTGTGATTTTTGGTCATTAAGTCTATATAACACATGCTTCACAGCGTACTGCTTAGAGCTCTAGAAAGAGTTCAGTTGCAAAGTGCAGCATTACATTGTGGGATTGTTGTGTAGTGATGGGAAGTTCAGCTCTTTTGGCTCAGCTCCCTCAGCGCCGGCTCTTTTGACTCCCAAACTTTTGACTTTTGAGAAGATTCTCTCGGAAGGAACAAATGTTGCCACAATACACAGTCTCCCCTCCATCACCTTCACCAGGCGTGGGAAGACTGAGGCCTTGGCCTGCCACCATCCTCAAGATAGGATCTCACCTCCATTACAGCATCAGCTGTAGGATTTCTCCTAGCAGCATCTCCTGTAGCTCTTTCATCAAAGAGGTTTAGAGGTTTAGAAATTTTCGGTCCATGACTGAACAAAGAGCTACAACCAATTCCTTTACTTTCTGCACGGTTACTGGCCATGCTGGCCAATCAAAACAAAGTTCTGCCATGAGCAGAGCTGGGGCTAACCCACTGTGAGAGCTAAGCAGTGAAAGGAAAAAACTGGGAGCCGGCTCTCACTCGATGAGAGTTGGCTCTTCTGATTCACTACAAAACATCGGCTCTCAGAGCCGCATCTTTTGAGCATGACACATCACTATTGTTGTGCATTAAGTGTTCTAGCCATGAAAGTCCTTTTTTTTTAAATTAATCCATTACAACATTTTTCAAGGTTCTTATGATGTGTATTTTTGCAAATCATATCTGAGTATTCATATTCTAGTCGTGTAAAAAGAATATAGAGTTTATTACTTCTGAAACGACATGAGTTCACAGCCACGTTGTCATCTCTGCATTTTGATACAGCAACATGTTGTGCTTAATGCATATATCAACATGGTAAAATCTCATAATGGCAATACTGACATAGTGGTGTTGATTCAAGATTGCGGGTTTAACAAACTCTGAGACTAACGACTCTTAAATACTGAACCCTCAGATTGGAAATTCCTGGTTTTAGCATGCAGAATAGCTGACCTAAATTAATCGAAAGTCAGGCTATTTTCACTCCAAGTTCAGAGCATTTGGACGACTACAAAAAGCCATCATCAATGGAGCTCCAATACAACAGTTCACCATGGCAACAGGCAAGTTAAAAAACAGGTCAACCTCCTTCACCCCACTGGAGTTACAAGTTCTAATATGTGCTTAAGGCCAGATGAGCACTTTTTTCAGAAGAAAATCAACAGCTGCAGCAAAGAATTAGAATGAGAGAACTGCTGCTCAAGTCAAAGAGTGAGTTTGAAGTCAGTATTTTATTCTTTCAACGTTTAACCAAACTTTTTAATATCACAGGTTAAAATGATGGGATTTTATTGAATTGAATTAAATTTTAATTTAGGTGCAGTGCCATGGCCTCCAACCATGCATGGAAGCTTTCCAAAATGAAATATAAAAACAGTTCAAACACTTAATCCATGCTGTGCTCTGGCCTCTTAATTGTAACTCCCTTTTGTCCTAATCATATTTGATCTATGAAGCAAAGTAAATGTCTCTCAGTGGCTGTTTCAACTTGTAACTACAATAAAGGCCTACTCCCAAAGGTGAACCCTTTTGAATTCCTCCAAAAACCTCTGTAAAGGTCCCTGCTTCAGATGATGTTACCTAGTACACATCAAATAGAGATTTACTTAAAGCCATGTTGTGAAACTGTCCAATAGACACAGCGTTCTAAACTAATCGGTCAGGACCCAAAAGTGGGTCAATGTGCCAATGTGCATGGATAAAAAATTGTATCCAGAAGTCTATGAAAAACTTGTTAAATATGTGTGTTTTGTTCCATCTCTTTGTTCTGTCACATGTTTAGTACCATCTGAGGTCCAAACTGCACTATTTTTTCATTAAATACATCTGATAGGCTTAAAAATATCAGACATGTAGGTCGCAACTTCTCATTAAAGAGTTGGTGGTGGATCCTTAAGCTAGACCAGTTGTGAACCACTTCAGTAGAGCATCCCATGAAGAACCTGTCCATGGGGTAATGGTTCAAACCAAAATCCTTTCTGGAGGATCCCTCCACCTTTCATCTTCTCGGGATGCCTAAAAGAACACAACCCCGCACCCCAACTACTAGAGCTTTCATTTTCATAGGGTCTCATCAAGAACGTAATGAGGAGGTTCTATTGAGAACCCATGGATACTGTTTATTTATACGGACAGCGAGACACTGTCTCCTTCCGTTTTGTAAAGTAAAGACAGAATAGCCCTTGTAAGAGTTAACAATGAATAAGAAAGCATAATCTTTGTTTTTCCCTTCTAAAATATCAGGACTTGGTCTTACCATCATCCTCCACAGCACACAATTGTAATAAAGGACGTTAATTATAAACCGGCTTAATTCTGCATGCAGATCTGCAGAATTTTTTATAATCTTTTTTTTTAAACAATCTTTCAAGAAGTTGTGCAGAATGCTATCAAGTTTTGAATTGGTACAGCACATATATATTAATTTAGTAAATTATTGGAACAACAATTTAATACACATTTCTGTATGTATATTTCTTTAAAAAAATAAATGAGAACAAATTACATGTTAATGATTTTTATTTTATTCTACTTCTTGGGATTGTCACTGTGTCTTCTTTGAAGGGATTTAGGCAAATACTGTCTGGGATGACTCTTCCATCAAGAAATCTGCAGGGTGGGCAGGATCTTCTTCCTCAGGGTTGTTTATTTACAGCAGGGTGTTGCTCTCCTCTAATTCTGGCAATGTTATGGAGAACAACACATGCAACAATAATGTCAAATGCTTTGAGGTTACTCTGAGTCTGTGTAGGCACTTGAAGCGAGCTTTTAGCTGTCACAACAGTGACAAACAACAAAGCACTCAACAGGCTCAAGACACAAAGCAGCAGAATCAAAATCTTTACCTCAAAGCAGAGGTTGGTGCACAGATCAGTCCGAAGCAAGAATAGGTAATAAAAAACATGAGGCATGGCTAAGTCAAAGAAAACGGGTAATGAGATCTTCGGCCAAACTCACTCTACAGGATTTCAGGGTCAAATTTTCACCCCATTCATTCACTATGATGGTCACAAAGGCGTAATCAGGGGAGTAGTGGGAGGGAACAGCGCTGTGTGTGTATGTGCATATTGTCTACATGTCGTGCTTCTGCAACGCTGTAACACAATATGAATTCACAGACTTGTACACCAATATTAAACTGTTGTGAAATCAATATAAATGCACAAAGACATAAAGACAGAGGAGTTCCCATACGCCGCCGCTGCAGAATCGCACTCTGTAAAGGGCTTCTAATAAACTGGAAACAGACATGGAGAGTATAGGGACTACAAACACAATGAAGGAAGGATAATGAGGGCCCTGTGTAACTAATAGCCCCTTTCAAACATCCAAGGTATGCAAGGTAATGCAAGATGTGGTGCATGTATGATTGCAAAAGGCCTACTTTGTTCACCCCAGTTTCATGCTTATTGTTTTACTGCCTGTCCCCGAGCAGTAGGTCTGCACAAAGTCAAGGTGAGTCAATGTGTGAACACTGCAGGTAGTCTGGAAATATTTGCATACGCTACATTTAAATGTGGACTGCATGTGTTAACATAAATGACCACATCAGTATACCACAATATCATACAGACTTTTCCCTTCCATTTGACTAGTGAAAAGTCTGTATAAAGTTGATGGTCAGGCAATGTGTGAACACAACAGGTATTAGTGGGCAGCACAGACAGACACAACCAACACAACCAATGAAGAATAGCCATTATAATAATTTTCCAATGTAAGGTGCATGTGTGAAGGACAATACCAGAAAACATCAGGGTCTGAATGTCCAGAAACTGTCTCAAAAAAATGTCAATAGTTTGTGTGTGAAAGGGGTTCGTAAGACAGGTGAAACAGATCAGTGCAGGACAGACAATCAAACAGGAGAAGACATCTAAAACATGTAACATGAACATGCCTACTTTACCTTAACCAAAGCTCTAATCATAAAGAGGCCTAGAACACACTAGGGTCACATTAAGTGGTCAAAAGAGACTTGTATTGGTTGCCAAGTGGTTGGCCATTAAACTCCTTGGAAATATTTGAATGTGTTGAGGAGGTAATGACATTTGTACAAATCTTAACTGGCCATTTGCAAATCTGTTGCTCATCATCCACTCAACATAGATTCATGAGTCATGCACATTTGGGGTCATGTGTTCTGCATCACATATGAGGTTGACAGTGCAGAGAATGAGATATTGTGCCTGCAGGAAATTGTGATGTATAGACTCTGACAGTTCTGAATATATACCTGCACATTAAGTACTTCCTTTTCACATCGTTTCTTTCATTAGTGAAAGGAGCAGTGATAAGGATACATGCGCTATCAATGAAGACTATCTCAATGGGGAATCCACCAAAGCAGCATTAGCAGAATATAATTTAAAATATCATCATTAGCTTCAACTGAATAATTTCTACATCAGTCACCTGCAATCCTGTGAAATTCCTCTTTCAAGGTCCTTAGAGGATTGTGCCCAGGGAACATAACTTAAATGTGCAGTAAGTGCAGAGGAAACTTTTCTCACGGTTCAGCAAACAGTTTCCATGCAATAAAGTAACTCCCGTTGGCAGAAGAACTAAGAGCAACGGAAAAAAACTTGCCCTGATCTGTTAGCAATTCTACTGTGTGTAAAAGAGATGTAAGGTGGTATTTTACTTTTGATTCGCTAGTGATCATGGAAGGAAAACACGTCCAACCAAGGTCCCAAAGCCTTTTGTTGGCAAAGACCATCGAGACACTGATTGGGAGAACAAGGAAAGGGCATCCTGTAATTATCAGCTGCTTTAGGCTCAGGAGAAGGGATGGTATCTTCATTTAATTTACAAAACGTGCTAACAAGCTTCATACAGTTGGCTTTCATTGAAGCAGACCTTAAGCTTGGGCTAGCTCTCTCAGGATTGGATAATTAACAGTTTCCTTCATCTTAGGTTTAATAAACATAGCTTTTACTCTAACATTTTGGAGAACACCCTTGATATTTTCGCAATTAAAGTGTTTATTTTGGTAATTTCTTCACATTTGGGATGTAGCACTAAACATATGGTAGCAACTAAAACTACTGAGCCACTATAAGTTTTAACCTAATTATGGTGCTAAATTGAAAGATGGATCTGGGGATTGCATATCGACTCTGAACTTTTTTACTTGTTTGGTCTAAAATAAATTCAAGATTTACACATCGCAACCAACATATACAGTTTTTGTACCTCCGTGAAATCCTTGTGCAAGAAAATGGTTAACAATGGGGTTTATTCTCTTTTAAGTTGATGCCAAGTACTAAGTATTCCATTATCAAAACTAAGAGTTCAACATTTTGAAAGTTTACTCTCGCATGTAAAATTTTCAGTTTTCAGTTAACGAAAAGTTCCATTGACAATTGCGTCAACTTTATGAAAAGACAAAAATATCCCAGCTGATATATCCATTTGGCCAAAGCCCTGATATCCTGTGCTAGACCTTTGTTTTATTGAATGAGGCTTTTGTTTTTTTAAAACATGGATGTTTCATGGTATATCTGTCCCTGTAACCAAACACCCAATGTGGCACTTCAGCTAGCTGGTCTGTCTTTGGTTATATGTCTCTCTTTTTTGTGCTAATATGATCCCAAGTGATGTGGGACGCCTGTGGCAAGTCCATTTACCATTTGTGTGCACCAAATGTCATGGGAATCCATCCATAGTTAACATCAAATCTTATGGAAAAATGTCATTTTGGGACTATGGGGAAAGTCAGGGGATCACAGAAGTCATTGGGATACGCTCTCTGGGATCCATAGATGTCTGCACAAAGCATGAAAGTCCTCTTTGAGACATTTAAGTCTGAACCAAAGTGGTTGAATAACTGACTAATACATGGCCAAGATATTAAAATTGGACCCAAACGTAGCAAGCAACGAGCCTAAGTAAGTCCAGCGTGGTCCAAATTTGACATATTTATAATGAAAATAAGCATCAACTGAAATACTGTGCTATAACTCAACATAAACTTTTCATCCTACCTGAGGTATATATAAAACTAAACTCTATAATAAAATATGATATCATGTAATCTTTTGCAGTTGTTCCATATCTCACTCAACAAAGTGTTAGTTTGGTTTATCATTAACCGTCTTACTTTACAATTAACAATCTGGTTAAAAACTAAATATCGAAAACAAAAATCGATGTTCTTAATGAAGCATAATTGTACTTAAAAATATCTTATCGTACACCTTTTTTAATTAAATCCTTAGTGATATATTGTATTGAATACTAACTAATAAAGACTATCTGCACTTCCTGCCCTGCACAATGATTCATGGTGAATAAATGGCAATGGATTTTTTCCTGAGCATGTCAGTTCTTTTCTGCAGACCAAGGATGTGACTACACAGAAAGTGACTAAGCAGGAGAAAGCTCTATTAGTAGCCCAGGCTTATATTTACTTCAGTCTATAAAACAACTCTGCATTTATTCGGGAAAGCGACTACAAGACAGGCCTTTAAATGTTTTCTCACAAAACTGGTGCACAGCCTAGATGGGAAAGAGAATATTGTATACAAAATTAGAATCTCGACATCTCTGCCTACCTGCTGCACTTTGGGGGAGAAAGAAAGACCACGGTTAATATAATCAGTAACAAGTTGCTGGCTTATGGCGCTGTGTAAACATACTGTACCAGAATGTCTTAGCTGTCAATTTTGGTTGTTTTTCTTTAACTCAACTCTAGACTGTCTTACAGCCAGGGCCGGCCCTGGACATCTGGGGGCCCTAAGCAGGATCATTTTGTGGCCCTGCCTAGCTGGTTAAAGCTAAATCATCTCTAAGTCCTGCACAAGTTCTTCTTCATTTTTGTCTGCTCTTTCTCCTTATATTTGATCTGCAAGCTGTTTCAACATTAAGTGCACCGGGGCCTCTAATTGAGAACTGCCTTCATTTATCAAAACTTGCAGCAACAGCAGGCTAGTAATAGGTCTGAAATTGGGATTGGCCTTTACTTGAAGTGTTACGATAATCACAGTCATCACACAAAAACAGCCAAATAATAGTTACAACAACTTTTTCTGAATATTTTAAAATTGCATGACCAGCAACATATCATATTTAACAAATGTCAAAAATTGCTAAATATGCCCATTTAAACCAAAGTTTCTTTTTAGTAATGTGGCTAAAACACTACTATCCAGACATGATCTCAGTATGTTTCAAGTAACCACACTGTCACCAAACTGGCACTAAATACACTTCTTCTGGCACAGCTGTGGAGATTTGAGGGCAAACACTCAACATGAAAACTGTGTTTGAAGTAATTTTTCATCAAAAAGATAACTGTTTCAAAGATACTGCGCTTACAGATAGAGCGCAGAAGGGTGCATTATCCTTTTAATCCTACAGATGTAAGCACTTGGTATTCAAAACAGATGGGTAGAGTGTCACTTTAAGCTTATTAAACTGCCGCCAGCTTTAACTGCTTTACTTTGAAAAGGGCCATTTCACCTCTCACCTCTGCTGCTTCCTCTCTTTCACAGGCACGTCCATAATCCAGGTCACAGCCAGGGACGCAGATGATCCCACGTATGGAAACAGCGCCCGGCTGGTGTATGCCATCACTCAGGGCCAGGACTATTTCTCTGTGGATCCGCAGACAGGTCTCAAAGCTGTTTACCATAAAAACGCCTCTGATGATTATACTCCACACAATAAATCCCATTGGCCTGCTGTGAAATCACAAGTTATGCCTTTGCTTCCATATGTCCAATGTGGATAAGTAAGGGATGAAGCCCTACGAGTTGTCCATTATCAGGAATTTATGGGTTGTATGGTGGCCACAACCATCACGTCCCGCTGAGGCTATTATTTCCTGTTTATATACAACTGGTAGGGTATTATCCTGCTTATACCATGGTCACTGGCTGAAAAAAAACCCATTACTTTATGGTTTTATGCCTTATGCAATCAAACTCCAATGTTTTAACAAGCCCTATGGCTGACGCATGCCTCCATTTCAAAGGTAACCCTTTATTACCATCCATACGTTTCTCATGCAATAGACATGTTGTGCACTACTCCAGTAAATAAAACCGATCAATGGGAGATGTTTCTTGAATGCTCAGACCATTCCTCATGTTCACATGGAGGTCATTTTCCTCTGCCTTGGTGGAAAGCACAATCATTTTGATCATAAGAATTCAAGTTGTAGTTTCGTGTGCAGGCTGTATGAATTGTAAATATTTGACAATCGCTCTTATTTCACCGCTTCCTGAATAACGAGCTATTTATAGAACAATTGATGGTGAAAGTCTAAAGAGCTACGAAGGACAGATAACATTTTTGGAAATTCATCAGTCACAGATAGTCATCAGTTAATGTTGGCATTCAACAAAGTCCCAGACAACATTATGTAAGCAAGGAATTTAAGCCCATGTAATCGACCAATGCTGCCAAACTGTGTTATTACTCCCCAATTCATGGTCAACAATCCCAAGTTAGGAAGTAACTACTTGTTAACATTGTCTGTTATCTGACCATTGCTTAAAGGCTTTATGTGCGATTTTTTGATCCAGCAGATGTCGCCCTTGAACACCAGCATGAAACCAAAACAACTTGCGGTGCATTGTTGTGTTAGCCGTCCTGACGATGTAAACAAAGTGAAGATAGGACTCTGAAAACTCTGAAAACATCACAGACAGTGGGACTCGGGTGTTACACCCATTGTAGACAGTCATGACTCACAGAGTTATTTTCAGAGGATATACTTGATTTATATTATATTTAAGTGTGAAAAATCACATATAAAGCCTTTAAAGGTTATTGAATCTGCTGTTTTAACTTGAAATATGGCTGTAGGTTTACATCAAGTTTTTCACTGTTTGTTGTCTTTTGCTGATGAATGGAGAAACTGTGAAATGATAACAGTTTGTTAGACACCCCTAAATGTATACAACACAACCTGATTTAAAGTAGTAGAACATCCTTTTAACATTTGAGCTTCTCACTAGAAGTGTGATTTCAAACAAAGCTAGCTGCTGTCTGAATATGGTGATTGTCAGGAATTCATTCATTAATTAATAACATTGTGCATCTACAAAAGACAATTCCCCCAGTGCACATGCATAAGAAAAATTTAACTCACATTATAAATGATCAGTTCAGAGAAAGAAGAAGGCCTTGAGTCATATGTTTTTCACGTCCTAAATCTAGAATGTAAAGCGTCTGACTCCCTTTGACGGATATTTCCAGAGACGTTGTGTCACTCTGAAATCTGATGCGGTTGTGATTCTTGCGCCTTGTCCCACTGTGCTCCCCCACCAGGCATCCTGCGGACAGCGGCACCTGACATGGACCGGGAGACTCGTGATGAGTATCAGGTCATCCTCCAGGCCAAAGACATGGGGGGGCATCTGGGCGGATTATCAGGGACCACCACCGTCACTGTGAGGCTGACTGATGTCAACGACAACCCCCCTCACTTCAGACGGAGTAAGCACCGCCTGTTATCGCATCAACACTTTACTGTCAGACGCTTTCAGTCTCTGTCGCTGCAGAATGTGTGTGACTGAAGATTAAAATGATTAAACATCTAGTAATGGCATTTGTGACAGCAGTCTGAGATTCTCTGCCTCCTGTGGGTCCTCACTGCCTTGGCAGGTTGGGAGATAAGATAAAAGCTTCAGAGCAGCTAAACAGCTTGTCACTCTCATATTGCTCTTTTTACTCATGCACCCAACCTAATCATTGTTTTATACATCAGCGGGTATAACATAACCTCTGCCTGGATGACTGCCATTTACATCCATACCAACACAGCCTCTCGGTCCCTCTGATTGAAATGGACTGTGCCTTGATGTACAAGAGTGAAAGATCATGTCCGCCTTTTCTTGTCCAAGCCTTTCCCTGTACCCTGCTATTAATATTTCATCTTAAAGTTCAGTGCTTTCCGCTTCAATAGACAGTAAAATCACTGCACGATGTGTCTAACACTGGGAGACATATACTGCATTTCTCTATATACCACCTCTCCTGTTTGATTTTCTTTCTTTTTTTCTTCCCCTCTTCTTCTCTCTCGCAGTCTCTGTTTTCTGCCATTCATCTTAATGTTTAAAGCCCCCTCTCCTCGCCTTGATATATTGTGCTGTGATACAAGGCTTTATAGAGGCAATTTAATAATTCCAAATGCCATCTGTGTGTTATTTATTTACTAATATCTGACTATATCTTCCCCCCATCTCTACCTCACTGCAGCTCATTATTTTCTGTTTGACAATAACGCAGCGATTTGAACAAACGGCTCATTTAGCATGCTCGTTGAATGCTCGGGGTGTGGTTTCTAAATGATCTTCATAATGTGGAGGATTTCAATGATTAACAAACAGAAGAGAAGGGTTGCTCTAAAATGAAATCATATCTTTGCATTTGCAGCTGCTACACAGCATCACAAGTGTTGAATCATGTGATACCATGCAGGGGGAAAAAACACTTGATCTGCCACAGATCACCGACTGCTAATCCATGCTTGATAAATGAACAGAATGTAATCAACAACAAACAGTAACATAAGAACAGAAAACAAAAACTCAGTAAGAAGCCAAGCTCTCGATTTAGGCCTAGTCCACACGTATGCCCATATTTTAAAATGTTTTTCTGTGTGTTTTTGCCTTTCTTACACTGAAAATGCACATTTTGGAAAACTCCTTCCAGGGTGAAGATTTTCAGAAACTCTGTTTAAGGTGTTAAATGCTTTATATGCGATTTTTTGATCCAGCAGATGTCGCCCTTGAGCTCCAGCATGAAACCAAAACAACTCGCGCTGCATTGTTGTGTTAGCATGCTAATGCTAGCAATCTTTATTATGCTCGTATCGTCACACTGCATGTAAATTTACCTGAAATGAGTGTGATCCAGAAACACAGTTAAGCAGTGAGTACAGTATGTTATTCTTCTTTTCTCTAGTCCCTCAATTAAACAACTTTTATACATGAGGGGAGGAGTCAGCCGGTCGTCCAGGCGATGTAAAGAAAGTGAAGATAGGACTCTGAAAACTCTGAAAACATCACAGACAGTGGGACTCGGGTGTTACACCCATTGTAGACAGTCATGACTCACAGAGTTATTTTCAGAGGATATACTTGATTTATATTATATTTAAGTGTGAAAAATCACATATAAAGCCTTTTAATGTGAAGTAATGAAAACAGAGTTTTGGGCTTGTAATGTCACACTGTGCGGCGGTTTCTCATCCGTTTGACGTCATTGTGCGACGCTGTCACTTTTGTTTACATGAGATTAGTGAGATACGTAACCAAATTAGAGCTGGTGTTAATGTTGCTAATTGGACTTTTTATATGCTTACACATACACAGTTACTCTCCCACTATGTTGATGAGCAGAGGCGCCTGACAAGACAACTTTGTAAATGAAATGGAGATTGCAGAGGAATGGCAAGAAAAGGTTAGCATGTCAAGGACGTTGTTTATTTGACATGCTGATGACAGCCTTAACAGTGTTTTGCTTTTTCATGTGGACGAAAATGTTTATGAGAACTGAGAGTGTGTGGATGGGATTATTTTTGAAACAGAGGAAAACTTCAGTTTTCAAAAATACCCTACTTGTGGACTAAGCCTAAGTTTTAATAAAAAGAACCGACATCAATTAATTTAAAGCTTTAAAGCTCTAATTACTGCATGTTATGTGAAACAATAGGGTTAATATGCAGATTAAACAGAAACTGTGGCTTCCTCTTACAACAGCTTGCATTTTGATTCATTCTATCATTAATAAGACTAAGAAGTTGCCTGAAAACAAAGTAACATGTCAATTTTTTAAAGTTATGCAGGACATAAGAAGAATAAAAACTTATATTACACTGTCACGGTTCACAGTAAATCCGAGTAACAAAGTTGAGTCATTTAATCTAGAAAATAGACAAAGGGGTGAGATTAGAAACAAAAGATCACGGATGATAGTAGCACCTGAAATAGTGCATCACATGCAGTCGCTGTTCCGCATGTCTAAAGGTCTGATTCAGAATGGCTGTTGATATTACCGTTCAAATGCACTCATTAAGCTTTGCAGCAATGTTTGTGCCATTTTCCTCGCTATGTGCCTGATGATAATTATAAAGGTGGCAAAGTCTAAATAGTTGCCAAGAACAGAGTCATCAAGACAGTGTCAGTGGCTTCTAGATATCAGGTCAGGAGCTCGCCTGGCATGATGTGTTCGCTCTGCTACACTATTCATCGGAAAACCTGGATGTGACACCAATTTTGAATATGCTTCAGTTAGCAGAAACTCTCTGAAGATGTAATCATTTCCCTCTATTTGCGTGTGGCTGTTAGCGCTGGTGTTTGTTAATTGGACTTTCTGTGCAATGAGGCTCGTTTGCATTGAATAGGGCCAATTCTGTGTCACATGCATGCATATTACCTCATTTAAGTACATGCAAATAGCACCGGAGCGCTGAGACTCTATTGGCTTGGCAGCCATAAAGGGTTTGTTTTCACCCTTTGCGAGTGCTTTGAGAATTACACAGTTTCTTTTTTGTCTTATTTGTGCTGGCAACCCTTCTGTGGATTTGTTTGTGCCATCCTGAGAGCTGGGCTGTAGAACGGCTGCAGCTCGGGATTGCTTGTAATCTCAGTCACTTGGTCTGAAAATAGTGTAGAAAATACTGAAAGATATCAATTACAAGGTCCAAGAGACTAAAGTGGTGTCAGAAAATGTGTTTTTTAAATCTGATAATGAAAATACAGACATTTATGTTGCAACCCTTAATTCTGCACCTGACTCCTCAGTAAATAAAAAGCAAAAATATGAAATCCATTTGGTCTTAAAACATGCCAATGCATCTGTGTGTTTTGAAACCACTTTCCTGTTGCTGCAAATGTTCCTCCTCTCCTAACTCTCCTTACCTGAGAGAGACCCCTTCCTCCCACATTGCCAGTGTAAGGGATGAGGATAAACCTAACAGTATTTATATTCTGTGCAACAATATATTAAAGTTTAGGTAAACCTGAGGATTTAGCAGTCTGAGGTGCTTCTATTAAGAGTATATCTACTAAAGTTACAGTCGCTTGTGTCACATTGCTGTTGTACTATCTCTACACTGCAGCTTGGCAAGGATAAATATAGAGTTTGTTAAAGGAATTAAGACTAAATATCAACCCCTTAAATAAGATGTCACATGGGCTGACCACTGTGGATTTTGGAATTGTTAATGGAGTAGAATTTGGGACAGATGGGATGATTACTGGGATCACTGACTCATTAAATGTAGACTTATCATTAAATCACTAAAATGAGTAATAATAGAGAAACACTGTAGATGAAGTTTAAAGTTAGGGTTAAGTGTTCCTTAATCTGAAATCAAAGACGCATTGCACCCCATACTTCTGAAATCCAGTTTTGATACCTTGAGTTAGTCCTTTTTGATTGGGAAAATGATGGGAATTTTTTCCTTCATCCACTTCTCAGATAGAGTGTCGAAGTACACAAGGTAGCCCATAACGCTGGCTGGCTCACCGTTATTATCTAACATTACTTCCTCTGCTGTCAGAGTACAAATGTCTTTATAGCTATTGGTTTTTGTCAGCTAATTATGATTTAATGCTAATGTTAGCTGTTTTTGAGAACAAGCTAATTTTCATTCAAGACTTTCTAACTAAAATTGCTGTTTAAGAATGTCACATGGGTCTTAGCTAAAGGTAATGTAATCAGGCTAAAGGACACTGAGTCCTGTTTTTTTGGATCTGCAATCCGATTAAAACATTATGCACAGGAACCTTGCACATCAAGTCTGATGCGTTTATTTTTCTATTAATTGGAAGTATGAGTTGTCTTTAATTAGTGAAGAATATTTAGTGGTTCTTACTCCTTGAAAAAAGAAAAAGTTAAACACTGGGTCCATCCACTCCTGAAAACAAGACAAGAGCGATGAGAGTTCAATCTGTCAATAAAAGAGCTGTGGAATTATCCCGATCACTTCCAGGTGTATTTCAGAATGTAAGTGGTCCAGTTTGATACGCTGCCCGCTATACTGAAACCACACATGAAAATAAAGACTACAAATCTCCGCAAAGCAATTGATCCTGAGCAGCGGCTGGCAGAATGTTTGAGGTAGGGACAGCTCTGAATAGTCAAACAACTGTCCTAACGTTTTGGACAGATGCAAAAAAAAAATTGAACCTTTTCCCAAAAACATAATGCAGGGGGAGAAACATTTGCAGCAACTGAAAAGTGATTTCAAAATACACAGATGCAGTTGCATGTTTTAAGACCAACAAAATTTGGAGTCAGAATGCAATTCTACATGAGATCATACGTCTTTTTAACGGATATATAGCAACAATTTCGGTTGAAAAAAACAGACTCTGTGTGCAAAGACCTTAACAGTTGTGTTAGCTTGTTAACAGTAACAATTCTTCTGATGTCATGAAACCAGCTGACATTTAGCTAGGCTTATGTTAGCTTTATTCTTTATCTGATGTGTAATCCAATTCAACTTTAATTTGGAATATTGACAGATCTGAAAGAAAGATCTGAGATGTGATGAAATTATAACAATTTGTTACTTTACTTACTTTACTTATAGTGGCGCCCCATCATTTTACCAGCGTTTGAGCTTCCCGCCTTGAGCATGGCACTGGAGTATAAAGAGGCTACATCCACTTCTTATACAAGTCGATGATTAGTAGGAATGTTAGTCATAGACTAACAAAATAATATAATAAATTAAGAAACACTACTTCAAACTGTGCCCTGAAATGTGTGAATAAAAGCCACAAAATGACACAAAATTGTACCAGACACCATCATGCCGCTGCACCTCATCATCATTCAGAGCACGCTCTCAGATCCATTATGTTCCCTGTTATCTTCTCTGCAGGTGCATGGTCATTCTCTGTGTCGGAGCTGGCAGCACCAGGTGTGGAGGTGGGTCGACTCACCGCCGCTGATCCCGATCTGGGAGAAAATGCACAGCTGGAGTTTACCATCCTGGACGCCGAGGAGGCCGAAACATTCAACATAACCAGCAGAGACCAAGAGGCTGTCATTGTGCTCAACAAGGTGAGAGATGAGAGGGGAAATTAACAACAAGTTTTCAAGACAGCTACATGGAGATGGATTTACTTTAACGGTCACATAATGAAAGGAATTCGCTTTGGTCTCAGTTCGCAAATGGATTTGATTTGGTCATTTAAAACACTTTGTTGCCCCGCTGAAACACATTCTGCTGCTGACAGGTTCAAACTCCCGAGGCTCTGCGCAAGCAATTAATGAGCAACAATGAGCTAATGAGAGGCTGGTGAAAAATTGTAAGTCATTTGATGTGAGAAGGCCATGTAAGAGGCAGCCAGCATGAGTTTGTCTTTTCAACTTGAAGGGTTTAACAGCATTGTGGCATTCAAAGATAATTATTGCTCAGTGAAATAATAAATTAAACGGTTGCGGAGGGTGAGAAAAGAAGAGGCTGAGGATTTATTACCAAAACATTTTTAGGATAAAAAGGAAAACACACAAAATTGGATCTTGTGTGTGATTTATTTAGTGAGATAAAACGTGAAATATGAGGCTTATTATAGGGCTGGGAAATTAAATCAATCAAATGTCAATGATGGGCCCAATAAACATATTTACTGTACATCTATAATGCTGAAAAACTTTATATTATTTATTTACACAGATGGATGTAGCAGCCTTTCAGGCAGCAGAAAAAGAAACAGTCTGCAGTTTTCTGCTTGCAATCGAAGTACACGTAGGAGTACACTCCCACTTCCACTGCAATCACTGTTTTGGCAGCTGGTAGAGGAAGGGGAGTTTTTCTGTAAGAGAGAAAAAATAGGTTGAACCCAACACAAATGGTACACGCTAAAGTTAACTCTTGTTACCCTCCAATGATAAGCACATTTTTGGACAACAATCAATTATTTAGGTTAGTTATGTTATTGGAAGCTCAGCTCGTAGCCCCCTCACTGGACATCCTGTGTCTGCACAGGAGCAGATCTATGAGTGTTTTTACTAGTTTTCTTTTTTTTATTATAATTTTTTTTGGACATTTTTTTTGCCTTTATTGAAAGTACAGCTGAAGCGAGACAGGAAACGTGGGAAGGAGAGAGTTGGGTAGGCATGGAGTCTAACCAGCACCTAATGCATTCGAGAGATACAGACTCTGACTTTGGTGCGCTTGTTCTAACAAGCTGAAACTGCACCCCTGTTTTAATTAGTTTTAATGACTACTACAGAATATTTGTCTCCCAAAAATTTGACAATAAAAACCCAAACAATTCTCAACCCAAGACACACAAAGCCTTGACCAACAAGGAGAGCTAATGGTAATAACAGCTCGGCAACCAGCCCCTCCTGACTAGCTGAATTTGCAGATGAGCGTTGGGGAACACTGATTTTAGAGACAAAAGGGATATGTTATCTTCTGTTGGTTTAATTTACTGTGTAGGCTGGTTTTGAAGAAGAGGAGGCCTTAACATTTAATTGGGTCTCTTGGATTTCACAAAATTTTAGATTACTGTTCTCTTGTTGTTACCATTAAAATCATTTTATTTAAAACAAAACATAGAAAAAATATTTTTATAAAATATTATCTTTGTTTCTTTTCATAAAGAAATGTACTGTTTTATTAGTAACTATACAACCTCAAAATTAAATATTACTGATATTTATAAGTAAGAATGATGCAAATGCATATTTTTTATTGTCAGAGAATTGATATAAAATAATCATATTTATTCATAAATTGAATTCAATCTCATGTATTTTTTTAAGAAACAATAATAATAATAAAAAAGTCATGATAACATTGTATCTTGAACCCAGTATCTTGATATGTAATGTTGGTTGTTATTTTCCTACTACTGGTTTAACTGCTCTCTCTCTCTTATCCAACAGCTGCTGGATTATGAGACACGCAATTCGTACACTTTTGCCGTGGAGGTTGCAAACCCTTTAGTAGATCCCCG
Organism: Labrus mixtus; assembly: GCF_963584025.1. Lineage (NCBI taxonomy): Eukaryota > Metazoa > Chordata > Actinopteri > Labriformes > Labridae > Labrus > Labrus mixtus. The sequence continues at coordinate 6,222,715 of NC_083614.1, forward strand.
TTACCTGAGGAACGGTCCCTTTAAAGACCAGGCGACAGTCCGGGTCATGGTCCTTAACGCTGATGAGCCGCCTCGATTCTCCCAGGCTCGGTACCATCTGGACGTGTCGGAGAACTGCCCCCCTGTCTGCTCAGTTGGCCGGGTCTCTGCTACAGACCCGGACACGGGGCAAGGCACCAACATCAGGTGGTTTATTACACCCCCCACTCAATCATTTAGTCTCACACTGAGGCCTCCCTTCTCCTTCTCCTTCCTCGTCTTTTCATTCTGTCTCATTTCTTTTTCTGTATCTCAGGTACTCCATCGATCCCCAGTCAGACCCTGAGGCTCTGTTCCGCATCGCCTCTGACACAGGCTTTATCAGCACGGTGATGGAGTTAGACCGTGAGCAGGAGCAGTGGCATAATATCACAGTCATCGCCACACAGAGGGGTACGTAGCCCCTTCTGGGCCCCGGGCACGATGAGCAGCCGAGCTCGCAAGAGTCATTTGTCACCCAAAGCACGGCCTGGAGTTAAAAGTGAAAAGTGAGGAGGTAACAAATGATGGAAATTCAGAGACAGTTTGAACGTTTCATGTCTGTTTCCTTTTCTTTTCAGACAATCCAAATCTTGTGACCAGGGTTGTGGTTGCTATAGAGACAATAGACCAAAATGACAACGCACCAGAGCTGGACCGAGACTACACAACGTCTGTGTGTGATTCCAGTGCCCCCGGTCAGGTCTGTTGGGTTTTTTATTGTTTTATCTTCATTTTGCTTCTGGTTTTTTCATATATGCATCTATTTCTTTGTTTCACACAAGAATATTGAAAAAATAATAAACCCACTTGTGTGAGAGTATGGTAGAAACCAATGAGAAACCTATAGCGCTGGTAATGGGGACATGCAGCAGCAGCAGTGTGTTGCTCTTTGTGTGTATTACTCACTGCTGGTTGGTAACAAATTGCCCCTCAGGGATAACATTAACCTCGACCTTGATAAATAGCTTACAGTGTATGGAAACCTCAGAGAATAAATATATATGGTAATACTACAATAAAGAGAGAAAATAACCTAAATATCAGAGATCACACATGAAAGTGCAGAAGTTTATTTAAACAGTACGTTTTCATTTTTTTAAATAATCATAATAATAATATATTTAACTCCTTTGATGCAAAGATGAAGCCCAAAGTGTTTGACAAAACAAGATCAGGATAGATCATGATATTACAAACCAAATAAACAACAACGTTTGATCAAACCAACAATAAGATATGATCTATGATATATGGCATTGTTAACCATCATTTAAAAGAAGAAAAAAACAAGTAGATCTTGAATTTCTTGAATCTTGTGAAACACTGGGAACTCAAAAAGACAGAAGAAGATCTGATAGTGTGGGTTTGGATATAAAATAGAAGGTAGACAGTGTTATAAGAAGGTACTCATTTATGTTACGCCTTGCTGCTGCATTATAGGACTTAAAAAAAATAAAAAAGTACTATGGTGTAAATAAATATAATACAATTATGTGTTTCGCGTCATCATAATTGTGTTTATTTAATCCTGAGAGAAAAAGGAGAGTCCTCCTTAACCGGTGTTTAGTTACAGATGACAGAAGTTAGGTGATAGAAAAAGATAACAGGCAGATCAAGAGAAAGAATACAAGACAAAAACAAGGGAAACTTGTCATTTTGAAAAATTTAAAGGAATTTTAAAAAGTCAAATAAAATAATAAATAAAGAATATGAACACTGGGACTGTCTCAGTGGTATTAAAGAGGTCTTAATGTTTTTTCTCTGAAGCCAACTCCAAGAATCTGGGGCAGGGGGGGGGGGGGGGGGGGCTTCTCGTGAAGTGAGGCATGACTGTGAACACGTTGAATGGTTACCTACATTTCATGAAAGCATGGTGGAAAGATAGGGGGGGGTTTGTTAAAGAGCTTCATAAATAAATAAATATAAGTGCTGATCTCTCCAAGCTGACAAAGCAGGCCAACCAGCTTTTTGGTAAAGTAGACAACAGTGTCCAATAACTATGTCTATAAATGACTCTTAGTATGGAGTGTTACTGTCTGCCCATCCTCTTAATCTCACAGGGAAAGGAAAACTTCCTTAGCATTTAGCAATTCTCTAAATAAATAAATAAAAGATATTTCTTAAAAAGAAAGCCCAGTTTTAGTTTCAGTTTTGATTAGATAATGTCATTGTGTGTTTTATCAATAAAAATATCTGAAAACAACATACATTCTGTCTTTGTGTCGAGGCCTAGATTCAAGTTTTTTTTGAAGAAAGTTTAATGAAGGCTGTAGATTTAGAGCAGCAACATGGGTTCTTCACTAGAATAAAGAGCAGTGTCATCAGCATAGAGAATGATACTGGACATGTACAATAAGGAGTCAATGCTAGTTATCCAAATGGAAATAAGATTGGTCCAAGAACAGAACCTAGAGGACCCCCCTGTTGTGTATATTGCATTTTTTTTTTTTTATTAAAACCAATGGCAAACAAATGTACGACCTATTAATGTAATTAAATGTCTTAGGTACATAAAAGCAGCCATTAAAAAGTTCAAGTTTTAACACAAATTGAAACCAATAGTGATTTATGTAAACTTTACAATGTTGGCATTGAATTGGCACGGTTGTGCTAGAAATGTATTGTGAAATTGTTGAATTAATTCCAAACACCAACTGTCAACAGATGATTATTGTCAAATGTGGAAGTTTTGTGTCTTCTACATTATTCTATTTTTGGACTGTAAGGTTTAGTGCGAGCAGGTACTGATGTATTTTCTACATTATTCTATTTTTAAGCTTTGAACTCAAAAAGAGGCACGTCATGTGACATAGGATGTGTGTGCTAACTGCTAACTATGTTATAGGTAGCAAAGCTTCTTGTTACTCCTCATGCAGTGACCAATTCTTGTGAATAATTTTCAGGAGGATTTTCGGATTCTGAATGAGATGACATACGGTTTACTCTACGCTTCTCTTCTGCCATTGTTGTACATTGATATATACCAATTCAATCCAATTCATAACCTCTATCAAGTACAGATAGAAGATATACATTTAAAACAAGGACAATGTCAATGCCAAAAAAGGAAGATGTTAATCAAAACTTCATTTGCCACACCTTCACAGTCAACACGGAGCAGAAAACATTTTTAACTAGGTTTTATAATAGTTTTGCGAATCCTTAATTAGACTCAAGTTTGATAGTGTTAAGAAATTAGTCAAATTGGGGCGCTGGTGACGCAGTGGTTAGTGCGCGCGTCCCATATATGGAGGCTATAGTCCTCAACGCGGGCGGCCCAGGTTCGAATCCAACCTGTGGCTCCTTTCCCGCATGTCAATCCCCACTCTCTGTCTCCCTGATTTCTAACTCTATCCACTGTCCTATCTCTCCATTAAAACCACAAAAAGCCCCAAAAAATAAATGAGTAAAATAAAAAGAGTAAAACATTTATTTTTCTATACATATAATTCTGGGCTGTTGTGTGTTGTGCAGGTAGTTCAGGTCCTGCGAGCCATCGACAAGGACCAAGGAGGTCAAGACACCCCGGTTCACTTCAGCATCCCCCCAGAGTCCAGCTCCGCCCTGAACCTTTCCATCAGGGAATCTGGAGGTCACTCTGCCTGGCTCGGCTTTTCTCTTTCACACACACAATCCAGAAACATGACAGAAGCCAAAAAAAAAAGTGGTGCAGGCTATTTGTGCAGTGACCGTGTTTGATGTGTGTTTCTGTCCTCTTGTTATCAGGTGTGACAGCCAGCCTGGTTCTGCAGTCAGCCTTGGAGCCCCTCCCTGGCTTCTCCTCATCCTTACTCACCCTCTACGTGCCAGTTGTGCTTCGCGACGGGGCCTCGGGTCTGACCAACACTGGCACGGTCACTGTGACCATTTGCCCGTGTCTGCGGGGGGGCATGCAGACAGAGGACCGGGGGACGCAGAGGGACAGGCGATGGGAGAGACACATGGTTTGCCTCCCCATGCCGTCCTCCTCTGCATCTCTCATTTTCAGTCTGGTCACCTTATTGGCGATGCTGGCGTGTGTCACAACTTTGCTGGGTACGTTTTGTTTTCTCTGAAGTCTCTGAAGCGCCACTAATGTGATGTTTGTGATTTTTTTTTTAAAAAGATGGTGACTAGTTTTGTCAGGTTTCCTCCTTATTGCTGAAGAGTGTGTGCTTGTGTGTCTCCCGCATGCCCTATAGTGGTGTGTGCACTCTCGCTGTCATTGCGCCATCAGAAGCGAGACTCCCACTCGCCCTTCGAGGAGGATGATGTCAGGGAGAACATCATATCCTATGATGACGAGGGGGGAGGGGAAGCAGACACCTCAGCTTTTGACATCACGGCACTGCAGAGCATGCACAGAATGCAGCACATGCACAACAACAGGAACATGTGAGCTGTTCCCAAAAATAAACAACAAATTTTCAGTCCTTGTGAATGTGGCTAATGGGAGTGTGTGCGAGTCTGTGTGTCTCTCTGACGTTTATCTCTTGGCACAGATGGTACACCCCGCAGAATCCTCCAAGGGCCAGGACGTACAGCTGGAGTCGTAACCCGCGCCCCGGCTTGAGCCCTCAACAGCGGCCGGGCTCCGCTCCGCTCTACGGCCGCCTTTGTTACGGCCTCCACACACTGCCTGTTCTCAGAGATTATCCAGTCGGACCTCTGGAGGCGGGTGTGCAGCTGACGCAGCTGACCCACAGGCTCAATGGAGGTCATCTCGGCAGCTCCCTGGTGATCCCCAACCAGAACACCTTTGATCCTCTGCTGCGCTCTCCCGAGATCAGCACTGGTTGTTATAAAGCAGAGCACATGCTGGCGACGAGCAAAATCACAGACAGACAGGAGGGCAGTGAAGCGAACACAGCCGACACAAAAGAGCAGCAGGATCTGGCCAAGGTCAGATAATAGAGTTCAAAACCAAAAACTTTAATGTGGAGGCAAAGAAAGGCCATTACATGTGGGTTATATTAGCAAATGTTTAGTGTGGTTTCTTATATTACAACCTCAAGTACTCATGACTTAAGAAGCAACATGTTTTGATAGATTTCCTTGATGGTCATTGGACCAAACAAACAAAAGTCAAACTAAATCCTGCAAAAAAATGAACTGAAGATAATAATGTGACACCACCTCCATCCAAAAACAAGAATACATGAAAAAAAGTACTTAAATTATTTACCTTTATATATGTGGCAGAGAACAACAATGGGGTTTTGAGGTGGTGTTAGCCAGTCTGTCAAAGTTCACTCTGTTTGATAGAAGTTTGAGTGTCCAGTTTAATAGAGAAATGTTCAAGTTACTTTTCAAATCCTTAGTAGGTCTTGTCATGTCATGTTTTAAAATTGTTTCACTGTGACACATTAATCAATATTTAAAGAAATCTGCTAACCCTAGTAATTACTATTAATTGTTTAAATTTAGACCCCATCATTGACGTGTAATGTACTTTATCTATTATAATTGTGGAAAAAAATTCAGTTCTGCTGAATTTAAAGACAACATCTTGATTTCTGTCCTCTCTAAGCGTTGCTCCTTTCAGTTTTAGTTTCAACCATATATTTCTGTCCAATTGTGGGTATATTATAGAGTTTTCTTTTATCTACATTTGTTTGGCCAGTATAAGCAGGCAGTTTCTTCATAATTGTATCTCATACGTAGCCTCCAGCTGTCTGTGGATGTTTGCTCGCCTTTTGTGCACAAACTCGCTAGAGAATTTGAAGTTTAATGGTCACATTTTTTCCCTCCTTAAAATAATTCTCAGATCTCCTCAAAACATGTGTGTGAAGTTTCTTGTTCTAAATCCACTCTGATCCTGTATTTGATCATGTCTATAAACCCCTCTACTTCAGCCCTGCTCAGAACAGACTGTTTCTGTGTCTGTACCTTTAAATGTAAATGAGCTGTGTCTGAACACACCCCACCCAACAGCTAGACAAACACCTAGCTGTGGGAGTGTCACCCACCTGGGGGATGGGTTACTGCCCTTTGTGATGGAGGGAAAATCTCCTTACCGCCTGTTTGAGCACAAATTTTCTGAAAATAGGTGCAGGAAAAAGACAGAGAGGATGGACTTTTCTCATAATTGGGGAGTTTGAAGACGGGCTAGAGACACAGTATTAGACAATTTTTGTAAAGTATTATTTTATAATATGTGACCCTCTAACAGCACTGCAGAAAATATGAAAGCTCACTGTGTTCTTTCACTTTTCTTGCTCTTCAGATTAAGCCAATTCAAAATGAATTCTCCTGCAGAGCCTCTCTGCAAAATGTTGGCAACTGTTTCATGTCCAATGTAACTAAAACAAGCCAACCATTTGAAAGTCATTGATGATGACTGGATGATGAGACTGTTACCAGCTACTAAAAAACTGTGTGCAAAAAAATAAGAAAACATATCTGAATCACAAAATTAAAAGGAGCATACCTAACCAAGGAGCCATTATACAACTACTGGGCTCCCGCTCAAGGATACGTAAAATGTCAGGATGAGAACATTTGTGCAGTTTGACAATTTGACATTTCCTCAATCACACAAATCAATTCACATAGGCGGAACGTTTAGTGCTATTTGATTTTTAATATGATACAGCAGTCATTTAGTGGAGTTATATGTAAAGAATTTAGTCCTGTTTTTGCTCTCATATATTTATTTATTTATTTACCCCTGCATGTCGGTCCGAGTCAAATGAAACCGTCTTTCTCTTTTTCTTTCACAGATAAAACCGACAGAAACAGAGTCGACACCAGCCGGCGACTCTGCAGATCTGTCCCACTGTGACCCAAATGAGTCTTCATGCCAAAGTCACACCAGCTCCTCGTCAAACCAGCACGAGGGGCGGCCGGGGTCATCGCAGACCCAGATCAGCACCGGAGCCACCAGCTGCACTTTGGATGACATTGATACTGACTCTTCTATTCCCTCTGTTTCCGAGCGAAATTATTCAAATGGAGGTCAAACGAGTTGTGTAAAGCCTCCTGTTTACCTGCCAGGAGACACGTACAGCATCGTGGGCTCGCTGAATCCCAACAACAGAGGGACATGTTCCAACGGGGTGAGTAGTGGTGGCTTGTTCCCGGCGGGGATGCAGCTACTGAACATGTGCAAACTCCAGGGGAAGGATCTGACCTCGCAGCCTTTGTCCTTAACTGGGGGGCTGTTTGGCAACAACACGGGCTGGGCATGCGGGGCGGAGAGCGCGAGAGGAGAGGCGGCCAACCCGCAGCCTCTCCGGATGGAAGACCTCCTGAACATCCGTCTGGACCAGGTCACCTTTGACCTGTCGCAGCCGCCATATGACTCACTGCAGACTTACGAGTTCGAGGGTCGTGACTCACGCGCTGAGTCACTGAGCTCGCTGGAGAGCGACGGGGAGAAGGACGAGGGGAAAGTGGTGGGAGGGATGGAGGAGTTAAACCAGAAGTTTCAGAGGCTGGTGGAGATTATTCGAGAGAGAGAGAGAGAGAAGGAGGGAGACGGGGGAGAGACAGGGGGAGGAGAGACTGCTGAGGCGCCTGACGATGAGACTCATAAACAAAAGGAGGACGATGAAAAACAACAACAGAGATGGGATTTCTAGTCTGCAATAAAGGGAAAAGTTAGAGAGAGGAGTGGGGCTGTTGACAGTGATGGATTTTCAAAACAGCAGGGTGGATAAACACACAGACTCTGACAGAAATCTTCTTGTTTGGCCCCCCCCCTGCAGGGGAAAAATCCAGGAGTTCGACAGCAGAGCGAAGATTTGTGTTGGCATCAGTGCACAGCGTATAGTTTTCACCTCCACAGTCTTTGTAGAAATGCATATGGATCTGTCACTTTTCACACTGCTCATGTAGCTGACATTAATAATGCACTGGAGCTTTCAAAGCTTAAAGTTATGAAAAATTAACTTTTTTTAAATATTGATTCCGAGCCCTGAAAGCTGCATTGTTAGAAAATGGGCCTCATTAAATATTGAGCAGAATTGTGATATTTAATATTGATAGTTTAATATGGACATGCTCTTTGGAAATCCCTGGAATTTGAATGAAGCTTCTGAATTGGGAGAGTTTTAAACAGTACAGCACTGTCGATGATCTACACTGCCACGTGTTCACAGAGTCTGTTTGTGAGTCCGAGTGTGTTTCATTTCTTTTCTGTAGCTCAGCAAGTCTAAATGTTCAACACTTCAATACTCTTAGATACCATGTGACACAATACAGTCTGTTATTTTAATGATCTATAGTACATTATAATACCAAAGCTTTTTTTTAAATCCATCTTTTTTAAAGGACAGGTACGCTGGAGAGGAATGAGTCCATCAATCCTCCTCCTGCACACTGTCTAAAGGCACAAAACATGGGCAACATGCATGTTTTTGTGCAATTAAGAACAAGAAATGATCCAATTTATCGGTTACCCAGGACTTGTGTTTTTGTTGCTGTTGTATCTGAACAGGTATCGTTTGATTTTTACGAGAGCCGAGTTGAAGTTTTAAACTCTGGTATCATGATGACTGAGTCTTCATCACATCAGCAGAGTCCACTCACTATTAGGGGGTGTCACGATTCTGATTCTTTACAGAAAATGAAGGGTGATTAAAATGTAGGGTCAGTGTTTAATTCATTTGGCACAAAACACAAAAGCTGCAGGCTGAAAGCTAATCTGAGTTTACTGTCGCTTTAGCCTGCAGGTGCACTTTCAGAGACACCCTGGTCACTGCCAGAGTCAGAGATGTATTGAAACAACAGAAACAAGTTCAGCACAACCCCGAAAATCCTCCTGTTCCCTGAAGGCAGCAGTATGGCAGCATTTTACCTTCACACTGTGAGATTTGAAAAACTAGTATTGTGCTCAGACCAAAACACAGGAAAAGTTTTGTCCAGGTGTGTTTGCAAACGGTTGAGGAAACTCACACAGCTCTGATTCCTCACTGCCTCCTTCTTTAAAGATCCTGTGTGGAGTTTTGAGCTGGTTATGAAACAAACTTTTAATGAGTTCATTAATTAATGAATGCCTCAATATGTGTTTACCAAAAAAATAACAACACCATCAGCATAAAGATTTCTATGTAGTTCTATAAAATGCCTGAGACTCGAGGGCTAGGTGTCAGAAGAGGCAACAAAAAGCCCGCTACAGAAAAAAATAGTTTTAACATTTTCTATTTCAACATTTTCCACAGCAGATTCTTTATGAGTGATAATAAAGCAGGATGAGGGTTTTTGTCTAGTTACTGTGCACCCATTGGCCTTGTTGAGGGCTACGCCCCTTCTAAAGAGGCTGTAGCCCTCAAAGCGGGTGGCCTGGGTTTAACTCTGTCCTGCATGTCACTCTCTACTCCTGATTCCCCCCCCCCCCCCCCCCCCCCCCCCCCCTCACCCAACAAAACCAAAAGTTCATCATAGGAACATGCGATGTCAGATACTTGAGGCTGAGAAGTGCTAAGTTTTGAGACCTGCTAGCTTGATAAGACTCAACTCACCTTTTCTGAGCCTTTATCAGATGGATACCATGTACTGGTATTCAGTTTCACCAAATCTATCAAGTCCTACATTGGCTGCTTTCAGTTTACTAAGGCTGTTTGAAAAGAGACTCTTGGCTGCAACCTAAAACATTTAATGGACCCAAAGAACGCTGAAATAACAACATGAAGCAGATTTGTAAAGAAGTTTATTTAAAAAAATGATTTGTCAGGTCTTTCTACAAGACAACCAACCTGTAAAGTGCTTTTTGTATTAATGCTGGGTTGTAGAAGGTAGATTGTTGAGTCTCAGGATCAGGAGATTTTCATGGCTGACTGACTTTTAAGACAGTTTCACAGGAATGTCTCGCCCAAGTTAACTCAAGCTAATACAGAGATCAAGCAATTATTTTATTTTCCTCCATTCTTCTTACATAATTGAGTTCTTTGCATTGACTGTATGAAATGAAGTTGGTGAAAATGGTTCTAGATGCATAAAAACATGTTTTCCTCAGTATAAAAAAAGAGGATATGGAAATGACTATTTCATTAAGATTCCTGTTAACGTGCAGCCATATCTACTGTGACTCCAACCTTGAACATTGTGGGATAGTTGTTTATTTTCCACAGCACAAAGAGCTGAATGTAAACAGGATGGAGGATGTGATGCAGATCATTCAAATTTCCAAAGAATGCTTCTAAAACCTGAGTTTAAAAAAAAATCAAATCCCACGTCTTAATCAGAAAATGCCTCATTTATAAGACCTCATTTAGATATCCAATTTTAATAAGCTGTTTTCATGGCCTGCAGGATCAAATCTTGAATGTTGTCATTTCCGGAATGATATTCAAAATTGTATTCAAACACATTTCTATGTATCAGTGCTGAGAGAAATATGCGTAAAGAGGATGTAATGGTGTGTGTGAAGAATCGTGACACCCCTACTCACTATGCAATGTGCACACAGTTAGAGATGATTAGACTGTCACTGTCAGAGAGTGTGTGTGCTGTTGTGAAAGTAAATAATGTCCATGTGTAGATAAACATCAACTCCTGCTGTAGCGGTCATTGCTCCACACAGTGGACTCTCCTGTGGGACGGGTCTATTTACTGGAATCCACACAGGAAATGAAGCATCTGATTTGCAGTTATTAAACTGTTGCCGACTTACAATGTTGCCCCTCATTTCACCCACACAAGACGATTATTTTTAATTCACTGTTGTGATTGCTCGTCTAGAATTATCTCCAAAGGCTTATTTATGTCCCGCGTTTAAAGAGACAGAATTAGGCAGCAGCCATTATGTGATGTAGAACGTGCAGCCATTGTTCTGGAGACGAGCCCTGAACACAGAGGAAGCTGCACAACAATGCTTTTTAAGATTGTGTTGTGTTATCCAGGCAGGCTGTCGTCTCACAATGACTCATTTCTGTGGCTATTTCAAAGCTCATTATTTTTGAGAAGGTATCAAGAGGAGTTATTAAACTAATGCCAGTAAATAATGTGATCAAATGTGTTTGACTTTCTGCACTTTCTTTCACCCTCCACACTGACAATTTATGTCTTAATCTAACGCCTCCTTAATGAGATTGTGATGCTTTCAAACTGAATTTGACAGAAAATCTTTTATAGAGTGGACTCCTCAGGCAACAGCATGAAATGCAGAGGAAGAGGAGGGGGGTATTTCATGAAGAGCCAGAAAATTAATAGTCATTTCCACGCTGCATGTACCACCACACTGTTTTATCTTAATGCATTCGACTGCTGCTGAAACAAATGAATAATTACAAGAAGACATCCTCACCTGCAGATCAGGAACAGAGTTACTTTAACAAAGAACTAAATATAGACACAAAGTGAAAGACGGAAGACCAAAATAGGAAACAGGAAATTAAAATATGTTTGAAATTCTCTTTCATTGAAAGGGCAGTTTGTCGCTAACACACTTTAAAGAGAGTAAAGCAGAGATGTGTGAAGTGGAGGACAGCAGAATCTGACCAGGAAGAAGAAGAAAGACTCTGTATGACGGTACAACGGTGCCACCTAAAGGTGGACATAAGCATTTCAGCTTTGCCTTCATCATCATCAGAGCAGCTGGACATTGATCTTAGACGTCAGACAAAAGATGGTTTGATTCGTTTATTTTTCAGATGAATTAATTTGGGCAGATGTTTAGGAACAGGTCCTTTTCTATGCTCTAAATATACAGTATTCAAAGTTTGACCCTCAGATCTCTGCGCAAACCTGATTGTGATGTGCAACAGTCAGCAAATTTACATGCACAGTCGAGTTACAGCTCGATTACGCCTTTTAATTGGACGACTGTCCTTGTCCCAGCATGCACCAGGAGATAATCATATCTATTGACAGAAGTATGTCTGACTCATGGACTGTGTATAACAGATCCGACTCTGATGGGGTTTGATGGTATTGATCTCAACCCGAATAATCTACAGCAGGTGTGTGAGTCCGACTTCAAATTCAATTGACATCCATTTCAGCCAGTCTTTTTTATTTTGAAAGATTTATTTTTGTGCCTTTAATGGAGAGATAGGACAGTGGATAGAGTCAGAAATCAGAGAGGGAGAGAGAGAATGGGGAATGACATGCAGGAAAGGAGCCACAGGCTGGATTTGAACCTGGTCCGCCCACTTTGAGGACTTTAGCCTCCATACATGGGGCACGCGCACTAACCACTGCGCCACCAGTGTCAGACTAACACAATAAATCAACATTTTCTAACCTCATGTAAACATACTGAGTGGTATTGGATGACTCTACCACTGAGTCTGGCGGCTGTTGCTCAGTGGTAGAGTGGGTGGTCTCTAAGCCTAAACCAGAAGGTCTGGGGTTCAATCCCTAGCTCCTGAAGTCCCATGTTGAAATGTCCTCGGTTAAGACACTGAAACCACAGATTGCTCCCCCTACTGTGTGGCGGTGTGTATGGGTGATAATGGAGTGCTTTAAGGACCATCCTCTGCCATCAGTGTGTGACCGTGGTGTGATCGTGGTGTGACCGAGTGAATATGACATGTAGGGTAAAAGGGGTTTCCTCTTTAATCTCTATCGATGTGTTGATAAGTTAAGTGAACATTTTTCATTTGGAAAATGAATCCCATTCTTTGAAACGCATCTTTTAATTCCGGGGAAAAAGCTGGGAAACTGCAGCTCCAGCTGACTTCAGGGGGTTTCCCACCCACTCCCTCCCACTCCAGTCTGGGAGAAGAAAGAGGAATCCAACAATCATTTCAGCAGCAGAGATCTAACATGAAACAGGAGACATCACCTCTGGGACTCTGTGTTTGATCTGATCTCTTCTAAATCAATCAGATTTGGGTAAAAAAAAATGCAGGTTAAATATAGAAAGCATCCAGTGTGCAGCCTGACATCTACATGAAGAACAGACAGAAGACAAAATAATGTATTCATCTCTTCAGGGCAAACTCTATTTTTCACTCACAGGCCTGAAATAAACACAAAAAGCACAAACAATATCTCAACTCGTGAATGGATGTATGCCAGATTCCTTTTTGAAGAGGACTCACGAGCTGTCAGATATTCTCTCGCAGAGATCTTTAATTATCATCAATTGATGCAGAAAATGTGTTTATGTGTAAAACCATCATTAATACCATTAGTAATTTACATGTGCTTGTTGTTTCGGGCTGAAAGGTGATGAAAGTTAAGAAATGTGCAGTAAAAAAAACTCTCCAAAATAATCAAATGTATCAAATCTTTTCAATGACAAACTAATTCTAAACTACAACTTTGATTTGTTTTACAGTGCAGCATTCTAGGAGCAGCTTGAAAACCTTTTGCAACATCTCGTTTCTCACATGGAAGTGTTTTTTTGTTTTGTTTTTAAAGATGTTTTCTTTTTAAATCTGTGTGAACCGCTCCTCGTCTGAGAACGACATGTTGTAAACGCCCTCGTTGGCAGCTCCGCTTTCCATCGTTTTCCCTCGGCTCTCTTCCTCTTCACTGTCCTCGTCCTCTGGGGTTTTCTGGTTCTTTTTGCTGGAATAAAAAGCAAACAAATAAGTCCTCTGCTGTAGCCTTTCAAGGTCAAGACAAACAAACAAACAAAAAGGACGTTTAACATTTCAAAAACACAAAAACAAAACAATTTAGATAAAAAAAACATTCATAAGAGTAAAAAAAGTGAAGCTTTTACAAAACACAACGACCTCACTAAATGCATCACAAAAAGAAATAATCACAAAAATCTGAATTTTCTATTTACATATAAACACAATGACATTTCCAAAACACAACATGACAAGACAACAAATACATTGAAGACATTTCACAAAATTAGTCTTTTTTTAAGCAAGAAGCCCAACACTAGGTGGCGCTTACCCATGAAAAATGCTTAATAGAAATGCAGAAGACGGGTTCATTTCCTTGTTCTGTGATTAAAATGTAAATTTGTTCTGTGAGATGTTTGTTTTCGTTTTTAAAAAAGATTTTTTGTTTTCTGAAATGTTGTGTGTCATGAAATATTTAGTACGTTTCTTTGTGTAAAGTATGATCATGTTCTTGTTTTGTGAGAGGTTTTTGCGTTGCCCTTAAATTCTGCTGTGTCTTGAACTTCAGGGCCACCGTAGAGATCGTTGCATCTTCAATCATCTGCTCACCGTTTCTTTTGGACCACAGAGGACCCAATGAAAACAATGATGCCAGCGACCACGGCGCCCATGACCACCCCGAACACAATGAGCCATGGGGGGGTGTCAGGAGTGAAGGGGGCTTCCAGGGTCCGGGGGATGCCATCAAACTCCAGGGTTTCATCTGTTAGCAGAAAGGCACTGTTGATGCGGTTCCTGTGCTTTCTGTTGGAAAAGTAAAGAAATGTTGATTAAATGTGACCTCTCCATACAAATAATGAACATTTTGAGCAAATTGTTTGAAGACTGATTTGATTTCAGGACAGCAGAACAACTGCTGCAACTTTTACTCCTCTAAGGAATCTGTAAGTGTTTGAAACCGAAGAGTTTGTTTCATAAGTCCTCAGTGATCAAAATGTTCTCAATGCTACAAATGTGGGCTAGCTGAAATTATTCAAGTCAGGAGAACTCAATGATTCATGATGACCTAAACAAAAAGCACAAATATGGCTTTTTAAGAATGTCCAGTCCTCTCCTTTTTCACATGATTAATTAATGGGACCCCAAAATGCCCCGCTGTGTTTCAACAACTACAGAGGAATAATGGCTCAGTCTAATCCTTTTAATGACGCTTAATGAGGGCCAGATATCAGATATCACGGTGTTGTCTAATCAAGTTTCATGCCCAAGTTTAGCTTCAGGCAGCAAGTTGGTTTGGGGAAATATGAAGCTGTTCTTTGATTAAGACAAGATACACACACCTCTATCCATCCATCTCACAACATATAAACCATTCAGGCTCTGGTCTTAGATTGCATAATTTAGGGGAATGGTTTCAATAGTTTGGGATTTTTCATTAGTCAGTTTGATATCTTTTTGTTTTCATTATCTTTTTATTTAACTTCATTTTTAATGCTGAGTTTTAGTTTTCTCTGTCTGTATTGTAAGTGGTTCAGAAAAAATATATCAAGAATCTTAAAAATACTCCTAACCCTATCAAATATTTGATAAGTTAGCTTTGACTTCAGCAGTCAGCAAGCTCATCCAAAATGGAAAGTGACGTGACTGAGACAAATGGATCTCAGTGTAAGTTCAAGCAGAAAGACTCCCACAGTCATTCATTATTCTTCATTCAACTTCATCACTCTCCCTCTCTCCCTCTGTCTCCTCTGTCTCCTCTGTCTCCTCTATTCCATCTCAACAGTGTTCAAAAAACCTTTCCATTCAAAACCATTAACATGTATCTGTATGATCATTTGAAGTTCTTTCCTACACCTGGTTAGTATGACCTGTACATATTGGCTAACTTTAGCATGTTCATATTTCCACATGGACGTACTCTCAGTGATGTCACCCACTGAATTTTGAAGCACAGGTTTCATGTCGACGCCACATTGGAAATGCGGTCTCAAGTTGAGGATTATTTTATTTATTTATTTTGGGGCTTTTTGTGCCTTTAATGTAGAGATAGGACAGTGGATAGAGTCAGAAATCAGGAGGAGAGAGAGAGTGGGGGATGACATGTGGGAAAGGAGCCACAGGCTGGATTTGAACCTGGGCCGCCCGCTTGGAGGACTATAGCCTCCATACATGGGACGCGCACACTAACCACTGCGCCACCAGCGCCCTTATTTTGGGGCTTTTTATGCTTTTATTTGAGAGATAGGACAGTGGATAGAGCCGGAAATCAAGGAGAGAGAGAGTGGGGGATGACATGCGGGTAAGGAGCAACAGGTCAGATTCAAACCCAGGCCTCCAACTTCTAGGACAAGTAGTTAGTAAAAACTAACCACTAGGCCACCAGTGCCCCTCATAGACCTTATTTTTCAAGGCGCTGCCACCACATGGGGGAGGAGAAACCCTGCCCACTCAGGGGGGGTGTTTGTAGGCGGTATAATCGCGGGGTATCATTACAAGAGCAAACTGAAAGAAAAGGAGACTAACCGAACCAACCGAAGACTTTGTTTGGTCTACAATACAGAAAAAAGAGCTGAATCATCTGTGGACTTCACATCAGAATGGAGATTAGTCCTACAAACGGCTGACCTCGGTCATAATGGTCCGCTGATGGACTTTTGTTGATCTGAGAGACTGGTAGTTCTAAAGAGACACATCTAGATCAAAAGTTTCAAATTACAGCTTGAAGAACAAAAAGGTGTTTAATGAAAGTTGAACGTTTGAATTGACATTTTACATCCATCACAACCTTCAAAGAACTAAATATCAAACAATGTGTGTGAACTGCTGAGATGGCATCACCACTTCCTGTTTCATCCAAACCAAACAGACGAAAACAAAGATTGCACTGCACTGCAATCTGACATAAATGAGATATGTGACCTCTTTCAGTTGTTGCAGAGAGAATAGAGTTATAAAGTGTCAGCGTATGAAGC
This sequence comes from Labrus mixtus, assembly GCF_963584025.1. NCBI lineage: Eukaryota > Metazoa > Chordata > Actinopteri > Labriformes > Labridae > Labrus > Labrus mixtus. Next base: position 6,239,159 of record NC_083614.1, read on the forward strand.
GATTACCTGACAGCCTCCTCCACACTTTTCTTATCTACCAGGTTGGACATGTTGAGCGGAGACGTCACCACAAACCAGAAGGACACTCTGGCAGTCTCTTCACACACGATGATGTTGGACACACTGGGGAAGTTCCACAGGACAATAAAGAGCTTGTTAGTCTCAACAACAGGTTCATTAAGTATGAGTCACTGGTTTTTATTGTGGTGAGAAGATATTATATAACAGTTTTATAGGCCATCATATTCTTTACCTTTGTTATTGTTTTAAACGTGTACAGAAAGTTTTCTTACTCAAACTGCTGGCTGAGTTGTCCCCTCATGGCGTACGCCATCGTTGATCGAAAAAGAAACATTTCCTTCTCATCCCACAGGTACTGAAACAACAACGACAACAGAAAGATCATGTGCTGCCTTAGAGACCTTTAAGGTTGACTGATCACCACATGGACTTTGCCCTCGTAGTAAAAAGTCACACAAACAGAATTATGTTTTTAAATTCATCATATTACTCTTTCTAAGGAAAGCTTTGGCTGCATAAATGATCTGCTGGTTATAAATTATATGTTACAGTGTTAGAAAGCACATAACATGGTAAGGCTTCAAACTGTTAGTCATGATGAGAAGCTTTGATCGTTTTGGAGCAGGCAGATTAATATTTAAAGAAACACGCACGGCCTGATCTCCCAGAGCTGTTTTGATGCTGATTCGGACTTTGTAGCCATCTGAAGCATCTGCAAAGAGAAAAAAAAAACAGATTCTGACGCACGGCTCAGTAACAGTTTCAGTTTCTCGGGCTGAATTCTTCAATATTGAAATCTTAAAAAGCAGAGTGTGAAATTCATCGAAACCTTTTGAAATTCTTTCCAATGAAATAAGCATTTCTCATTCTTTGTTAACAAATGTTTCATCACGATGAAATGTGAAGCACAGTCTACCACTTCATTGAAGTTTTTCACTTAAAAAACATGTTTAAAATCTTCCACTGTAGAAGTCATGACATGCAGAATAGTAGATCTTTAAGAGTCTGCCCACATGTCATTAAATGACTCTCAGCGTGTGTCTGCTGAAGTCTGCAAACTTGAAAACTTTATTGTCAGGTGTGTCGAAAACAGAGCGGGGAAAGGAGGTTGGTTTCCTGCTCTGTAACTTTATTTATTACTGCCGTGTGTTAAAGTTTAGAGGACACACATGTAGTTTCCATAGTAGGTGATTTTTTATTGGCAGTGTAAGCTTTCTTTTCTTAGTGTTAACTATAACGTTGATATCATCAGAGGCGCTGCTTGTCATCAGGCAAGGCAGGCAAGTGCTTGGGGCCCCAGACCAGTTAGGGGGGCCCCTGAGGGTTCACAAACTTTAAACCACAGCAGTGCTGACAGCACTCATTTTTGTTGCCCTGCTCAGCATGATTGCTGTGAAAACCAAAGTTTGTCAATGAAAGTCAACAAAGAAACATTAAGGAAAATGATCTGTCTATAGGAGAGGGAAAAAAAGTGCTCGCATGAATTGCTTGACATAATGGAGATGAGCGCTTGTTGGAGGGCCCCCCAATTAATTTTTGCAGAGGGCCCCAACAGACTCTAGCATCGCCCCTGGATATCATTCACTAAATCTCCCTCAGGGATGTGTATGAAGTGAGAGCATGAGGTCTACGTCTACAGGTTAAACGCCTCATGTGAGAGTTTCCTTTTCTAAAAAAAAAACATAATACACTACAGTAAATATTGACATTAAGTCAGCATTGATGAATTATAAAACTGAGAAACAATACATTTCATTCAACAACAGTGATGTGCTGAACAATGTTGTATTTATTTTAAGTTTGTTCTATACTTAGATTGAACTTTATAGAGACCATAACAGGATATGGGCAGAAATAAAGATATGTTTGAAATTCACATAAGTTTCCTCGTGGGCTCTATAGAAATTATCCCGCGAGCACAAAGTGTGTTGAGATATTTTGTTGGGCTCAAGAGAAAAGTTGTGTGCTCTGGAAGTTTCTCGCGATCACTGGAAAGTGTTAAAGTGCAGAAAGTTTCTGCCATTCTGTCTGAAAGGAAAAGCTTTAAAGTGTTCTGACATCTCTGTAGGCCAGACAGTTTCTGTTGAAGAGTAATGCATTCACATGAGAAAATAAGATCTGCTCTGTTTTTTTAATAAACACGATAATTATCTCAGGAATACATTTTTAAATCCTGGGATACCTGTTCCTCAAATTCCCAACAGAAGCTCTCATTTAGATCATTTAAAGTATGAACATTCTGACTTTTGAGTTTAATTCAGTTTTATTTGGTTTGGTTTAAAACATGGGGACATATTAGTGTCTTTGGAATCAGAATCAGATTTATTGGCCATGTATGCTTACACACACAGGGAATTTGTCTTCAGTAACTGTGCTCTCAATGTACAAAGTTAAACATTAAACATAATATAAGCAAAAAAAAACACTAATACAAGGCTAAATAAGACAATAGTGCAGTGGTGAGTAGTGCAAAAAAAATGCTGAGATGAACATGATAATAAAAATATAGTTATGTAACAGATTGTTAATATATATGAGGTAGAGTTGTTACAGTGTTTACATACGCAGTGTGCTTTAGGTCACATATTGTTGTTGATTTTCTGCAGGCATCTTAGATCTTTGGAGTTTAGAAGCAAACCCCCCTCTGATCTGTCAGGAGGATCAGCTGTATCGATAAGACATGCTTCACTGACATAACATGATGCATCTGAAATACATTCAGGCAGGCTACATGTGGACTCAAGAGACAATCAGATAATTACTGAAAACACTGGATCCCCACGGTGTGCAGCCGAGGCGCCAACGATGTGCCGAGAAATGCAAACATCTCATAATTCTGAGATAATTATCTCATTAATTCAGAAACATACATTTTTATTTATGATGCACTTTACATTTAAAGCAAATCTAAAAGTGCTACAGAACAGATTTTTACTTTCTCATTTGAATTCAATACGCTTCCATGAGCTTCACATGTGCACGCAATACTTTCTTATGCACACAAAATGTTTTCCTCTTAGTGCAGGAAACCTTCTTGTGAGCACACAAAGCTTCATCATGAACATAGAAACCTCATGGTGAACACAAGACATTTTCTTAGGAGTACAGGATAGTTTTTTCATTACCTGTCCCTCCAGGGATACCGTAGAACTGTCGGGTTTAAAAGTATTTCCCCCTGAATACTCTCATGTAGGCTTATGTCTCTTGCTCTTTTTCAATACACAGAGGAATATGAAAAATCAGTCTTCTAAAACCTGAAGAGTTATTACCATGACACATAAGAATCAATTCTCTTAACAGTCTGACAGAGATTTGATATCAAGTGAAAAATGTAGGAGAAGACCATTTTGGTAAAGGAGATGAAGACTGTACTTCCAGAGACACTATCCGTCTGACAGCAAATTAAAACATTTTAACAAGTAACCCTCATTCTGTTCTATTAACATGTGAAATATGAGTGTGGGACACAACATGAATATTCCCCCTTTATTCTGGCCTGTAGTCATTGTACTCGCCTCTTGTTGTTTTGTGGTGTATTGTCTGTTGTCTTGCAATAAATAAATAAAATAGAAATAAAAAGTTTAAATCAAACTGTATTTTTACACAAATACACACAAAGTTGAACATAAATGAACACAACACTTCATTTTGTCTTGTAAATTAAAGGTTTTAGGTAATATTCAGTATATTTTGAGTAAACTGCTGTGTTTTTCTGCTGGTATGAGTTTAACAATGTGTCGAGAAAAGACCCAAAGCCTTTCAGAAAAACGGTAATATAAAATTAATTTATAACCTCATATAACGCTTAAAGAGCATGTGTTTAAGAATGTGTTGATGTCAAATGGAGGTCATAGTTAAGTCAAACATTTGAGTTATGTGTGTAATCGACTTTGCTTCAGATTAATCTGCATTCCACACGTAAGAGGAAACAAAGAAACACGAGCAGGCTGAAGGCCTTACAGTAACCACTCTGTGTGTTCACAGTGTCTGAGCAGAAGGCCAACGGAGAAAGAACAAAGAATAATTAACAAAACTTTTTAAAAAATGCTAATTCTGGTCACTCACCTGGTTTACAGAGCTGCCCTGCCGCAGCAGAGGTCAAACAGAGCAGGATTAAAATCTTCTCCAACATCTTCCCAGAGAACGAGAAACAAAAGTTCTTCAAAAGTTGAAGAAGCTCAGAGAGTGAAAATCTCAGCGTTCAGCAGAGAAAAGTCATTGGATAGAGTTTAATATTTAAGCCTGGACACACCTGATCTAACCTCCCCTCTTTATAAAAATGGTGCGCAGCTCGCCCTCACTGTAAAACATGCAGACTGGTAAGAGGCTGCGGCAGGGAAAGTGTTTGTTCAAGCTTCATAGATAGACCTGCTAATGTGAGAGAGGCAGACTGCTGTGCTTTGTTTACTCTGCACAGAACAGATTGTGAGTGAGTCAGGGTGGACAGGCACCTAAAATACAAGTAGTAATATTAAGCACAGAAAAAAAACAGAAACACACAAATTGTTTCAAATGAAACTGGCTGGAAAAGGACAAATCTGACTGTATCTGCTCATTAATACTCAAGTAGTTTGAAGTCTTTGCAGGCAGATATGCACTGAATTCCGAACATAACGACCCGACACGAGTACATGTCAACCTAAGCAGTTATTTTACTCCTTTAATCTGAGTTTTCATGACAGGATGTACTGTGCTCACTCCCGACCTCTCCTACTTTTACAATGTGCAGTAAACAATAAAAACAAGAGCGAACCAAACCTTCTTTAGCATTAAAGGAAATGTTGAAAATATAATAAATATTAAAGTTTGTCCTGGCTGAGTTTTATATTTACATTTAATCATCTGTTCTTCCTGATTGTTAAACTGGAAGTTTGGTTAAATGTTCAACCATGAATGAGAAACTGAGTTGACCCGCAGGTGACCTCAAGGCAAAAATCTGACCTCAAGTTTGTTTGTTTCTGAGTCTCTCTCTTACTGGGGTGTCCTCGGGTTGTCTGAAGGGCAGGGTCGAAAGACATAAAAATGGCACCTGAAGGGTACCTGAAGCATTAATGATGTTTTATCAAGTAGGAGGGCATTTAATGATGTTTTATCCATTGGAGGGGCGACTCAGAGGGCCTTTTATCATGTTTTTTTTTTTATTACAGGGGAATCAATGAGTGCCCTTTTGCTTCATTTTTGGGCATATGGGGCACCATGAGGGGCATCAACCCCCCCGAGTACCCCACTTCTCACTTTTGATAACACAATTTAGCTATCATGTCAAATTCAAATAAATCCACTAGGCCTACAATAAAAACTTGTTTGCTCTTATTATAAGTGTTTTAACTGACAACACCCATTCTGAATAATCATGAAAATATTTCTTGTTAAAGTACAATTTGGGATAACCCGATAAACCCCTCCCCTTAAAGAACTGCTTGAGCCTTACTTTGTGTTTATCTAAAGTAAACTTACTTTTTTTAAAACGTTATTGTTTTCTGTTCTTACCTTCCTCCTATAAATGTTGGTATGTGATTAAAATTGATTGTTAATACTCACAGGATAAACTGTTCATTTCAGATGTTTTCTGCTTTGAATTGCTTCCAGATGAGCGACTGCAAAAAACACACATTTACATAAACGTGTTTGGCTGCATTAACACAGACTGCAGTTATTTTCCTGAACAGATGAGGGCAGCAGAGGCCTTACAGTGGCATCAGGACTCAGGAAAGCAAGAATGAAGTTTTTGTTTTTAAGGTCAGTCATGATTTTAAAAAAATTAAAAAAGCATTCATTGTTTTTACATTGCCCTAAATAAACAAACAGGTCTGTCTCAGAGCATCATTGATGCTACTTTGGAAACTCATTCAGATATATTTTATTAGTTAAAGCAGTGAAGTAATATTATAATGTATACACGTATATGTAGTCCTATACAAATCCTGGAAGACTATTTTTAAACACTGTTGAATCAGTAGAAACAATCTAAAGATTTAATACAGGATAATAATTCATCAGACATTTTACACTTTTGATACTCGCAAATAATACTCTACTGTTACTCAAGTGAGGCTGTGAATGACTTTTTCTCATAGTGGAGTATTTCAATCTTAATGTTTGAGTACTTTTACTTAAGTTAAAGATCTGAATGCTTCTTTCACTGATTGTTGGAAGCGGAAAAAGTAAAGCTCATGAGAATATTTCTTGTGTGCACACAAAAGTTAGGCTATATGTGTTCACAGTGAAGTAATGCTCATGAGGAAGCTTCGTGCGCTCACATGAAGGTTTCTTATCCTCAGACGACAGCGTTTAGTGCACATGTGAAACCAGAGCGTATTGCCCAGTGGTTTGGGCGCCCCCCCATGTACAGAGATTGAGGCTATAGTCCTCCTAACGGTCAGCCCGGGTTCAAATCCAACCTCTGGCTCCTTTCCCTCATGTCATTTCCCACTCTCTCTCTTTCCCGGATTTCCAACTCCATCCACCGTCCTATCTCTAAAATATAAGCACAAAACCCCCTAAATAAAAAGTAGTAGCACATTAGGGTTAAATATCCTAAAATACTCCTGAACAAATATCCATGCAGTTGAAATCTCACTTAAATAGCTTAATAGAACTATTAGCAGCAGAATGTATTTATAGAATCTAGTAAAAATGACTTGATCTGCTCTAATGTTTGACTTATTTGTCGTTTATTTTGTTCAATCTGCATGATTTAATCCAGTGTCCACTAGATCTTTCAGTCATGTCTTCATTTTGGTTTGGGAAGACAAAGCAGCTCCTTATTTCTCAGACAAAGCCTCCCTCTTCTTCCTGTGCTCTACCGCCCCCTGCAGGGTGCGGCCGGCTCTGCTACAATCACACATAAAGGGGGCAGTAGGAGTGGAGGATCCTGAGGCGAGCAGTCCTCACACGGAGCCCTCGTACCGGAGGTGGAGGTGATACCGCCCTCCTGCTGCCAAAAACCTCCGCCTTCCGACTTGAAACCGGAGCCCCGGCGTGCGGAGGGGATGCATCGATCTGTGTCCTGTTAAAGAGCCGCGGTCCTCCTGGCAGGCTCAGACCCGGGCAATGGAGCAGGAATCCGGTGTGTCGTCTGCAGGGAGTTTCATCTCCCTGAACGAGCAGGAGCAGAGGTATTACTCAGGTCTGCACGCCCTGTGCCAAGCTGACACCTCAGGAACACTGTCATCCAGTAAAGTGGCCGAGCTGCTGAAGGCGTCTCAGCTGCCTGCTGAAGCCCTGCATAAAGTGAGTGTGTGTGACTGCACCGCACATCTGCGCCTGCTTGGTCATCACATGTTATCAGGAGTGTGTGTGTGTGTGTGTGTGTGTGTGTGTGTGTGTGTGTGTGTGTGTGTGTGTGTGTGTGTGTGTGTGTGTGTGTGTGTGTGTGTGTGTGTGTGTGTGTGTGTGTGTGTGTGTGTGTGTGTGTGTGTGTGTGTGAGATGTGCTGAGATCTGCAGCTGCTGATCACCAGACCTCAGTGATCTGCAGGAGGGGTCCACATGATCAGGTGGTGCTCTACAGTGTGTGTTAGTGAGCTATGATGTTTAATCTGGTGTGTGTGTGTGTGTGTGTGTGTGTGTGTGTGTGTGTGTGTGTGTGTGTGTGTGTGTGTGTGTTGTACACACCTTCCTTTTACCCCTCTGTTCATCCACTTACTGTACTGCAGCTGTAAATATGTGGTGTTGTCTCCTCACTTCCGTTTAGCTCAGTCATTTGGTCTTTTTGGTCCAGAAGAAGAAGACAGAGAATATACAATAAACAGTCGGGCTCATGATGAAGGTTTAAGTTTACAGTCTCCAAAGAGGAAGAATAATGTCAGGAATAGATTTGTTGACTTACAAATCACAAGTCATTCATTGCTTATTCAAACACTTTTTTTTTTACTATTTTTGACAAAAGACTTTCTGGTCTTCTTTCTGTTTTGTTTACACTTACCCAAATAAGGAACAATTGTTTGTTTTTTTTAAAGCTGCTTTGTGTCTATCTTTTCCCCGAATAATCTGATCCTGCTTTCTTTAACCTTAAAATGTCACTTGTCAATCTTCGCTGTGGAAAAATATGAAGGTGTTTTCTGCTTCATGCTTCATGTTTGTCATTTTATCTGACACCTACCCCCCCTGGCAGTCGTTTCAGGCATGAAAAATAATGAAATATGAATCTCCAGCCTCTTTTCTGATGGTCTTGTTTGCTTTTTTTGTTGTTTGCTCATAAAGAGGCATCAGTGTTGATTTCAGACGGTTTTATAACCTGTTATAACTCCTTGCAGGAGCTTTAAATTGTATGTAAAAAAAAAACCACATAGCAGATAGTTGTATTTTGTTAATGTTAAGTCTGAGAGACATCCAGCCATATCAGCCCATCAAAAAAACAAACAAAACAAAAACCTCTAACATCTAACTTTGTAGAATTAATCAGGTTTCTATTTAATTGTTTAAAGAAGTTGTTGTTGGTGACATTTAGATTTCCATCAGTGAGTGACGTCTGCAAGCTTGAGTCACCTCAGAAAACACAGAAGTGACACGAGGTAACTCATGAAGGAAGAAATAAAACATGACACGTTAAAATTCACAGGCAGTAAAATGGACCTTTGCTCAGATCAGTCCTGACCTCACCCCTATTTCAGGTTGTTTGAGACTTTAGTAAGATATGTCTTTATATAGGATATAATGAGCACATTTTGAAATGCTTGAAGTCTTCAATTATGCTACCTGAACACCATCCATGTATCATTATACTTTCATAGAGTCAACTGTCTGAGTCAGGTCTGATAATACAGAGTCAAGGAGTCTAACTCCAACCTGGACAAAAAAGTATTCAAGTTGAATTTTTTCTCATTTAATTTTTTTTTTAAATCGCATATATTTTTGAATGACTGTTATTTTCCATATAATTAACTTCCAAGCGTTAACTCCATACTTACTTAGAAGGAAAATAAATAAGCAGTTGTGGTGCTAAACTGTTGGCATTGCTTCTAGAAGTAAGTCAGGTTTGTCCAGTTTTGCAGTCCCATCATCACAGAGATAAAAAACATATTTTTCCTGCTCAGATGAGCACAGCAGGTTGTCGGCGCTCGCAGTCCCCACGGGGTCAGCTCCCGGCGATCGCAGTCTATTGTGTGTCTACTGTGTGGATGTCAGGAAGTTTGGCATAGAGCTGTGCTTCCTTCCTGTCCAATCCTGGATCCCCGCCATCACACAGGGTGATTGACACACAGCTTTTCTGAGCGATGTTTAGCTCTGCTGCAGGATGTCTGCAGGATCACTCTCTGCCTCGCTCCTGACTTTAGGGTCATTGTGTCAGTGTGTGTCACTGAATCATAAATGTTGTGTTTCCTCCGGCAGATATGATGACATAGAAGTTATGATCTGACTTGGTTTTCCTGTAAATACTCTTTTACTCTTTTGCTTTTTGTCAAAACAAGGGGACTTTTCCATCAGGCTCTGTGCGTACAGGTGTGTTTTGTTGAGTCATGATTCATCAGATTTACAGAGGAAGGATTTTTATGTGTAACCTGTGTTTACAGCTGATAAGTAGTAAAAACATGACACCTCTTTCTGCTGGAATGAAAGTTCTGTTTGTGAGTCCTTCGGAGAAAGATTCAGCCTCCACACTGTCTTATAAAATCAGTTGTTATTCTGATTGCATGGACCCAGAGCAGAGCAAATGTCCCAAATGAGTCCTGAATAAGATAAGAGCAGAAGGGTTGTCACGATACCAGAATTTGAAACTACTAATAAAAATCAAACAATATCAATACATATAGCAACACAAATTGTTGTTTGTATGTAATTTTCAATTGGCTAAATTTGATTTGTGATAGTAAATATTCTTACTTTGTTATTTTTACTGTATTTTATTTTAACTTTGTTTAATCTCTTAAGGTGAGGTTTTGAGATAAGCCTGCACATGTGTTTTATTTTTTATTTGTTTTATTTTTCATTTGACTCCTTTCAAAAAATGAACTAAACTAAACTTTACTAAACTAAACTAAACTTTACTAAACTAAGCTAAACTAAATAGAAGTCCTTAGCAAACAATATGGGATAATGTCTCATTTTGAATAACCAAAACCAAATAGAAGGGAAACTCCGGCCTGCTGTCTAAATTGCACAGACATGTTGGCAACATTTTGGTGCTGAAATGTTGCCAATGTAAATTTGTGAACTTTAGACAGTGTTCTCTCTCTCGTTCACTTGCAGCTTCTTTTGGTTAAAAATGTGAAGAGATTACTATCAATCATTCAAATGACAGAGATTGTATCTTCTTTGAACATGTGGTTTTGAAAAGTATCAAAGTAAAACTTGTTGTCAAACCTAAGTACAAAGTGAAAGGTTCATTTGGAACTTACTTGCCTGCTATTTAAAAATAGTCTTTTAATTGCATTGATGACTCTTTAACGTCTCTGCTGGAGTCATCAGGCTGAAGGTGAGCTCTGTGGAGTGAGCTGAGTTTATAGCAACAGGTTCAGTTACATGTGAGGATTGTTGACAGACGGTGCTTGCTGTCGAACCTGTCTGCTGGAATCAGGTGTGGCTTTTTGTTAAAGGAAAAACTGCTGGTGTTGTCTCATCATACCGACATTCACTGTGGTTTAAAAACAACATTGTTTCAGCCATGGTATTTGGTCAGTCGGGCCATTTGTCGGATTGAGACTTGCGCTGTGTGGCTGTCTTCACACTAGACGATCTAAGGCCCGATTTGCCCCCCCAAACAATCAAGGGAGCGCAGCCGGATGCGAGGCTTGTCTCAACCGATTATTTGTCCAAATAATCCTCAAGTGTGTGGTGTCAATACAATTATTTTACTGCTCCTCATCCAATCAGATCCTTCCCTGTTTGATATTTACGATTCCAGATCTGTCTCCAAAACATGCCAGTGAACATAAACACAACTGTGCCCCGAGCCAAGAGGATTAATGAAAAAGAAGACCAGCTTGTGGAGTTATGGCAACAGCAAAACTTCCTTCTTTAATGTCTCATGCAAGACGTACCACATGGCCAGCTGACGACATTGTTCATCAAGCCCTAATTTTTTACACATTTCAGTGTTTGCTTGTAGTAGTTTGAGTTCATTCATGAAAATTAAGAACGGTGGTCGTCATAAATCAACATTTGTGAATGAGTTATTTGTTGATAATAAACAGGGTACTGTACATCAGCTAGTTCCTGTTTAGCCATTAAGGAAACAACAGGGTAAGGGGAGGGGGCAGGTGGTGTCACCAATGGGGAATCCTCTGCAGACCAGACAGTCTCAGTTCAGATCGTCTTTATTTGAATCTACACTGCCTACAAAGTCTGGCCCCTTCATAGGCTGCATCCTTGGAATAAAGCAGCCTACAAAATGAGACACACCTTGTGTTAAGTGCTAGTTAGGAAATGCTAGTTTGCTAAAATCCAATCTACCTTCTTGGCATCAAAAAAGCAATTCTATGCTCTTTTTTTATTTTTCTTCTTTCTTAAATATCAGAAAACATTTTCATACAGTAACAGTTTATATGCTTGACAGAACGACCTGCTGTAAATTCAAAAAGGAACTCATTATTTACCTGTGTGTTTGAGATCATCTACATGACTAATATGCTAAATGTGTTTGCTCATTCACATTGTCAACTGGGCGTATGACTTCTTAATACCAGTAAAGACACACCAGTGATGACATGCACGCTGAAATGTTTTTGGCACTTGTCCATCCTCTTTGAATAACTTCCCCCCCCCTCAGCCTCTGACCAACCACCCTGTTTCCTTAAGGCCTTCATGAATTAATCTCATCATTAATCTGTCTCTGCTGACCTCAGGCGCTCCCACTGTTCACTCAGTTGTTTTGGATCTCCCTGAGGAAATCTGTTGAATGAGTACAATGCAGGCCAAGCAGAAATAATGTCTCATAAGGCGACATGACATACATGCTCTCCACCCGCCTCTCGACCTCATTAGACAACGAGTATTAACAGAACTCCTGTCCGTCATATTTCATTTCAGAAAATGTTCTCATGCTCCTCTGGGAGTGAAAAAAAACAATGTGAAGTTTTTGGATTGATTATGTTTGCAGAAACCAAAATGTGGCTTTAAGCGCTGTTAATCCAGTGTTTCCTCCGAGGGAAGCTAAGCTTTCTCTTTTGGATGGATTGTCTTCCCATTGTGAAACTAGAACACTCAACTGAGTCTGTTTGTGTTGTTGAAATAATCAGTCTGTAGCAGTGTGTAAAAAAAAAAAAAAAAAAAAAAAAAAAGTCTCTGTCTTGCACATATGTTTAGGACGGAGGATTAGGGCCACGTTAAAGAAAAAAAAATACTTCAAAAAAATGAATAAAGTCATACATTTACCAGTTCAAAGTCGTAAATTTATGAGAATAATCTCGTAAATTAACGAGCCTGGCCAAAATGATGAAAGGAGAACTCTTAAAGTCTTCCCTCTGCAGACACAACTTCCTGTCAGTGTGGTTCTTTCTTCGGAAAAGCCCCAGTTTCTTGCAGTATCTTTTTGAGGTCCTGATATTTTTAGACAATGTCATGATGATGATGTTTCATATCTGCATAAGTAAAGCCCCAACACAACTATCGGATATTTTGTCTGTTATCGGTCTGCCTTGTTAAAGTGTCTCATGTGCAGAGACAGTTTGTGTCCTGTTCATCATTTTACAAGTTCTTGCAAGTTGAGATAAAAAAAAATTCTCTTGAACTAACTGTTTTTTTTACCGACTACACAAGGAAGTAGCCTTTCCTTATTTGTGAAACCTTTACTAAAGTATAACAAGATGCTCCATGTTTGTCATTTGAGAACAGGATGCTGCTGCTCTTCTGATATAGACTAAAATAACAACTTTATTCTTTTATTCTTTAAAGGCTTTAAGGGTTCTCCTTTCATCATTTTCATGCAGGCTGGTCTCGAACTCGTTAATTTACGAGATAATCCTCCGTCGTATGATGGTAATTGAACACAGTCGTGCCTACAAAATTGTCATCGTTACATTTTGGGAAGAATTCAGATGTAATTGAAATGAATGAAAACCAAAGTTCAATGTCAAAAAATTAGATTACAAACATTGACCATGAAGTGACAAATGGCCTGAAACAAACCAGTTAACTTACAAGTTTCTATAGGCCACCGTCCTGCAGCCCACTCAGGGTTTGAGGACACGCTCTGTGTGGCAATTGTGGTGAAATTTTGAAAATTCCACTTACCTTTTCCGTACCAAAGAAATTGTAAAAGAAGAAGCTAGAGCTCATTTATAGATCTTTGTTATTGCATCATTATTGACAAAATAAAAGATCTTAGTGATCTTTAGTTGCTGGTATAGCTTAATTTTGTTGCCTTTAGAAAACACCGATCTAATAAGCAGTTTTATCCTCTTTTCTGTTTCTATGCCTAGCTAAGGGATACATGTATGCTATATGAATAATGATATACAAGCTTATTCACACGGCACATTTTTCATAATGTTATCAACTACAGGGTGTAAAAGTGTTTTGGGGGCTTTTAGCTTAATACTTGTGAAGTTTCTACCATGAGACAGGGCCAGGCTAAATCTCCTTCTGTTTCTCCATGTTGCTAAGGTAAGCTAACTGCTATTAGCGGCTAAACATTAGCTTTACTTCCACAAATATATCCCTTTTGTGTTTCATTAGTTACTGTAGTTGGATTGCTCATCTTACTTATTATATTACTTATTTACTTACTTACTTGTATTACACTTGTATTCTTTACTTTTAGACAGTCAGACTAGCTCCCCCATGTTTCCCTGTCTTTGCACTTAGGTAAGCTAACCAGATTACGACGCTAATACTGTTATCATACCATCCCTTTGATGGTAGATTTTGAGTGCGTTATAGCCAAGCCATACTAAAAAGGTACAAAAGGATCAAAAAGGTAGGCTATCTATCTGTCTGTCTATCTATCTATCTATCTGTCTGTCTGTCTGTCTGTCTATCTATCTGTCTATCTATCTATCTATCTATCTATCTCTAGTTTGTTGGTCTGAATATTATATAATTTTATTTTGTTGTTTGGTTTGGTATTGCAGCAAAGGTTTTTGCTTTATTGGTTTTTTTTTTTGTAGGCCACGCTGACCAGGTATTTTCCCCTGTACCCAGCCTTCTTATTAAGCTAACAAGCAGTCTGTGATTGACTTACCTTATCCATATAATGATCATTTTTTTAATTAATATCTTTGTGTGTCTATATAAAGCCAGGTTAAAAATGGTTGTAACTTTTGCACCGCTTTTAGCTGAAGGCTGCTGTTTTTTTTACCTTCAGACAGATCCAGGCGAGCCATTTCTCAGTGTTTTCTCAAATTTCCTAATGTGTGTTTTTATATTTATTGATAATATGCTTAAATACGTATTATTTTTGTATTACCAGCACAGCTTCTCAGTGGTTTATTGGGCCACATGGTTTGATAACCTACCCCTAACACAACCCCTCACAAATGAGCCCGTCATGAAAACATTTCTAAACACAGCTATGTCTTACTTGTTTAGAACCTTGTTTTGTTTGCGTTTTCTTTCAAAGAAAATGTATTCTTGTAACATTTTTTATAGATTTTTCTATCAATTTCCCTTCTAAATCCTACTCTTCTCTCATCCCCCAAAGCACTCATTGTACTTGTAATCAGAACAGTGCTGAATAAACAGATGCCTCTGTGCTGCTTATCCCATACATACTGTTTCTTCTAGTTTTATCTTGTTAGAGGAGCCTGAAATTCTGTGCTACACATTATCTAGATCAAAGTGTAAGATTATCACATGCCCCTGGCTGTATATTCCTGGAGAGACCAAAACACTGAAGGCTGCGTGAAAAAGGAGATTATCAGCGTAATACACTGTATCATTTTTTTAATACAGACCCTTGAAAAGTAATTCTAAATTCTCTGTGTTTTCCAGGTGACCGAGGTGTGTGGAGCAAAGCGTCTGGGATACTTTGGTACTCCTCAGTTCTACGTGGCACTGAAGCTGCTGGCGGCCGCTCAGTCTGGCTTGCCCGTCCACCTGGAGAGCATAACGGCCAGTAAGTCTGCTGCTCAGAGAGAAGGCGTCTTACGAGAGCAAAAAGGGATCAGAGGATTATTTTAGCATGGCAGGATTTGGTCTAATCTGGATGAAAGGGGAGTCGCGTGGAAAGGACTAAGTGGGTTTGCCCATTTTACAAATACACACAATCACAACCTAAACAAAAGAAGGATAAACAGTTTTATGCAAAGCACATGACGGATAATTGGAATTGAGTGTGTTCAGAGTTTCAAATTCTCTGCGGTGTGTTTCTGGAGTAGTTTACCTCGACTGACCAACAAACATAAAGACACTGATCCTGTTTAATTCCTTCAGTCTAATTCTAGAGGTACCAAAGGTCAACAAACAAGAAGCTACCGAACGGGCAAGAGGGAAAAAAAAGATCTATTTTTACCATAATGATTTAGTTTTGACTTACTCTTCAGGAATGATATAGAATAATAATATTGAAGTTAATAATACTAATGAAAGGTTGTTAAAGAGACTCAAAAGGAATCTCTCCCTTTAGATCTACCTCTGCCTAGATTTGCTGGGCTGAAGAATGAACCAGAGATGAGATACTCAGCCATCCCTCAGAGCATAGACGGTCAGGGGGCTCCGTGTGGAACAGCACCTGGTTCAGTCTCCTGGACTCCAGCAGACCGAAGCGCCTTCAGGCACCAGGAGGCCAGCGTTGAGAAGAAGGTAATGTCTAGAAAAGGTTTCTGATGTGTCGGTTTCAAAACTGAGCATTCTTCTGGTCCCCTCAACATCCGTCCCTCATCTTTGTTTGTAAATGTTTTTGATTCAATTTGTCCTACTATTTTAAATATGATCAATCTTTCCCTTGATCTGGCTCTCTACCATTTTAAACATGCAATAGCCCTTGCTGAAGAAACCTAACTTAGACCCCACAAACTCCCCATGATCTATAGGCCTATTTCCAAGCTGCCTTTAGTATCCAAACTATTGGAAAAAGTGGTAGCCACCCAAGTGATGGATGTGTTGGAGACACATAACCTGCACGACCCTTCAATCTGGTTTCTGTAGACTGCACTCGACTGAAACCGCTCTATTCAAATTCTCAAATGACATCATGATGGCTGCAGATGCTCAACCTGAGCTCTGCATTTGATACTGTTGACCATCATATTCTTTTAAATATACTTAACCAGCTGGTGGGCATCTCTGGTAGTGCTTTGGATTGTTTTGCGTCCTATCTCACATACAGAAGTTTTTCAGTCTCTGTGGGAGAATTAATGTCTGACACATTGCACCTATGTCATGTGGTGTACCACAGGGTTCTGTTCTGGGTCTCATGCTGTTTCTTTTATATATGCTGCATCTTAGCCAAACTATCAGGAGTTTTAGTGGTATTTATTATTATTTAATGCTGGTGATATACAGTTGTCTTGCTCTTTTAAACCAAATGATTTTAACCGATCGTACATTTTAAATGAGTGTCTGGATGCCAACAAGGCCTGGGTGACGAATGTATACCTTCAGTTAATGCTAATAAGACTAAAGCTCTTATTATTGCACAAGATATCACGCATCCAATCAATCTTATCCTCTATGCATTGGCCCAACATTAAGTTTTACATCCATTGTAAAATCCTTGTGATAACTTTTAGAACACTACATGGTCTAACACCTCAGTACATTGCCAAGCTCCTCCTCCCTTAAACTCCCTATGGTCCTCTCATGTCTTCTGACCAAAATCTATTGGCTGTTCCCCATACTCGTTTTTAAACAAGTAGTGACCGCTTTTTCCGAGCCGTTGCTCCCAGTCTATGGAATGCTCTCCCTTGTCTCTGCGTTCCTTAGATTCCTGTAATACCTTCATGACGCAGCTGAAAATGTTTTATTCAGAAAAGCATTTGGTTAACCTATTTGTATTTCTGAACCAGTCTAGTTACTGCATCAATTGTCTTATTTATTCTGCTTTTATTTCTCAGTAACATTTGCTTTTTATGCCTCACTGTACTCAGCTGTTCTATTGTTGTTATGATTTCTTTCTGTCTCCGCTGCACTTTTCATTGTTCTCAACCTACTACTTACTACGGTCAGCTCAAAAAGTTATAAGTTCAGTTCAGAGTGAAGAAAGCATCACTTTTGAGATGTCATACATCTACCTTGAGTGTGAACAAACTGTTTATAAGTTGTTGACCCAGCTTCAGGGCTGAAACATTTTACAATACTGTTTTGAAGCTGAGAGTTAAGGAATTGTGGCACTGCCATCTTGGATTTCTGGAGCCAGAAGTAACCATATCTGATCTAGAGTTGTGTTTACACTTTTGTTGGAGGCTAGATGTGTGTGTTTTTATTTTATCATTCCAAGAGACCCATGGCAACACAGTATGAGTTGCATATTAAACGTATTTCAGACACAAAACAGGGGATGGAGCTTTGGTTTATTGAGTGCATAAAGCCAGGCTCCAGGTAAACACATCAGGTGTGTGAAATGAAGCAAATAGATGTTAGTGTGCAGGCAGTCTAATTGTGGTGTCAATATGAACTTAAATTTGTGAATAGATAGTTCACCAAATTTAAGAGCACATTAGATGTTCTTTATTGCGTCAATCTGAACTTGTTCTCCAGTCCACCTCTCAGTGGCTTCATTAGAGGAATTTAGTTTTGATTAAAGTTGAACTATTATACTGATCCCTGTTTTAAAACTCATCTATAGTGTTACAATGCTGGATGTCCATACTAAATGTGGGAAAGTTTTAGATAGTGAGGTAAACGTATGTTTGAGTTGTCCCAGGATAAGCCTGCAGAGGGCGCTATCCAGCCCCGCGACAATGACTTTGCCCCACCTCTGGTAGGAACTATACTTAGGTCATGTTTACAGCTGATCAGGAATGGTGCACTGAGACATTCCAGTGAGCTTTAAAGCATCAGAGCAGAAACGCCTTGTTGTGAGAGATTAGAGAAGGATGATAGAGCCTCCTCCAAGGAACCAGACCAGAAAGGCATCCTTAAACGATGGCTGCACAATAAATTGAAATGTCATTGTTATCACAGTGTTTGCATTTGAAATAAAGACATTGTTAAATCTTAATCTCCATAAATATGAAAATATCTGTTATGTACACAAGGAAAGCTTTCTCACTTAGCATGTGTATATTTTTTAGCTTTAGAACAAGGCCGTGGTATAATGTCTAGGCTTTCACACCATTTTGAAGATAAAGTTGAAGCTCAAGCTATCAGCTACCCTCAGATCAAATGATGCCAATTTAGGGTTAAAAAATGTATTTTTGGTTTATTTTGGATTCCAGAAGGGAAGGACATGTTATAACACATGATAATAACACAGATAATGCATCAAACATGAAGAACAGCAGAAACTGAATTATAGCAACTATGCATTCTTTAACTTTGTATTTTCATCACAATTCTTTTTTTTTTCTCCAAATGATAAACAATGCTCGGATATACGGAGTGCCTAGCGGTTATTTCCCACGCCCCGTGTACAGAGATTATAGTCCTTGTTGCAGCCGCCGTGGGTTTGAATCTGTCCTTGGCCCTTTGCTGCATGTCATCCCCATCTCCTTCCAACAGCAGTCCCATCAAACTGAGGCAAAAGGCCCCAAAAATGTATTTATTTCAACAAAACTTCAAATTGTTATAAGAAAAGAAAAACAAGCCAGCACAATCACTTAATAATACCAAAAAGTTTAATAATCAAAATTTTTCAAATAAACAGAGTTGGTCCCAGCGTTATCTGAAAGTGAAGTCAATGCGGGAAGTGCAAAACACTGCAGCTCCTTGAGTGTCCACTTGAGGTTTGCTCCAAAAGATTTCTGAAGAAAAAATTATCTCACAATAATTACGAGTGGATCACAGTGACTGAAGGTCCGGTTATGTTTTCCTCCACCCTCACCAGATGTCATTTCAGACCTCTGGATGAGCTGGAACAGGCTGTTCATAATGTTAGATTTTTAGAGAAAGCCATCAGAGTTCCTACATGCAGAGAGAGTTGCTTCTTATCCTTTTTTTTGTTTGAATTAACAAATATTATTTCCCTCAAAGGAACCCTGGTCCCCCCCACGATCACCGAGCAGTTCTCCCCCTCAGTCTCCCCTCGCTTACCGCAGCTACCCGTACGCCAAGCAGAGAAATGGGGCTGACGCACAAATTGGTAAGACAAGTTGACACCCGACAGCAGCTATAGAGTCTGTAAATTTACCTCATATCATAATAATGTCACACTGCTAGTGCCACATACATAGACTGTGTATAAGGAGGAATCCCTGTTTTTTTCTGTTTTTATATTCCTAAAATCTATTCTACAAGAAAGTCCTGGACAATGCAGCAGCATAAAAAAGTTTCCCTTATAATATTAAACAACAAAACGACACCAATAATAGATCACAAATAGAAAATCAAGCTGTTTTAACTCGTTTTTTCCCCTCTAAAGTAATATTTTCACTACATTTGGCTTTGCTTTGGTCTCTTTAATAAAACACTGATCTTATTAACTGGTGCTCCAGACAACTGAAAGGCCGTGTCATGTCTTGTTTATAAATTAGAAATGAATCTACAAGTGTTTTTCCTTCATCTCTGACACCTGTTCACTCTCCTCTCAAGTGTGAAGCTTGATTTCCCTCTTGTGTCTTCCCCCCCTCTCTTTCCCCTTTGATCAGTAAATCTCACATTCTCTCAGATCACATGTTTGAGGGGTGTAATGAGTAGGAAATCAATGCATGTCAGTCTCAGGTTTCCTGTCTCTACCTGAGTTGTGTTTATTTTTTCCTCACCGTCCTTCAGCGTATGAAAGCAAACATTCCTCCCGGCCGATCGTTCAGCTCGAGCAGCACTCCTCGCCTGCTAAATACGGGACCAAACCCACTGTGGAGCACCCCGCTATGGCTCGGGTAAAAAACGATTTCTGTATGTTTTGGGGCATGAAAGTGGTTGTTTATTATTAAAAAATCTATGGCATGATTTGTTGTTTATCTCTTTAGACCTCGTCGTCAGAGAGGCTGGACCAGCAGAGTGTAGTGGAGTACTCAGACGATGACCCCTGGAGGATCACAGAGGAACAGCTGGAGTATTACACCAACCAGTTCAAGAGCCTGCAGCCTGACCTGGGGGCTCTCATCCTGGGTATGAACCACAACTTCCCCTTACTGTAACTATTATTTATTTCTTTAATTAAGAAACATTTCCCATCTTTCTTTTTTTTTTTTTACCTCTCTTTCTAGGAACAATTGCAAAGAACTTCTTCACAAAATCTAAGCTCCCGATACCAGAGCTCTCCCACATTTGGTGAGTGCTGACTCATGGTGTGTGTGCGTGTGTGCGCGTGTGTGTGTGCGCGTGTGTGTGTGTGTGTGTGTGTGTGTGTGTGTGTGTGTGTGTGTGTGTGTGTGTGTGTGTGTGTGTGTGTGTGTGTGTGTGTGTGTGTGTGTGTGTGTGTGTGTGTGTGTGTGTGTGTGTGTGTGTCTGTGTGTGTGTGTGTGTGTGTGTGTGTGTGTGTGTGTCCTTGTGCTGTTCTGATCTCGGGGTCATTTGGGTTTTTATCAGCCGAGCTCCTCAGCATGATCACTGAGTCACACAGAGACTTCAGTTTTAAAGGACAGACCTTTACTTTCATCCCAACCTCAAACACTAAAAGGTTTAAACACGAGTCGATTCAGCTGTCCTCTGGGGAGCTATGCTTTTAAAAAATCTATTACTTAATAAAGGTTTCTTTCATTCATAAAAGAAAAGGTAAATATTGTGATTTATAATCTTATCTGCTTTGTCATTGAGGCCTTTATTATAGATGTGTATTTATTTTACTGGTTTTAATGATTATTAAGACCATAAAATCAGTAAAGTTTGATATTTACTGAAATCAAATGTGTGAAACATCGATATACATTCTGGGTTCAATTCACCACCTCACCCTCTGTGTCGCCAATTTCCCCTTCCTCTAAAATGTACGTACGCCTGGGTCAGAGTTTGCTTACCGGTGAGCACATTTTACCATCAGGTTTGTTTTGATAGATCACAAACTTGCAAAGTTTAAAAGTGAGACCCCGGCTCTCTGTCTTTTTAAAACCTTTGTTCACACTTTCACAAAACTCCTGAGATACTCCTGCCAGCTGACTAGTATCTTTTCTGCATGAAGTCAAAGTATTCTGATGTGAGGATATAATATAAAGGTGAATTCACTTCAGCGTGTGATAGTAGGAAAGGATGGTGACGTTTATTCAGAGCGATCACTGAACGATCATAGACTGTATGCGTGTGACAAATCTTTTGAGTTCTTGTCCTCTGCTGATTTCCAGGGAGTTGAGTGATGTGGACAGAGACGGAGCTCTGACGTTCTCTGAGTTCTGCACAGCTTTTCATTTGATCGTTGCTCGTAAGAACGGTTATCCTCTCCCGGAGAGTCTGCCTCCGACGCTGCGGCCGGGCTTTCTGCAGGAAGAGGACATACCGGACACACCTGAGGTAAGAAGGCAGTATCGTGAGCCAATCTGTATGAAGGTAGATATGTTGGAGAGCTTGTAGAATGTGATGTGAAAAAAAATGGATACAAAAATTGTATGTAAAAAATCTTTACTTGTATAAAAAAAAACATTCTACAAGCTCTCCTATTTTGCAACATATCTACCTTCATAAATCTGTCGTTGTTTTTGATTTAATAACACTGTATAGTTTAAGCTGTGTTTTTTTTTTTTTTTGCAGAGTGCTGAGCCCCTGATTGTCTTTACTGACCTGAGGTCAAATCAAATGGTAAGTCAAATCCTCCTCTTTTAATAACTTTAAATATGAAGTACCTCTTGACTGCCTGCAGGGGGCACTAACGAGTTGAACATGAGGCTGCTCCAAGTTACTCCATCATCAGTATCCCATCAGCTACCTCTCACAATCCATCCCACACTTCACATTATCACAGTGTGTGCAGGCAGTGCAGTTGTGTTGTTCTAAACGATTAAGCAGCTTACTCCTTTTTGTTTGTTTGTTTGTTTTGTTTGTTTGGTTTTTTTTAGGATCAGAACATACGAGAGAGACTCCAGCCAAGCCTGGTTATAACAAAACAAGATATACAAGACGAGTCATGTCAACAAGGTAAACAAAAAGAGTTTTATTTAAGCTCATGTAAGGAACCACGTCAATGACAAACGACAACAATAAAGTTCTGAAATCAGACGAGAGGCACATGCAGAAAACAACATAAATGTATGATGATAATAATAATAATAATGATAATAATAATAAATTAGATTTATATAGCGCTTTTCTAAATACTCAAAGATGATGAAACAAAGTTTTTGATAAAGCATCTTATTCCTGAGTCTGACCATAAATGCAAAGCAGATAAATTCAAATCCCGACCCAAACCAAACAGTTAAAGTTTCAGAAATAATTCAGATACATTACAGATCTGATTTGACTTCTTGGCTCTTAAAGTAAAGAGGTTTCACAAAACAACAGCAGTGGTGAAACCTAGTGTGCATGCACCTCTACCTGTGGATGTTTTCAAATGGTCATAGTTCAATCTGAAAAAAGAAAAAGTAGAGAGTCTGTGGTATCTATATTTTGTTGATTCAGTCACCTCATAATAAAATGACTAATGACCGCTCTGTTTTCTTCTGGTTACAAAAAGCTGCTTTCCACGTTGACATTTCAGACGTCAATGTGAAGAGGCTGACAACATCTCTACAGAGACGGACTCTACGACTCGGTGCGTTTCCTGAACGACCAGGTGACACAAACACTTCTCTACACGTTGGAGATTTAAAGTGAAACAACCTTTAAATACACTCCTCCTCCTCCACCACGGATACACCAATAACCTGTGAACTTTCACTCAGAGGGGAATCCTTTTTCCTTTTTCACAGTTGTTGAAGATATGTGATCATGTGAGGAGTGATTTACTTAAACTAAAGCGTCAAATAGGGGAAATCTACCTCTTTTTAAACAGGATGTTCAGTTATGTTATTGATCCTTTTCCAAAGCTGTTCTTCCTAATTTAGAAAAAGACGGAGGTTATGGTTCTCTGGGCGGGCGGCTCGGGTTAATCCTCAGGAAAAGAAAGACGTCTATAATTGATATTAATGAACTGTGATGGAGAGTTTGTATTTTTGGTTTTAAAAAAAGAGGCTCACTCTGTTTGTTTTTATTTATATATGACTCTGGAGGCTTAAAACATTCAGTCAATACTAAAATTGTGATGTCTCTTTGTTGATATAATGTATCCTCCCTCACAGAGCCGCCTCACGATCTGGATACACAGATGAGGACAAAAACTAGACCCAGGTGAAAATCGCTCCCTGATGAACTGAAGTAAAGGATTCTTGCTTTGCACACGTCCTCATTATAGTTTTTTCGCTTCCCATCTGTGTGACCCCCCCTGCAGGTCGTACTCCAGCACTTCTATTGAAGATGCCATGAAGAAATCAGAGGAGCCCCCCACGCCTCCTCCTCGGCCCCAGAAAACTCACTCCCGAGCCTCCTCGCTGGACCTCAACAAGCTCTTTCAGCAGGGAGCTCCAGGTAACATCCTCCGACTCCTGCCCCCGTCTAAACCCTTCTCATGATGTGAGTTTTTCTCACACTAAAGCTCAAAGTTATTGTGTTTTGTTCATGACAGTTCTCCTTTCATAGGGGGGATAAAATGAGGAAATGGAGACATGTGGGTTTTATTGTTCAGTATGAAAGGTGTGATGGGTGATAACCTGTGTAAACAGTATTAAGTGATTGGATTTTAGGGGTGAAAAGTGGCTGGTTGCCTCCTCCTCCAGCTCTCCCTCCCAGACCAGCAGCTACACAGGTAAGCCTGCTTTGATTTCTGCTCTTTAATATAAACAGGGAATAAAAGCCTTTGTTGTTCTTCTGGGGCCAAAATAACAGAAATGTCCTGACGTGCATGTTCCATTTTGACTGTTTGGTAAGCATGGACACTATAGTTTGTACCGCAGGAGAAAAGCCACCACAGATGAACATATTATTACACAAACATTACATAAACACACAGTGTTTACATGTTTCTCTGTAACTTGATATTTAACCCTTTCTGTGCTTCCTAATGCTGTGAGCTCTTCAAAGTCACCAAACCCCATGTTCAACTTTAACATTAATACTACCCTGCATCATACATCCTCTGGTAGCTGATCTACCGCTGCCTCCTGTCAGTTTTTTGTGTTCCTCTGTAACACAATTATTGTATGAAATCTGAACTTACAATTTATAACACAAAAGTCCCAAAATAACACAAAACAAATCGAACAATTGAGACAACAAAAGACAGTAACTCATGTGATCAGTGAGTTTTAAAATCTCTGTTTTTGTTAATGGAGTCTGGTGGCTTTCAAAGATAACACAAATATCAGCACCTCACCTCGACTTAAAGGTCGATCTCTAAAGTGATGCTTTTTATAAAGTAATGAAACACTCAGGATAATATTCTCAGCCTGTCAGTGGTTAAAAACATGAACTTTTAGCAGAGCTGAATGTGGCTATCGCCTGGTGTTATTCTACACATGCTGTTTATATAAACAAATTAAGACCCAGATTGTGAACACACATAATTCCACTACAAACTA